>NW_008342282.1:5226556-5241736 GCF_000622305.1 Nannospalax galili | reverse complement strand
ATAGAATTTAAGTTTCATTATGACTTTTTAAACATTTATGTAATGTATTTTGATCATATTCACCCCTGTTACTCTCTTTTGTCAGTTGCTCATTGCTCTTAATGTTCACCAGAACTACTTAGAATGGCCCTATTGTTGAAGGTATTACATGTACAATATGAAAAAAAATCAAGTTGGAACTGAGCTGAAAACTTCCTTGCTGCTGGGTAAGTTTCATTGTGCTAGATGGTGCTATGCAGGCTGCTTGGGAAGAAAAGTCATCAAGGGACTTTCCAACCCATACATTCTGCAAGTGTGATCTTCCAGACAAGATGTAGTCACTGGTACAATAGCAGCATGAATGTTGGGGTGTAACCAACTGATTTATGATTGAATTTGAGGCCCATCCCTCAGGAGGGAAATATGCCTGGTCCTGTGTGGCAGCTCAAAAGCCCATGACTGGGGAGGTCAGAGGCTCTAGTGGGGAAGACACTGTTACTGTTTCGCTAAACATATATGTTGTGCTTGTCAAGCTCTCTTCCAAACGTTTATGTTTATGTCCAGATTTTATTTCTAACTTAACACTTTATGAACTGAAACATCTAAAATGAATCAAATCTCAAATATTTAAACACCTAAACGTTTTTAAAACTTTTTTTATTATTTTTATTTTATGTGTATGTGTATATTCCCTGCATGTAGGTAAGTGCACCCGTGTCGTGCAATACCTGCGGAGGTCAGAAGAGGCTTTTGGATGCCCTGGGACTGAAGTTACAGACAGTTGTTAGCTGTCGTGTGGATTCTGGGATTTCAACCTGGGTCTTCCGCAAGAACAGCAAGTGTTCTTAACCACTGAGTCACCTCTTTGGCCCCACAAAACTACACTTTTAAAAAATTCTGCAAAGAACAGAAAGCCAGCTGAAGGAAATGAAAAGGAAGGAAATAAAAAGGAGGGAAAAGAAAGTAACTTAGAGTCATTTTATGTGAAGACTCCAAGCTAAATTATTTACACCAGTTGGTAGTATCAATTGGACACCAGTCCAATTTTTCTCCTTTCTTCAGCATTTCAGTTGCTAAATTTGGATAGAATAAGGTAAGGTCCAATTATTGTAACTGAGTAACTCATGGTAACAGAACCACGAACTGTTTCATTTATAGACAGGAAATACAGTAACTCATTTTGTTCATAAAGTGACTGTAGCAAGTAGATTCACAACTTTGGCTCTCCATGAGAAGTAAAGTGACAGAATAAAGTTAAGTCCATAAGGACTTCTGTAGATGATGTTTCTTGCATGTGTGGCTAAAGGAAAAAGAACAAAGTGCAGTATACGTTGTGGTTGAAGATGAAGCACCAGAACTCCACAATGAGAAGCAGTTGTTTCGGAGCAAAATGAATACAGATCCCAGTTGCTAGACTGGTGTTGACACTATGTTATAGGTGGTGTCAAAGACAATCTACAGAAAGACTGTCTACCTGCAGAAGGTCACAGAGTTAAACTGCCCTCCATGCTGACTTGGCACAGTGGCATTTATCACGGCATACAGTTTTCATCTGCAACAAACAGAACCTCCTCAGGCGTGAGGAGAAACCTGGCATTTTCTGCTACCTGCAGGCTTCTGCTTTTTGAAGCCAGGAAGGACATCTGTAAAAGTTGGCTGCCTGCATGACAGACCATGCAAAATGCCAAGGAGAGTGATTTATGTCCCATTCTCTGAGACTGAAGAGGAAATACACCCAGATTTTAGTAATGAAAGGTCAGGATAGTGAATCAGTTTCATTATAATCCTTTCAAAAAATCTAGGGCAAAAGACAGACCATTATTTCCACAATTTACAAATTTCCAGTCCATGTGGCACTGTAACCCTAAGTCTTAAATTGTGATACAGATTTAAATATGATTTAACTATTTTCCTTTAAAATATGAATCTCAGAGCTGTGCTTTGAGTAGTATATTAAAGGTAAAAAGGTGGAACACATTACTTTTATTTAATCTAATCGTACTAAATAAAACTCCTAATTGAAAGAAATTTTAAAAGCAGGTGATTAGAATGTAGTCAGATCACAGTTTAGATAACAACTGGACTTTAAAAACCATAGAGTTTTTTTGAAACATGGAGAAAGGCATAAAGAACATTTAGAAATTTTAATTTTAGAGAATATTAAAATGTGAGCATAACATTAGATTATTAGGTAAAATTTTTCATAGAGAAAAAAGCAATAGTACAAACAAAGAGCTTTTGGGTATTACATCTAATTTTCATAGCACAATATCATATAGAAGGTAAAACTATGTGGTGAACAGCTAGTCCATTTTTCTTTAGTTTGAATTTCTAAGACAAGTTGGTTTGTTCCCTTCTGCTCTGGATGTGTTTCTTGACATGTGTTTTCCATGTCACTGTGAAGATGAGGATGAATAAGATAAAATCCTGTCCTGTTAAAGCCGGAATGTTCAAAGCATCTGTCAAATTAAGTCTTTTAAACCACTTGTATGTTTATTGTTATTCTGTGTTTTACAGCTTCTACACATACAGAGAAAAAGACACTGGGGGCTCTGTATTTTGACTTGCAGTCAAATAGACAAAAGAAACATGTATGACCACACACATGTACATGGTTTAATTATTAAACATGATCTTTAACTGGAAGAGCAGAAGAAAAGTACAGAAAATGGTATCAAAATGTATTCATTGCTTCAAGAAAACCTGTGTTCTCTTTTATTTTTTCTCTGATTTTGTTGTGTATGTGCAAAAATATTAAGTAACTGTTATGATTTGAACAAACCCAAAATATGGACTGATCAGAATGGAGTTTAACTCTTTTTCTTTTGGGTATAACATACATAATGTTTAAATAAGAAGAAATTTCTTATCTGTTATTATTTTTAAGCTTGCTGCACATTTCAGTATTCATTTAACTAAGTATACTTAAAACACACATTTTTACATTTTCCCCCAAAGAAGAAACAATATATTAAAAACAGAGTATTTCATATGTATGTCATAAGTACAAGCTTATTTAGAAATGATTTTATTTTTAAAGTACAGCAACTAGAACTACAAAAGTGAGCAAACAGATGTACCAAATTCTTTCAAATTATCCTGTGAGCAAAGCACTTTTACAATTGTTTGTATGTGTTTCTTATTGTGGATGCAGGAAACCTAGTGTTTCTAACTATAATCCTCTGACACGTGTTTTTGAGAGAGATGTAGATTCAGAAGGAAATAATCATATTAAGTTACAAAGCAAGAAATGTTTTTGGTATAATGCTCAGAACAAGTAATTTATTCATTCTGGGCTCCAGTTTTCCTGCAATTAAGCTTGGAGGGTTTCACTGCCCCAGGCTGCCTGTGATGTTAACATGCATTTAAGGATGACTCCACAGGCGTCTCGTGTTCATGTTCTCATGTTTCATGCTTTCTTGAGGTTTATCCAACCACAAGAAACTGAAATTGGAACTCTACACTATTTTCATTGATTATAGACAAATAAGTCTAGGAATGGCCATAGATGTCTTGTAGAACTCTGAACCAAAAAAAATAATAACAATTACAAGGTAAAGACAAATAAAGAGAAAACAGAAAAGAGCAAGATAAATTAATAAGAAAAAAATATTGGATTATGTTATGATCTCAAGTGATATCTTAGAAAAGAAGAGAGAAAATGAGAATCCCTATATCTATAGCTGGTCTTGTTAAGATTGATTTTCCAAAACGTATAGGGAGAAAATATTTCCAAACTAGAATTATAATCTAGACTTTTTAAGGTGCAATGCTAAGTGGGTTGGAGAAATGACTCAGCAGTTAAAAGCATCAGCTTCTCTTTCAGAGGACTTGGGTTCAGTTACAGCCTGCACATGGTAGCTAACAACCATCCAAACCTAGTTCCAGGGGATCTGACACTGTCTTCTGACCTCCATGGGAATTGCATGACATGGGTGCACTTACACACCTTCAGGCAATGCACTCATACACATAAAATAATAATAAATAAAATATTTAAAGCGCAATGATAAATATATTAAGGACACTATGAAAGAAAATAATAGCCATTCCAGTCAATATTCTCAGTAACTCTGAGCCTTCCGTATATCTTCAGCAAACCTGAGAAGCAGAGGAAAACAACTTTCTTGGATCCTCAAGAGCATGCCATAATCCAGTTAAATACCACAAAATGACTCTGCCAAGGCCATGTAAAGCCAATTAGTCACCGAGACATAGTGCTGATTCATGCTGTGTGGAAAAGACTTCATAAGGGTGAAAGTAAACTCATTGAATCACATACAACCAGAAGGTACAAATGTAGGAGGGAGACTTGTGAAAAAGCAGGAGAGAGGGCTGGAGAGAGGACAGTGGGGGTGAAACATGACTGAAATTCATTAATGAAATCATTATACAAATATATGAAACTGTAAATAAAATAAAAAACTTAAAAAGAGAATAAATATGTTTTAAGCTACAAACTAAGAGGCAATTTATCTTCAGGAAATGCTAACTGAATATCTCTTTTTTTCAATGGTCCTGGTTTAGTCATCCTTTATTTATTTATTTATTTATTTATTTACTTATTTATTTTTTATTTTTTGAGACAGGCTGCCACTATAGCTCCAGCTGATCTGGAATACACTATGTAGATCAGGCTGGCCTAGATCTCAAAGAGATCTGCCTGTCTCCTCTTCTTCAGTGCTGTTATCTTGTACTGTAAATATTTCAGTATTTTTATTTTAATATTTTGTTGATACCTTTCACTGGAAAATGGTTGCAAATAAGGTAGTTTTAAAAAATAATTATATTTGCATGGAAACTTTTTTTTTAAATTTGAGGGTGTTTAGAGCCCCTCCTTTCCATACCTCCTCCAATTTAATGTACACTAGTACATATACTACAACCTACCGAGTCTGATTCATGTCTCCAAATGTCCTTAAATCAGATTTAATAAAAAAGGTGTCTTTGAGTGCCATATTAACAATTCTAAAGAAACAAAAATCCAAAAATCTAGGGCTGCACAGATAGCTCAGTGGTTAAGAGCACTGGCTGCTCTTCCCGAAGACTGAGGTTTGATTCCCAGTCCCCACATGGTGGCTAACAATCATTTGTAACTCCAGTTCCAGGAGATCCAAAGCCTTCTTCTGACCTCCATGGCCATTGCAAGACAGGGGTGCACTTGTAAACATGCATGCAATATACTCATACACATAAAATTAAAAAAATATATAAAATATAAAAAAGAAACAAAAATCCCCACTCAGTACCATTCTAGATAATCATATGGCATTTGTCTAAATTTCTGGATTTATGAAAATGTTTTGATTGACTAGAGTATTCTTGGAAGGTTTAACAAGTTCTTTCCAATCATATTATTATGTAGACAGAGAGTATGGTACAAGTCAATTTAAAATGAAAAACAACAACCAACATAACATCTAATCAGATGAAATGGCATACTGCTGGATAATTGCTGGATGTTGGGGACTTAGTCTATGGGCCTCCAGCAAGTGGTTTCTTCCTAAAACACATTTAGTATGTGAATTTTAAAAAGACAAAGGGAAAAATTCTGTGCAGGACAAAAACTGAAAAAAAACAACTAAACTACAGTTTGATTTTATTTAGACAAAGTATCTTCTAGCTCTTGTTTTCATTTGTCAGTTGATTTAATATGAAATTCTTTTCTTAGCACACAATCACACCATATAAAAGAGTTTTTCAAGGCCCATCTCCCAGTTTATTGGTGCGCAATGCTCTGGAGTTGACATGCAATTGGTACCGAAAGTGCGGTATTGCTGTGGCAGACCTGACCTTAGTGTTTTTGGGAGGACTGTGGAAGTGTTTGGAACTTTGGGTTGGAAAAGCCATTGCATGCTCAGATTTTGTTGCAGTGGTGCTTGGAACAGTTACACTGAAAGAGTTGTAGGCAATGGAGGCCTGGCTTGTGAAGCTTCAAAGGGAAGCGGAGACTATTAGGGCTGTTTGTGTGAGATTTTGGATTGAGAATCTGTGGGTTCTGGTTGGCTGAGGCTGAAGAATCAGCTGTGATTAAGAAGAGACCAGAACCTGAAGCAAAACCTTTGCTTTACTGGGACAATTGATGCTGGTTAGCTGGGGCTGAAAAATCAACTGTAAGTAACAAGAGACCAACATCACTGTGGTGGAGTCTTCTGGGAGGTATTTCCTTAGGGTCAGCGCGCAGAGGGGACCTGCACCTCTATTTCAAGCTGGAAGCAGGACTTGGTAATGTGTAAGAGTCTCCTGCTTGGTTCTGGTGGTGAAAGCGTGAAGGGGTAGCAGAGAGCAGCTGAGGTTTGGCACTCTGAGAGGCCAGGAAAAGCCATAGGTGAAAGTGCAGTTTCAGTTGCAGTGAAGACCCCAGGATTGAAGGGGGGTCATGGAGAGAATCTGAGGCTTTGCACCCCAAGAGGCAAGAAGAAGCCATTGGTGAAGGTGTAGCCTCAGTTTCAGTGGCGACCCCAGCTTTTTAGAAATGCCAGGACCATGGGATGATCACCAAGAACAGCGGCAGGTGTGGAATGGAGCTGGCCTGGGTCTGTGAGATGAGCTGAGTGTTCTGTGGACAGCAGAGTCAGAGCAGTGGAGCTGCCGGTGCCCTTTGGAGCCCAGAGTATCATGAGTGAATCCCAGATGTCTAGCCTCGAGCTACTTTGCTGAACTTAGGTTTTGCTTAGGTGTGCCCAATTCTTCCCTTTGAAATAAGACAGTATTTGTTTTGGATTTTATAGAAGCCCACCCACAGTTAAGAGACTATTAAGAGACTATGAAGTTTTAAGTACTTGGATTTTTTAAGGACTATGGGGTTTTTAAGGTTGTACTGTCTTATGTTGTGATAGTAACCTCATATCTTGGGGACAGAAATTGGAAAATTATGGTTTAATAGTGATGTTTGTGTCAAGTTGACAAGGGGTCAATTGTGCTGGATAGCTTTAGTGTCAACTTGACACACCTGTGTTGAGGGAGCCTCAGTTGGGTAACTGCCCCTGCCCCTATTGGACTGGCCTGTGGCCATGTCTGAGGGGCATCTTCTGATGAGTGATGTGGGAGGGCCCAGCCCACTGTAGGTGGTGCCACCCCTGGGAAGGTGGACCTGTGTTGCATAAGAAAGCAGGCTGAGTAGGGACCAGGGGAGCAAGAAGCAAGCCAGTAAGCAGCATTCCTCCATGGCCTGTGCTCTAGCTTCTGCCTCCAGGTTCCTGCCCTGAGTTCCTACCTTGGGCCCCTGGATGAACTGTGACCCGGGATATGTAAGCTAAATAAACCCGCTCCTCCCCATGTTGGTATTGGTCAGAGTGTTTTGTCAGAGCAGTGAAGAAACAAACCAGAATAGCTTCCAAAAGCACCCCTCTATTGGGTTCTTCCTCATTTTTGTCTTCTAAGGCTGGACTAGTTGGCTGGGAAGAGTGGCTGGATATTCAGGTGAGGGTCTAGTGACCCTGCTTGGCACTCCTTTAATGAATGAGCACAACTGTCAAAAAGCAATATGACCATGTTTAGTGATTAGGGTGCCAGTAGGGACTTGGGTATAAAGATAATTAAGAATGTTTGAGCTGTTCTGTATAAAATACACAAAAATTCAATTAAAAAAGAATAACAATAGAAAAGGTAATCTGAGATCCAGGTTCTTTCTAACATTTTGCATCACCAGGTACAATTCTGATTTCAATATCTGTGACTAAATGATTGTGTTCACCCCACTCATTTTATCAGCACTATAAATATAAAATAAATGATGAAGAGTGGTTGAAAACTGCCTTCGAAAGATGGATTCTAAAGTGATATCCTATCAGGTTAAGGCTAGAGATCTGAATTTGACTGTATTGTCACTTCACTTTCAGACTTAAGCAATCCTAGGATATTTATTCTGCCATGTTGTGACAATTCTAAATATTCATTCCCCTACTTAGGAAAAAGGAGACAGCAGCAACTGGGGCTCTGCTAGCAGTTGGCCTCACTACACTAGTGAAAATAATAAGGGAAATGTATGACTACAGAAATCCCTGAGAATGTGGTTGGAATTGGGTTTGTTAAGCACCAGAGTAACAAGAACCGTAAAACCAAGCAGATGCTCCATCTCTGTCCCACCATGCATATACAAGTTACATTTTATATTCAGATTCTCTGTCTCTTACTATTCCAAATACGGCCACCGACAAGGTGCCATTTTAAGACTCTCTCACTTCCAGTTCCAAATTTCCTAAATGTGTTTTTCTTGTTTCAACTTTGCCACCCATTCCAGGAAAAGAGGCTGTGAAAGAGGAAACAGATTAGAGAATAAAAAGCAATATTTACAAGTCAATCATTGACTAAGTGGGGACAAAGGAGAGACTGGACATTAAAAGCAGTAAGTTCTAAATTTATTATTTATCATATAAAGAATAAATATTGCAATCATTTAAAAATCTCTTCATAGACTTCAAAAATGATGTAGTTTCCCATAATAAAAGTTTCCTTATTTCTTTTCCAGTTGATAAATCACAATGAGAGACAATTTCTGTTTGATTTTCAGGTAACATGATTTTATTCCATTCAGTATTTTTTGTTTTGCATTTGATCATTGAATATGAAAAATTTAATTTTTACTCTGATGTGAAAATAAAAAAAACACTTATTGATTTTGATTTAATAGTTTATTTTGTCAGGAAAAATCTTATCCATGATTTCCTTTATTCAATTTGCAAGTAAAACACTACTACTCTTAGAATAAGAGAATTTAGTAAAACCAAAAGTCATCTACAGTTTTGTGGAACTTATATTTCTGTGTTGTTGTTTTTTAAACAGTTCTACTTTTTTGACCAGCACATAAAGACTGCCTTTGATTTCTGGAACCCGTGTAACTGGAGAGAAATGAATCACAGACCTCTCTGACCTCCACAAGAATACTATGGCATCTATGTACACATGCATACACATAAACATACTACTACTAATAAATACAAATAAAATCATATTTTTAAATTTTTCTGGTTTAAAATGAATTAACTTTAAGTGGAAATACATTTTCTTAAAGATTTTATAATTTTTAAATTTATTTTAATTAATTAACGGTATTATGTTTGGGTTTGGAATTAATTCTAATGTTCATGAAATATAGAGAGAATAAAACAAGTTTCTGTTCTTCCTGCATAGAAAAAATATTTTGAGCCTTCTTATTTATTTTATTAAATTGAAAAACTTTACTTCTTATAAAACTATAATTTATTTTATGTGTAGCAATACAATTACATATAAAATAACACTATAATGTAAAAATTTTGACATACTTTGAAATAGAAGAAAATAAAGGGAAAATACAGGTTAAAAACTTTTCCTCCTGGAAAATTGTTTTAAAAATAATCACTGTTTCTAAATATGTCAGTGTGACAGATGTATTCAGTGGCTGGTCATACCTAATTCTTATTTCACTATGAAATTAAAATGTAAGACCAATGCTCACAATACCTGTCTCAAAGGAATCAAACATGTTGGATTCTTTTGAAATGCACAATCATTCTTGGTACTTTGATGCATAGCAAGTTGAGTTCCCATGTCCACCATGGGGAAAAAGAAGGAGAAAGTGTGATGGACTCTAAAGTAGAAAATAACAACTTTGTATTTACATTCGTGACTCCTCTACATTTGCCTATGCTCCATCCTTCCTCATCACTCATCACTTGATATTACCTTCTCTGGATGTCCTTTCTAAATTTTAT
Source organism: Nannospalax galili (assembly GCF_000622305.1). Lineage (NCBI taxonomy): Eukaryota > Metazoa > Chordata > Mammalia > Rodentia > Spalacidae > Nannospalax > Nannospalax galili. Next base: position 5,232,062 of record NW_008342282.1, on the reverse strand, counting down.
AATATTCCCACCCTTATACGTCTTTACACAAATACACATGCATGGGTTATAGGCTAGGTTCCCCATATAAGGCAGAACATGTGATTTTTTTTTGTCTCTCAGCTTAGGTCAACTTACTTAATCTTACACATTCGAGGTTCATTCAAAATTCTTTGATTACTTTAATAAGCCATTAACTATATGATAAGTCCAGTAAAAAGACAAGTATAAGAATCCCTGTAAGCAGTGCCACTTCTTGGCATTTATTTCTGTTATTTATTCACTGTGGTACACCTTTCAGTATTCCCCTCTACCCAAAGAAGAAATTAGATTTTGTATGTAAATATATAGAAAAAGCAGGGTTTCTGAAGCACTTGTAAATCACAGAATCTTCCAACTCCATTCATTTGGACATGAAACTATGTTTTATATTATGATATTACTTGGATAAATTATGTGTGTGTGGTATGGTGTGTGTGTGTGTGTGTGTGTGTGTGTGTGTGTGGTTAAGTTGGGCCAGCATTCTTTTACTTCCAGTGTTTTATCAGGGTAAAATGTCTCTAATCTGTGAAAAATGTTTCAAATTTTTTACTCTGATTTCTTTCTAAGATAAAAATGAATGGATTATTTGAACTTCTGCAGCAATCTTGAATACTTCCTTAGCATTCTAATACCTGTACACTGAAAGATCTTTCTTGGGTTAATCTTTTCAGCATTTATTAGATGATTTTTATAATCAAGGCATATCAAAATAGTATGAATGTAGTAATGGGCAAAATATGTGTAGTCAATTTTATGCTTTGTTCATAGTAATTATTCAAGATCGTAAGTGATTATCTCTGTATTAATTGGACATAAACTGTTTATGCATTATAAATACAATGGTAGAGAAAAGAAAGCAGCACTGGTTTCATAATGTTTGCACTCTTTGAGATTATCCTGAGTGCTTTCCTTGGTATCCTGTGGCGAAATGAGTTTTAGTGGCTAACTTCACAGTGGATGAAAAGTGAAATAACCTGTGTATGGTGAGCTGGTTAAGATATTAATAGATGACAACCTTTGAGCATGGGAATGAATGGTGCTGGGTTGTACAGAGAGTTCACTTGGTTATAAACCTGAGAGACATGGGGAGTAGGGTAAGTTTTTGAAAATGAAAGATGCTGTATTTCATTTATAGTCCCATAAGACTGGAATGGACAACTGGCTGAAAGTGTTGTAGAAGGAAAAATGTGTAGTGGTTACGTGAATCAATTTTTACAATATTAGTACTATGTAGCTATAGATAGAAACATTTGACTTGCATAGATTCAAGCTAATCACACTTTAAATATTTCAAAACTTCAAATTATATGCATAAAATTATATTATCAGCGTTACGCATTCTGTCTATTCTTTTGTAGCAAGATTACAATGATAACAGCAGTCTTCATTTCTTTATAGCTGGTTGCAAAATGGAATGAAATCTTGGGAGGACAGTTTGAGAGATTTTTGTAAAGGCAAATATATACTTTTTTGAGACAGGTCTCATGCATCACTGATTGAATATAAACTTTCTATATATCCAAGAATAACCTTGAATATCTGATCCTCCCCTCTTACCTACTGAATTCTGGAATTACAAGTGTGAGCCACCACATTCAATTTTATGTGGTATTGGGGGTCAAATCGAGGTCTTTGGACATGTTAGGAAACATTCTCCCAAATGAGATATACCTCAGGTCCCTAACTAAATCTTTCAATAAGGTCCAGTAAGTTATGTATTGGCATCTATCTCAAAGAAGTTGAAAACTTGTGTCCCCACATAAACCATAACAAGAATTTTTTTTCTAGTAGTTCTGTTTGCAGTTGATTAAACTTGGAAGCAATCATAATATCATTCCATGATAAAATGAATAACTGATACAACACAGAGATACTAGAATATTATTCATTGCTAACAATAAATAAGCCATCGAGTTATAATAAAATATTTGAAGAAATGTAAATGCATAATGCTAAGTGAAAGAAGCTAACTTAAAATGCCCATATTCCGCATAATTCGAACTATATGACACTTTGGGGGGACAAAAACAGGTAAACAGGAAAACAATTGGTGCTTGGTAGGAAATATTGACTTATAGTCCGTAAGATTTCAAGAACAATGAAATTTTCTGAATGTCAGTTCAATGGTAGATACTAATTTAGCCACACTTACAGGCTATAAAGCCTCATGCATGAATACTACTGGAAGATCTAGAATGGAGCACTTGTAATATGTCACAGAAAGTTCATTAATTGTAACAACTATACTTCTTGATGGTGAATGTTGACAGCTGTGGAGACCATGAGAGTGTGGTCATGTTGATAATGGTGAGATAATGTATATATGGAGATGGGAAATTTATGTGAAAACTCTGTGCTTTTTCTCTTGCTTCACCATAGAACTAGTATCATCTAAAGTAGACTGCAATAATTAGTAAATAATTAACTATAAAGATCCATAACATTTACTGAAACATGTAGACTCTTGTTTTCTTATTTGCTGCCTTTGCTGCCTTCCTTTCTGATTACTCATCCTCTCCCATTCCTCGACCTCTGTTGCTTTCATCTTTCTTTGTTGCAATAAAAGAGTCAAGAGTTCTTTTAAACTTCTACAGATTTAAGGTTCATTTAACACTATTCATCAGCGATGCAATTAATTTAAAATGTAATACAGACAGGCTGGGTAATCAACTTCAAACAAGTATAAATCCGTTACCTGTGAGAACCAGGTAGGGAAATGCTAATCTTTGTAGTAACAGTCAGTCTTACTACTAAAATAATGTTACTAACATAAGAAATTTCTTCAAAGGTAACCACATACATGAGATTTCATTTGAAAAAGAAATCTTCATTTTTATTTCTATTGAACTACTTTATGTAAGACTTTTTAACAAAGGGCTTATAATAAGTATGTTTTCTGATCAATATAATCCATATTCTTTGTTTATGTCTCTCTGTTTCATCCCAAAGAATACAAACTTACAATTAAAAACAAAAATGGATATGCATTGACACAAAGTGGCTTCCTTTTCTGAGTGAGAACACTTGTCAAACTGATTTCTTCAATAGCAGGGCCAGGTGGAGAGATGGAGGTCACCTCTGTGTAGCAGCATGCTCCTCCCAGATCGATAGGAAGCCGGCAATACTGTGACCAGATGGGCCAAGTCCTGCAGAATAGCCCACAGCCATTATTTTGTGCATCAGGCTGTGCAATTGATTTCAAGATAACAGACAAGAGGGAAAGGGCTGTCAGTCTTGACTGCCTCCTGTCAGTGCAGGGGCCCTGGGATGGTGTAATTTTGATTTTTTTTTTTTTTTTTGTCAATTTGGGTGAGCCAAGGTAGCATCCTGACAGGACATCTGTGACATGTCATGCAGTTTGGAATCTTCTCTTTAGTGCCTAGACTGTGACTATGTTTGTTATAAAAGGGTATCATGAAGGATGGCTCAGTTCCAAGGGCAGCTCCCACAGAGGATTTTGTGTTGTGAGCAGAAATGAATGAAACAAAGGAGGAAACCAGAGGTAGAGTTCATTTTCCACTGTTTCTCCAGGATGCTTCATTTTTCTCACATCCCCTGCCCTACTTTTTGCATGTGAAGCCATTCTCCTGTCAGTTTATAAATTTCAATCATCTGCAGTGTATAAAATTCCCTCTCTGCTTGTAATCAAATTATTAATGGGGGAAATAGTGAATCTAATGTCTCAGGAACAAGAAGACTTACTCTGTAAGCATGGCACAGTCATATTTTGACTTGGATTGGGTAAATCAGGTTACAATAATTGTCTCATGTACAGACAGATTCAAAATCGTACATCAGGCTGTGCTAAATCATGTGAAAAGTGTTTGAATGGAAACATTAATTACATCTCATAGGTAAACATCAAAGAGACTAGAAAAGTCATGCTTTTGTTTAATACTGGAAATGTCAGAGCTACTTGACTACAGATTCCCTGGGGCCTTTGATTTGTCATATTTCATCTGTTATACTAATTCAGAAACACATTCTTGCTCTCTAGTTTAGAGATAATGCTAAAGTAAAACTACTTTTTTTCCAAAATTCTCCTAAAATTTTTAAATAATAATTTAGGGTTCTGTGGAATGAAAGGTAACCTATTCTGTTCAACATAAACTGAGAGCTCAAAAACCTAATGGATAATGGCAAATCTGAAGAATAAAAGATAAGCCAGTCACAAGTCATAGTTTGTTAGACAATAGAGAAACAAATGAGGTTTCTAAGACAAATTGATCTTTATTTAGGAGGAAAAAATAATGAAGCCATATACAACCAAAATCAAAGCAAACAACACACAATATATAAAGTCATGTAGCTTAAGCACTAGCTAGTAGCTACCTCTCTTGTTTTTTACAAAATCTGACTTGGAAATCTCTTTATCTTGGCTTCATATAATGCATTAAAAATCAGTTCCTTTTTATTTTCTGAAACATCTTATGGAGGCTTTTTCTTCTTCTTCTTTCATAAGGATAGACTTCAACAGACAATTCCCCAGAACTCAGAATGTTCCCTGTGAAATAGTCTAAATTATAGGTTCAAGCTTTAGAAAATATGTAAAGCTTTTGGGCTTTTCTTTTTATAACATGAAAATTTTGACAACCTATTTTTCCTCAAAATTTGTTCTTTTCATATGAGTGTTTTGAACTTGTTACCACAGAGTTATTCAGAATATAACCTTTTAAAAGCACAGTATATTAAGCAACTGCAGTGCTGGCTTCTCTTAAGTTTTCATACTGCCTTTTTATTTCCCTTATTTTTATCGATAGACAAATTTTGGGTTTTTCCACTATGAAATGACCTTTGATTTCATTTTTCTATATTGCTTTTCTCTCTGTTAAAACTTTTATGCTCTTAGATCCACTATTTGTATTTTTCTAATTGTGCTAGATTTAGTGAGATCATTTGGTTTTAGATGCCTGAAAATTTTGGAAATTCATTTAAAAGACAAATATCTCTATAAATTATACTTTATAAAATGATTTTAGATGTGTTACTCAAGTATTTTTTGTAATGTTATTTTCATTTAGCATAAGTTGATTTCTAATATTCCATACATGTTTTCTTCACAAATTATTTATTATTTTTGGAAAATGTCAGAAGTTCAAATAACTGTGTCTGATTATAATTGGTTTCTAAATTGGATTCAATTTGATAAGAAAGTAATGCTGAGAATAAATGACTGTGGGGTGTCCAGGTCCAGTGAATACATCTAAAATGTCACCCCAACACATAAGGTACAGAGAACACTGCATAAGATGGGCAGAAAGAGTATAAGAGCAGAAGACTAGGATGCCTGTTGTTAAATAGTGTCTTATAGACATGGCATTACGTTGCACCCATGAAATAGTGACAATGTGATTACATAAACAAGACCTACATAATTATAATACCAGTTGATATGTGGATGGAGAAATTCCTTAAGGTTGCACATCAGATGAAGATTTATAGGTAATCAATGGCTGGAGGGAGGGAGGGAGGGAGGGAGGGAGGG
>NW_008342282.1:5222060-5226287 GCF_000622305.1 Nannospalax galili | reverse complement strand
AGAGAGAGAGAGAGAGAGAGAGAGAGAGAGAGAGAGATTCAGTTTTGTCCAGGCAGTAGCATCTACTAGGTCATCCAATCTCAGCGGTCAGCCCTAAATACATGTACACACAAACACCACTAAATGGACTCAGTAGGTTATATATGTAGCAATAGTAATTAAAGAAGAGGGCATGAAATTGAGCAGGAGTGGTATGAAATGTAGGAAGACTTAGAGTGGGGGTAGGGAGAGGTGAACCTATGTAAATACAGCACTCACATATGAAATTTGAAAAAAAATTAATATCTATATATATGTAATGATCTGTACAAGGTTTTAGACCTTAATGTTGATTTAGTGGGTGCCTTAGATTTTGTGTAAACAAAATGTGATAATAAGTTATCTGAATGGTTGAGGTGAAGAAAAGTGATAAAATATTGGCTTAGGGCTAGGGAGATGGCTAAGTAGGTACTGCTTGGTATACAAGCATAAGGACCACATATAAATAAATTAATTAATTAATAAATTAATAAATTAATTAATTAATAAAATACTTGAGGATATATACAAGGCTCTGGGTTCATTGCTCAGAGTGGAAAGAAAGAAGAGTAAAGATAAAGAAGGTATTATCTGCTTATTAATTTAGGAATTCAAACTTATTAAGCAAAAATTTAAAATATTTTAAACAGTAATTCTATCATAATTATATCTACTTTTATATTTTGCTGTGAATAGTTGTCTTTATAGTTTAAATATGGAAATGGTTTCTTTGCAATATCCTTTGTGACAGTCCTTTCATTAGGTAACATTTGTTTTGACTTTCTTAATATTTTTAGGCATTTTTGTTACTAAAAAATTACTTGCTGCAATAAAAACACAATTGACATGGGTAATGAGTGAAAACCTGAAACACTCCAAAATTTTCCTTTGGTTGAAAGTTTATTCCTTCCGTGTGTTAGTCTCCACTATCATAAAGTCAATATGCAAGGACACGGAAGCACAGAGATGGTAGCCTGTCTTCTATTTTAGTATTCAGTACAACTCTATCCAAGGGATCTGTGCTTTGTGTCTTAGCACCATAAGTGTGAAGAGTGAAAGCCAATGCTGTTGACAAATGGTTTGCAAAGTTAAGCACGTCTTGAGTTTCCCTTTGTTTGACTGAGGATTTTTTGGTTTACTAAGGAAAAAAAAAATGCTGTCAGCACTTTAGATGTGATCACATTGTTTAGACACTGATTCCCTAGTGTCTTAAATCACAGATGTGTATCTTATATGTCACTGGGGACTGTCTGTGCTAATCCTTTTTTTTTCTGAGGAACATGCCCTTGGCACTTCTATTCAGGATTCAATATTGTTGTTTAATTGACAGTTTAAATTTTGCAACATGCAAAGCCTCTATCCCTAATCCTCAAATCGCATTTATGTCTCTTCTAAGTCGTAAGCAGGCCAAGGACACTGACGTCCTAAAGGGTTCAATAGCCTGTGGGATGTAGAATGTATACAAGGTTGCACACATGTAACCCGCTGAGAAATAGCAGTGGTACAAAAAACACAGTTCGATTTCTTGATCAGTATAAGTTAAATCATTCTGTATTTCCTCCCTTTCATTATGTATTTCTAGCTCAATACTGTGAAACCCACTGACAGTAAATCCCTGGAAACTTGAGTGTGAAAGAGAAGAATTTGTTTACTTGTAGGGAAATTGCAATTACCCCCTATAGTTTTGGGGAGTACAATTTGCAGACCATTTTATTGAATGTAAATTTTACCAGGGGCAAATTTTTGTTGTTTATGATGGAATTTAAAATACTCTCTGAATATTCAAGGGAGGAAAGAATTTGAAAGAAATAAGTAACTGTTATGTTAACAAATAACAAAAAAATGAAAAAAGTAGTCACTTTAATATCTTGGGTTCTAAGACCTAAAAGAATAGAAGAGATAACAATTTATTTAAATATCAAAGGCAGATAATAATCACTGATAAAGAAGCAAGAGACATGGAGTCCTAAATCTATACATATAGTTGAACTGTTACACAGTTTACATGATTTCACATTTTAGCTTTACACAGTTTTTGTGTTCATTTCTCTGTAAGAAATGTATGAAAGCAGATAGACATATGGAATTGTACCATGATACACATTGTTGTTTCTGTCAGAGATTTAGGAAAGGAAAGCTCAGCAATCTCTTCTTCTCCAAAAGTTAGCCAGCTGTGGCCTTCTATATGCATCGACCTATATTGTATGAGGAAACTTCGCTGTCTCTAGATAGGACTCCTTTATTAAATTGCACCTACCCATGGCTCAGTGACCATTGTAGAAGAGGGGGGAGAAAGATTATAAGAGCCAGGGTTGGTACATGAACATAGGGAAATAGATTTCAGGCCACTGGAAACTTGCTCTTATGAACTTGCAACAATGGAGACAGGATGCATGCACAAGAACCATGCAGACTCAATCAGACAAAAACCCAGCATAGAATGAGGGATATGGGAAGTAGGCCCAACTCTAGCCAAAGAACTATTCACTACTGATTATTGCTAGGTGAAGTAGAGCAGATCGTCTTCTCTAGATATGCTGAGTAGACTCCAGTAGATGAACTTGCATTGAGGGGCGTCTGGGCATAAATGCTTGACCAGCTAGGACTTAATATATAAGACAGAATTTGATTAAGATCTACTATATAAAATGCATAAAAACTGAATAAATTTTTTTTTAAAATAGGCTAAAAACCTAAGAAATAGAAAGACCAAACAGAAGACAGCAAGAAAACCAGTGTTTTTTTAATATTAATTTTTATCTTTTTTAGAAGAAGCATATCATTGCAGCTTTAACATTCCCAATAATAGTTTCCAGAGCCAAGACACAGCTCCCCCGAAAGTGGCAATAAACTTTCAAGGTTCACTGTTATACAATATTGAATTCAGCATAAGCCCTGCAAGACACAAAATTGAATGAGTTTTCAACCTTCATGAAAGATCTCCATTTCATCCCAAAATATACTGTTTCCTACAGAGACTCATTGTTTTTGCTAACACTGATATGGTGCTGCACATATCTCTAATCTGCATGTATCTGATCATTACTAATCATAATCGTTTGCACTCAGATCCTTGGCACCTGTGTATGTCTACAATGTCATTGGGTAGATTTCAATGGTAATGTTCCTCACCTCTACTAATTAACATGACATAAACTTTTATGCTTCCTCCTCAAATATAATACATTTTTTAATTTGGTTTTTTTTTTGTGTATATATCACATAGAATATCCCAAACCATCTTATTCAATTATATACCCACTTCCCAGATGGCACCCTCCCATAGCCTCCTCCCATCCACTGTGTTGTCGGCACCCCCAGCCGTTCCCCACTAGATTCATCTGGTGAATCTAGTCAGCCTATCTAGAGGTCTTTGTTTTAGGAATGTCAGCTGTTCCTCATCTAGCAGCAATCAGTTGTCAATATTCCTTTAGATAAGATTGGTGTCTCCTGTTTATTTTCCCAGTTCTATGCTGGGCTATTGTCTGGGAGTCCCTTGGGCCACCCTGGCCAACAACTCAAAAGAAGGTATCTCCTATCTGGCATTGTTGCTTGTCATGTAGCCTTTAGCTATACATATAGACTCTTTAAAAATTATATTGGCTCTTTTAATCTGTGGTTATACTTTTCCTTTTGGGGGTTTAAGGCCATACATTGGCTAAGATAAACCAGTTTATTTTTACTCTTAAGGTTGTTTGAGGATTTGTTCCTCAGGGGTCACATGGGCTTGGGAGGAGCCCTGGCTCCTTTCTTTTACCAGTTCCACATATGTGAAGATAAGTCAAAAGTCCTGCTCGACCATGGCTGGCTTTGCTTGGAAGCATGGAGGAAATGATCTCTCTGTGTTGACCCTCCTCTTTGTAGACTGGGATACTGGTTCATGTCCATCTCATGGAGTCTCCTTGGCCTCCTTGATGAAGAGGACAGGTGACCCACCGCAATTACAGGACATTTTGGGAGATGCTTATAGTCCCCTGGAACTAGTCAACCTAGGAGGGCAAGGGAAAAAAAAACTGTCCTTTATGTCCCTCAGACCAAATTATTATGGGCCTCAATGTATGTCTGTTAAACATCCAAGAAGGTTAGTTCCACCAGTCTGGTACTTTATTTCCTAGGTTCCTTGTATACCCTTCCATTCCCAATCCCTTAAACTGACCCAATTTTTATCCATATCTCCCTTATTAACACCTGTTTCCGACTATTCTTCTC
>NW_008342282.1:5205368-5222008 GCF_000622305.1 Nannospalax galili | reverse complement strand
TATCATGATTTGGTTCTAGGATCCACATATGAAGGAGAACATATGTCATTTTTTTTTCTGAGTCTGTATTACTTCACTTAGTATAATGATTTCTAATTCCATCCATTTACTTGCGAATTTCATGATTTCATCTTTCTTTACTTCTGAGTAAAACTCCATTGTATAAATGAACCACATTTTTATTATCCACTTGTTAACTGAGGGACACTTAGGTTGCTTCCATCTCTTAGCTGTTGTGAAAAGAGGAGCAACAAACATGGATGTACAAGTGTCTCTGCAATAGGATGAGTTCTTTGGGTATATGCCAAAGAGTGGTATAACTGGGTCAAATGGTAGTTTGATTTGTAGGAAAACCAGTATTTTTAAAAATTGCTTAATTACTTGAACATTTAGAAGAAATAAGAGAAACAGTAAAATTTTAGTAGTAAATGTTTAAAAAATTATTGTTGAAAATTTTAATTGCTGTGATGTATATAATGAAGTGTGGCATAAGCAGTCAGAACAATATTTTAATAAATAATATGAATGTATAAAAATATTAGTAGATTGAGGTTGTTAGTCTCCATGTGGGTGCTAGGAACCTAGCCAGAGTCCTATGCAAGAGTTAGCTAGTGCTTTTATCTGCTGAAGTATCTCTCCAGCCCCTCACTGGTGTTTTGGTAAATGTATTAACCCAATAGCCTACCAAAAATATACATATAATATCTGTACATGAGAGTATGTGTTTAACTGAAGGCTATATAAGAAACACAGTACCAGACATGAGAAACCTCTTTGAGTTGTTGGTCAGGGACTAAGAGACTCCTAAAACTATTATACAGACTATTGCCACAGGCCTTGATTATCTCCCAGAGCTTGAACATAAGACCCTATTGCTGAAGACAGTATATACTTCAGACACAGAACTTGGCAAAATGGAGCTGAAACTGACCTGGAAACCTGAAGACTAGTTCTTAGAGTTTTGGAAAAAAAAACAATGCAAGCTTCTAAGGGAGAAAAATCAATGGTCCAACACAAGTTTTAAAGGCTAAAAACCACAATGACTAGCACAGAAAATTATAATGTTGCAGTAGTGGCTCTTTTATTTTGAGAGTAATAAACAGCTACCTAATTGAACCTAAAGCCTACTCAAGGGAGGGGATCTCATGTGGCACTGTAAAGAGCCAAATATGTATGACTGGAGAGGTTATAGATCTGAGAGAAAAGCCTAGTCTGTCACATCCCTAGACAAATATAATTATACTGTATGTTAAATATGGATCTTTATATTTACAGAAAAGTATGCTAGTCACCACTCATCAAAGATGATTCTTTGAAAGAGATAGAGACTATTATAGATTTCCACAACTGATCAAACACAGTGAATAATTGTCTGAGAGATGCCCAACCTTAAGTGATACATATCCAATAGAACTTTTGCTTCTAAACCTCATGAAATACAGTGAAACAAGAGGTAGAATGCCTACTAATGCATCTTTCAACTCTAATCAGCAAAGCACCCTCATGCAATAGAAAGTGATGAAAGCAAAAGACCATAACTGGTCAAAGTACCAACAATCAGACACTTCAGAGTGTGGGCCCCTGGACAGGATTCTTATGTTAAACTTCACCCACCCAGAGTTCAGAGACCTATGCAGAAGAGGAAGCAAAATGATAGTAAGAGCCTGTGATCAAGGTACATGACCATAAGGAAACAGTCTTACAGGCTCCTGGGACCTTGCTCATTTGAATTTACAATAATTGTAAAAGCACGCCAGAGATCCATGCAGACTTGGGCAGAGAAAAACCAGCATGGAACTGGGGAAATGGGCAGGAGGACACAAATTTCATGAAGAACTATTGGTAGCTGATCACTATTGAGGGAGGGAGAGTTGATATTCTTTAAAGGAGTGACACTAGACAGGATGAAAAGGCTCCAGTGATGAACTCATACTGAGGTCCATCTGGGGACAAATATTTGACTACATAGGCCTTAACATATATGACAAAAATGCATGAAGTCCTCTGCGGGGTGCAGAAATGGAAGGGGAAGTTAAATATGATTAAGGTATATCATTTGAAATCCAAAAATTCCAATAAAAGTATATTTAGAAATAAAATAAAAAAATATTAGGTCTAATGTGCAAGGTTTAAGGACTTAAGAAACTTAAAGAATTCATATATAGGGCCGGGAGGCAGAGCTCTGTTTAAGAATAAGTACTGCTCTTAGGACCTTTGACTTATCTTCACATAGGTGGAACTGGTAAAAGAAAGGAGCCAGGGTCTCTTCCCAAGCCCATGTGACCCCTGAGGAATAGATCTTCAAACGACCTTAAGAGTAAAAATAAATTGGTTTATTTGGGCCAACTGTATGGCCTTAAACATCCAAAAGGAAAGGATAACCAAAGATTAAAGGGGCCAATATAATATTTTAAGAGTCCATATGCATAGATAAAAGCTACATAACAAGCAACAATGCCAGATAGGAGACACCTTCTTTTGAATTGTTGGCCAGGGTGGCCCAAGGGACTCCCAGACAGTAACCCAGCATAACACTGGGAAAATAGACAGGAGACCCCAATTTTACCTAAAGGAATATTGACAAGTGATTGCTGCTAGATGACGAATAGCTGACCTTCCTAAAACAAAGACCTCCAGATAGGCTGACCAGATTCATCAGATGGAAAGTAGTGGGGAATGGCTGGGGGTGCCGAAAATACAGTGGACAGTAGCAGGGATAACAGAGTATAAGGGCTCTAGTGAGGGGAGGGAAGCTATGGGAGGGTGCCATCTGGGAAGTGGGTATATAGTTGAATAAGATGGTTTGGGATGTTCTGTGTGATACACACACACACACACACACACACACACACAAAATCAACAAATTTTAAAAAACGTATTATATTTGAGGAGGAAGCATAAAAATTTACATCAGGTTAGTTAGTAAAGGTGATAAACATTACCACTGAAATCTACCCAATGACTTCATAGACATACACAGGCCCAAAGATCCGAGTGCAACTGATTATGACTAGTAATAATCAGATACAAACAGATTAAAGATGTATGCACCAACATTTCAGTGTTAATAGCAAAAACAATGAGCCTGTGTGCAAGGAACAATATATCTTAAAATAAAATGGAGATCTTCTTTAAAGGTTAAAAACTCACCCAATTTTATGTCTTACAGGGCTTATACTGAGTTCAATAATATATAACTATATTAATTCACCTGTGAATCTAGAAACTTGCACCCACTTGTGAAAGAGATGTATTCTTGCTCTGGAGTGTATTACTGAATATGTTAAAGCTGTAGTGAAAAGCTTCTTCTAATCATGTAGTTATTAAAAATTTTAAAAAGTATAATGATTAAAAAAATAATAATTCTTCAAAACATAAAAAATTGCTCCCTAATAATTAGTAGATGTGGAAAATATTACCATTGAAATCTACTTGGTGACTTCATATCCATGCTCAGATGCCAAGGAGCTCAGAAAGTAACTGACTGTGACTAGTAATAATCAGATATATAGAGATTAGAAACACATGTGCAACATCTTAGTGTCAATTGCATTAAAAATGAATTTTTCTGTATGAAATTGTGTATTTTAATAATGAAATGGAGATCTTTTTCAAAGGTTAAAACCATTCAATTTTATATCTTATAGAGTTTATACTGTGTACAGTATTGTATAACTGTATTAATTCAACTGTAAACCTAAAAATTTACAGCCAATTTTGAAAGAGATACACCTTGGTTCTGGAAATTGATATTGAATATGTCAATTCTGTTGTAATAAAATTCTTTTCCTAATTGTGTGTTTATTAAATAAATAATTTAAAAAAAGAGTAAGTACTGCTCTTGCAGAGGACTTGAGTTTGGTTCTCATCATCCATGTCTGGACACTCACAAATCTCTTTAAATCCATCCACAGGGATCAATTGCCTCTGACCTCTGTGGGCACCTGCACTCACATGTACCCAGACACACACACACACACACACACACACACACACACACACACACAGCCCACTTAGAACAAAGTTTTTAAAAACTATACACAAATAGCTATGAGCTTCTCAATTGTTTTAAACCTTACAAGTAAAGAAACAGCTGGCTGGTGACTCTGAGGTGAAAATACTTGCCACCAAGCCTGACTACTTAGGTTGGATTCCAGGAGCCCAGATGGTGAAAGGAGAGACCCAACTCCCACTGATTGTCCTCTTACTTCCTCATGTGTGCTGAGCCTTATTCGCTCCATAAAGTAAATAAAATTAAATAAAAATATTTTTAAAAAGAGATGTTAAAAGCATAGGAATCATACGTTAACAGCTTTAATGTTTTTTTGTCTCATTTGCTTTGGAACAGGCAAGATAATTAAAGAAAGCTTATGAAATTATACACACAAAGCAACTATCTACTTCAAAGTATACTTAAGTTAACTATACCAAAACCAACCAGCTAACATTTAAAAAACAGTGCAATAATAGACAAAAATATGTTTACTCTCTTTGTAGGTATTATTCGTAAAGTTAATACAGGAAAGCAGTCCTTTAGAGAAGTGCATCATGGGATTTTACCTACTTTTGTGCCTGGGAAGATTTTCCTGCCTGTGAGTAGGGAAGGAACATATAACTGACCATCATATTCACACTAATACAAGATTTAGAGAATTCTGAGACACTGAACCAGCTGATCTTAAGTTGCTATGTGACCGGATGGGGTGGGGGAGAAATTTAAGAGCTTCTTCATGCATTAGTTATTTTTTCTAAATCATGTAAGTACTTATAATGATAAATTTTTGATTAAATACGTGAACATAATGGTGTACACTGTATGTCCCATGTACAATGAACACTCAACAAGAATGTTGCAATTATTTTAAAAAATTTAATTTTAGGTAAGTGGAATGATGCCACTGTCCCACTTTTATACACCATGAAATTTTAAGTTAGAATCATATATTTGATTAAGGAGACCCAAATCTGAAGCCTGTGTTTTCAGTGATGTTTTGCTAAATTCTAGGTATGACACCTGTCATTTCTAGAACTTGGAGTTTTGCAATTTCTTAGAATCTGATTGAAACCAGAAACCATGTTTTATTTCTAAATCTATGCACACTTGTACCTATTACTTATTGAATGTTCTATACATTAAAAAAAACTATTTGAATAATTTATTTTTGTGAATTTATAATATTGAGAAACAGGTTAAAAAAAGACATTTTTAGAAGTACATCATGTGAGTTTTTGATTGATTGCACTAATTCTCTGCAATCTTTTAGACCGTTCTTTATGGATAGACCTCAGCATAGAGCATTCATTTGATATATCTTAAACACATAGGAGAAGAATTGTAGAGGTAAGCAGAACGGCACTACACTATATCTTACAAAAATTACATAAAACTAGCAAATTGATGAAAACTGTCTCCAGCATTGGTACATTTTATGAAGGAATAGAGAAACTAAAGCTCTGTCATCAATTGTTATATCATCAACTGTGCCCCATACACAATCAAAATTACTCAACTTAAAAAAGGAATATTGTTGCTTTTAGATAAGAGAAATATCATCCAATGAAGGCAAGTTCTGAGAAAACAGAATGTAAAATGTAGAAGGAGTAGATACAGATCTTGAAACAATTGTTTCAATGCACACAAATAAGAAAGATCAATAGACAAGAGAATGATTAGAGATAAAATCGTATCATAGGAATGGACATCCTAATTAGGAATAAGTGGACATTGTGTAGATAATACGATATTAAAATGTTTGAAACAAATTGCAAAATGTTCTTAGCCACAGATTATAGATATTGGTGACTTTCAACAGTTCAATAGGACAAAACTTTAGATATATTTGATCTTGAATGGTAAGTGAGGCAATGTATATGACTTTAATACAGTCGTAAGAAAATACTAGGAAGAAAATGAAGGAAGTAGAAATAATAATCAAAGAAATGTAAATTGTATGTTCCACAAGAGACCCATGCAAACTCAGTCAAAAATTCAGCATATAACTTGGGAAATGGGCAGCAGGCCCCAATTCTACCTAAAGAACTATTTGCTGCTGATTACTGGTGGGTGAGGAAGAGCTGATATCAACAGACCTTAACAGAAATAAATAGAATGAGTGAAATCCAGTTGGGGGCCTATGAGAGTGTTAAGACAGAGGAGGGAGTATAAAGATGATTAAGATGTCTTGTATGAAATACACAATAAATTATTTTAAAAGGAAAAAGTCCATCTTCTATAGGATAAGACATGTATAATTGCATAAATTGTATATGTCTGGTGATCTTCAAACAGACTAAACACACACACACACACACACACACACACACACACTCACACACTACACATTTCTAGGAACCCTAAAGACAGTATTTTGTCGAAGCAAATGGAGGCTGGTTCATAACATAACATCTTTTAAGTGTTTGAAAGAAAATGTTGCCAAAGTACAAAACTTTACCAAATGAAATGAGTTCATTGAAAATAAAGATGAAATAAATATAGGAGAACATTATTGGAAGCACATGGGAGATCTCAGGAAGTCCTCTATTATAACAAATATTGAATAAAGTTTTTATGGAGAAACGATATGATGACAGTAGGAACACTGCTATACAGCAAGGCAAATGGAGTACAAAATTGCTAAATATTTGGGCACCATATATAAATATGTCCAAAATTTTAATTTATTTAAAGGATAAATAACACAAATAAAAATAATGAATACACAATGAAGAATTTAAATGAAAACAACATGATACAGGATACTCCAGTAAAAGAAGGGGAAAGATGCCTGTTTGAGGTAGATAAGATTTGTATGGCCTGGCAGCTGTGCAGTGTTGTTAGGAAGATAAGAGGGCTTCAGAAGCAGGCCTAGAATAATCAAAGCAGTTACTATTTCTTTTTCCACTGTTTGAATAAATTTGTTAACCATCATATCTCAGCATGGCATTGATGTAGCTAAGAGTACCGGTCATAAAAGTCAATGTTTACTCCTTGCTCTCTATTCCTGAGAAAACAATAGCCCACCAGGGTTTTGGGGAAAGTATTTTTTTTTTTTTTTGCCCTAATTTAGCACAAGCAAAGTATATGGCATAGATTCTTAGGTCCAGTGAAGTAGTGAGTGACTCTCAACTAACTTCTCAACACTAGCCTGCACAGTTCACTTGGAGTATACAACAGTAACTAAACCTTTTGCTACTTTTAAATATGTGCTCCTAAGCTGACATGTCGAAACTTCATGGTCAAATAAAGATGATTAAGATTGTTGAGCTGTTCTGTATAAAATACACATGGACAATAATTTAAAAATTTATTTTAAAAAGTACCTATTTGATCCTCATCTAAAGTTACAGAAGGCTATTAGCTGCCATGTGGGTTCTGGGAATCAAGCCTGGGTATCCTTTTAGAGAAGCCAGACTTCTTAACCTCTGAGCCATTGCTCAACCTCCAATCTTAATCTTTTATAAAGCTTTATTTTATTTTTAATTATGTATGTGTGTCTGTATATGTGCACGAGTTTGGGTGCATGTGGAGACCAGAGGCATTTCGTCCTCCTAGAGTTCCTGGCGTTGGAGTTACAGGTACTTGTAAGTCCAATGTGGGTGCTCAGAAATGAACTTGGGTCCTCTGGAAGAGCAGTGTGTGATCTTAACCACTGAGCAATCTCTCCAGCTTGTTAATCTTAAATTTTTATTTATTTATATGTATGAGCATTTTGTCTGCATGTAACTGGGCCCAGAGCTTTTGAGCATGTATGTGTGCAGTGCTTTCAGAGAACTGAAGAGGATGTCAGATCCTCTGGAACTGGAGTTGCAGATACTTGTTAGCCACCATGTGATCCAGGATTCAAATTCATGTTATGTGGGTCAACCAGATTTGTGTGTTATTTAATGTGATAAACATTAAGTACAGAATATACCTATGATACATTCTAGCAAAAATATTTAATTTTAATTTAATAAATCTTTAGCTATATAATTTACAGAAAACAGGCCAATGGATCAAAACAAAAGATAATACATTTGTCTAAGCAATTAGACAAATTAGAGTTTGACATTATTTGGAAATCATTGTACTGGTTCCTTCAATAAATCATGGTTATAAAAAAGGGACAGTGGGAGGGTGCAGACAGGAGTGGGGTCTGAAAGATGGGGCGCTGGAGAGATGACTCAGCAGTTAAGAGCACTGCTCTTGCAAAGGACCCAGGTTCAATTCGAACCACCCACATGGTGGCTACCAATTGTCCACAACTCCAGGTCTATAGGCTCTGATACCCTCCTCTGTCCTCTGCAGGCACTGAAGGATGTGGATGAAATTACATACATGCAGGCAAAGCACACACACACACTAAAATAAATAAATAAATAAATAAATAAATAAATAAAAAGAGGTGGAGTCAGGGGCTGGAGAGATGGCTCAGTGGTTTAGAACACTGACTTCTCTTGCAGAGGACCCAGGTTTGATTCCCAGTACCCATGTAGCAGCTAACAACTGTCTGTCTCTCCAGTTTCAGGGGATCCTATGCCCTCTTCTGACCTCTGCAGACATTGCACAACATGGGTGCACTTATGCACATGCAGGCAATGTACCCATACACATAAAATAAAAATAAAAGTAATAAATATAATGTTGAAAAAAGGGAGAGTCATTATGTAGTAATTAGCTCATCAGGATTTAATCTTTATTGTGGAATTATGGGATTAAGGGCTTGGACTTTTCTCTTTTTTTCTGTCACTTGAGAACAGAGAATTAAGCTTTCTGCATCCCACCACCTTCCTCTGAAGAACACCTTCTAGACGGAGGAAAAAGACCTGCAGCCACCTTTAGCTTATGATTCTGGGTTTTCAGAGCTATGAGGAAATAAATTTCCAGTGTTTAAAAATTCCTCCAAATATATTTTGTTTCAGCAACACAAATGGATAAAAACATCTTACTTTCAGGATTTTTGTTTAGAATGTTAGAACAATAATGTCTTATATTAGGAGTCTCACGTCTGACTTATTTTTCCCTGAAAGTTGATAGCTGTCATCATGAAAAAGAAAGATGTTGGCAATCACAAGTATAATAGAATTTAAAGAGCTGATGCGTAGTTTAAAAAATTTCAACATAATGATTAATGGTATTTTAATTATACTTTGGACAACTTCAGTATTATTAGTGAAAGAAATACAAAGTATTGATAGTTATCCAGGTGACAGCATTTAAATCCTAAGTCAAGACAGATCTCAGTAGTATCTACATTAAGGTGTTCTTTCATGTAACATGAGCTACATAATTCCCACTTTACTAATGTGAAATGAGACAGTAAAGTTTTCTGTTATTTGAAATTGAAAGAGAATATGTTTAAAGCATTAAAGAATGATTTTCTTAGTAAACCTCCTAAAATTTCAAGTCTTAATTTCAGAAAGGATGCATAGATTTGTCCAAATAGGAAAAAAAATTAAAACTCGCCGAAAGAAAGGGATGAGGAAAAGGTGCAAGGGAAGGAAGAGAGAACAACTGGGAGTGGTGGGTATTATCAAATGATGTTGCATGCATGGAAATGTTGGACAGCGAGTCATTATTTTATATAATTGCTATGAGCTAATCAATAAGTTAAGAAAACCTATTGTAAAAAGAACAGCAATGAACATGCATGCACACGTATCTCTGTCATAAGATAAGTCCTTTGGGTATATGCCAAGGAGTGGTATAACTGGATCATATGGTAGATTCATTTTTAGTTTTCTAACAGTTCTCCACACTGCTTTCCATAGTTGTTGCACAAGCGTGCATTCCCACCAGGACTGAATGAGTGGTCCCCTTTCTCAGATCCTCAGCAGCATTTGATGTCTTTTGTACTCTTGACCTGAGCCAGTCTGACAGGGTTAAGACAAAATCTTAAATGGTTTTGATCTGGACTGTAATTACTAAAGCTGTTGAGCCCATTTCAAGGTGTTTTTAGCCATTTTCTTTCTTCATTTGAGAATTATGTGTTCATCTTTGGCCCATTTCTTTATTGGATCCTGTTTTGGTTTTTGAGTTCTTTATATAATCTGAATATTAATCCTCTGTTGGATATGTAGCAGGTAAAGATTTTCTCCACTTCAGTGGCTTTCCTCTTCACTTCTTTGGTTGTTTCTATTGCTGCACAGAAGCGTTGTAGCTCAATGAAGTCCCACTTGCTGATGATTGTTGACCTCACTTCCTGAGCAACATATGTCCGATATCTTTTAGGGTATTGCATATGTTTTCTTCTGGCAGTTTCAGAGTTTTGGGTTTTATATTGAGGCCACTTGGAGTTGATTATTGTGTAGGGTGAAAGACAAGGGTCCAATTTCATTCTTCTACAGGTGAAGATCCAGTGTTGTTAGGACCATTCGTTGAAGATGCTGTCTTTCTTCCATTTTGTGTTCTTGAAACGTTTGTCAAATATCAAGTGGCCGAAATTGCATATATTCATATTTGGTTCTTCTATTGTGTTCCATTGATCTACATGTCTGTTTTTGTGCAAGTACCATGCTCTTTTTGAGACTATAGTTCTGTAATCATTTTTGAGATTTGGTATGGTGAGTCCCCCAGCATTGTTCTTTTTGCCCCAGATTGCTTAGGGCATCTGGGGTCTTTTGTGATTCCATAATAATTCTAGAATCTTTTTTTTCCTAGCTCTGTGAAGAATATCATGGGGAATTCTATTAGCATGCATTGAACCTATAGATTGTTTTTGTTAATGTGGTCATTTTCACAATATTAATTCTACCAATTCATAAACACAGTAGGTCTTTCCATCTCCTGGTGTCTTCTCTCTTTTTCTTTAATGATTTAATTTTTTTAATGTAGAGGTCTTTAACGTCATAGGTTAGGTTTATTTCTTCATATTTTATTTATATTTTTGAGGCTCTTGTGAATGGAGGGTGTCTTTGAATGCTGTTTTTGATTGCTTATTATTGGTATATGGAAAGGCTACTGAATTTTGTAAGTTGATTTTGTAACTTGCCACTTTACTGAACATATTAATAATTTCTAACAGATATTTCAGGATTTCTTATACATAATATAGTATCATGTGAAATAGTGATAATTTGACCTCTTTTTTTTTCCAATTGGTACTCTTTGAATTTCCTTCTCATGGCTTATAGCACCGGTCCCTTATATGTGAGTATATAACCTGATGTAACAACAGGAATCAGGAAAATGGAAACGAAGTACAGAGGTAAAGTTACAGAAACAGCCTGAAAGAGGGGGATAGTAGAAAGCAAATATTACCAGGGGGAAATGAGGAAAATTGAGGTATTCAAGTGGGAAGGGAGGAGGAAAGGATTTACAGGGAACTATGGGAGTGAGTAAAGGGGAAGAAGGGACACAAGGAAGAGTAGGAGGTAATAAAGGAAGGTGTTATGGGAGAGTGGTGGCATTTAAACTGGGGAGAGAAGAATGTGGTTAGACATGGAGAGAGAGAGGAAAGATAAATAAAGCTTAGGTGGCATAAAAAGTCAGAGGGAGTCTGGCATGATGTCCCATGCCTTTAATTCCAGCACTTTCGAGGAAGAGGAAGGTAGATCCCTGTGAAATGAAGGCCAATCTGATCTATATAATGAGTTCCAACTGGTGCTACAGGGAGAACTTGTATCAAAAAGACAAAAAAAAAAATCCAAAAGGAAACGTAGTAACTAAAGTCTCCTGAAAATTCACATGAATTATCTGAACATGAGTGCATGTGTATACCTGAAGGCTATATAATAAGGAATACAGTAACAGGCAGGAGAAATATCCCTTTGATTTGTTGGTCAGGGTAGTTCAAGAGACTACCAAAATAACACAAACTATTGGCATAGTCCTTGATTAGCTCCCAGAACTTGAAGGTAACATTCAATTGTTGAAGACAGGACATATTCCAGACACAGGACTTGGAGCAAGGGAACTGGAGCCAACCTGGAAGACTCCTCCCCGAAGACTAGTTCTCGTAGTTCTAGAGAATAAAATTCAAGTTCCTAAGGGAGAAAATAAGTCAATGGTCCAACCAAGATCTAAAGTCTAATAACCACAATGTCTGGAGCATCAAACTACCTCTACTGGTACAGTACTGGAGCTTTCATCTAGGGGATAATAAGCAGCCAATTAATAGGACTTAAACAGCTCTCATTGGGTGGAACTGTTAATATAACCAAATACACATGGCTGGAGCAGTCATAGATCCTAGAGTAAACACTATCTCTGGCATATTTCTAGATAAATGAAATTTGTTAGTGTATGCTGAATGTGGATCCTTTTATTTTCAGACAAGCATACCATACACCACTCATCAAAGAAACTTCTTTTTACTACAGATGGAAGCTATTACCAAGTTCCACATTAATCACACAAAACACACATACGCATATGTGTGTATGTGTGTGTGTGTGTGTGTGTGTGTGTGTATGAGAGCTACGTACCCCTAAATGATACCTATCAGCTGATAGAACCTTGTGGAATGGGGTGTAGGGAGAATACTAATACATTCTTCAAGTTACCAGGGAAGCTTCCTATACAACAGAATGTGATATACATAGAAGGTCATGACTGGCTAAGTTTAAGAGACTAAGTCACTTAGTAGTGTGTGTCCCTGGATAGGGCTTCTATATTAAACCCCACCTACCCATGTTCATGGAACTTTGGGGAAAAGGTTGTGGAAAGATTGTAAGATCCAGGGTTGGTGCAGGAACATAAGGAAACAGAGGGTTTCAGGCCACTGGGAACTTAGTCATATGAACTTGAAACAATGTTACAGGATGCACAACACCCATGCTGACTTACTCAGACAAAAATCCAGCATAAAACAAGGGAAATGGGCAGCAGGCCCCAACCCTATTCTATGAACTATTGGTAACTGATTGCTGGTGAGTGAAAGAGAGTAGATCTTCTCTAGGGTGGAAAAGTCTAGATAGGCTGAATAGACTCCAGTGGGTAAACTAGGTAGAAACGTTTGACTGGAAAGGACTTAATACATATGACAGAACAGAGGAAATCTGGTGGGAGACGGGGCTATAGGAGGCATGTATTTGGGAGGGGGGGTCTAAATTTAAGATTTATTGTTTGAAATGCACAAAAACTCAATAAAATATTTTTCAAAGTTTTCTTAATCAATTGATGTGTTAGATGGCATTAATTAGTATATACATATAACTTGCATACATATGTCAGCATCTCTGTAATTTTAGGCTTTGGTTCTTGAGATTTTGTTATATACGATGAGTATTTTTCAATTATAATATCCAGTATGTATTAAATGGATCTAATGTGACATGCTTGCAATTATTTTGGAACTTAATTTTTAAACTTTTAAAATTTATGTTTATATGATGTGTATGAGTATTTTGCTTGTGTGTATGTTTAAGTACACCTATGTCATGCAATGCCTGTTGAGGCCAAAAGAGGGTTTAAGATCCTCTGGAACTGGAGTTACAAACAGTTTTTAGCCACTATGTAGGTGCTGGGAACTGAATCTTGATCCTCTGAAAGGGCAGCCAGTGCTCTTAACTACTGAGCAATTTCTCCAGTCCTGGAACTTAATTTTTTTTAATACAGAAAGGGTGTAATCAAGTTTATAAATGCAATTACTCCCATTACCACATTTCTATAAGAAAAGTTTGAATGAAATGCGATTTTAGATAGTATGAAAACAATTTTTTTTCTTATTTGTATCTTAAATTGATGTCTAAGACTGCCACTCCAAATACTAGGGAAATGTGGGGAATTACATTTTTAGAAATAAATTACTATGCTATTTATGTTATACTAAAAGTAGAAAGATAATTATTAGGCTCTATGGCTCTCATTTTATAGAACATATGCAATCAATCTAATGTAAAACTAGGTTAAACAATTTTGAGTTTTAAATTTATTTCTAATTTTATTAACGTGGAAAACTAAATGGAAAATTTTTCTGCATATGACTGTGGTCTTTCTAATAAGATTATTCAAAATTATCTTTGCAAATTTATCAGATTATATAATTAATAAAAGGGATATTTGAAATATATACCTGTCTTTCATAAATTTGGAAATGTATCTTAGTGAAATAAATCCTATTTCAGAGCACATATATAGTGACAAGATTTAAATAATAAATACTAATGCTATTTTAGCTGTGTTCCTAAGTACATTAGTATGCTACAATGAAGTCTGGATGGCTGCAAACATGAGGTTTTAAAATTACTCTTCCAAATATTGCAGTGATTATAATTGTTAGATCTGGTTCCAAACTATATGGGTTCCACTTTCTGTTCCAGACGTCCTAATGTAATGTTTCTGCATAAAAGCCATATCAAAAGAGTGAGTTTGGAGTAAGCTCTAAGTCATTGAAAGGATTAAATAAATTACTATACTCATCATTTCAACAAATATCTACACATACACATACACTATCTATCTATCATCTATCATCTATCTATCTATATCTATCTATCTATCATCTATCTATCATCTATGGAGAGAGAGACAGAGACAGAGAGACAGAGAGACTGAGAGGGTGAGAAAATGATTTTTTTTAGATGCTTTTTCATGTAATTTCCATAGGCATCACTATACAGCCTAGGTTGGTTTTGAATGTAGAGCAAACCTCCCACCTCAGCCTTCTAAGGATTGAGATTACAGGTGTTCCCAACACTCTTTGTTCAAAAAAGGACTGAACATTAAGTGTGTGAAGAGAGCAGCAACAAACATGGATATACAGTTATCGCTACAGTAGGATGTGTCCTTGGGGTGTATGCCAAGGAGTGCTTTAACACGACCATATGGTAGATTCATTTTTAGTTTTTTAAAAGTTCTCCACACTGCTTTTTGTAGTGATTAGAGGCATTCAGGTCACTGGAAGCTTTCTGGCTCATGTGAACTTGACGCATTGGTGGCATCATCCACAAGACCCACGCCAACTCAATCAGACAAGGGCAGAGTGGAGCAATGGATCCTCCTTAACATATCTAGATAGGCTGACTAGACTTCAGTGAAAGAACTTGCACCAAATGACATCTGCGTACAGATGCCTGATAGTATAGAACTTAACAAATATGACATAATGCCTGAGGTCCAGTGGGGTGTAGGGGGATCATGTGGAAGCAGTCTAAATTTGATTAAGAACTATTGTATGAAATGCACAAAAGCTCAATATTTTTTTTAAAAAAAATGTAACTGTCAAAATTGTGAAACCTAGCATGCTGGTTTTTTAGGCATAAATGAGAAGTAGACAACCTGCTTTTAGATATTCATTCTAGAAATGAAAGATAGGAAACCAATAAATATAAAATATGACTGGTAGTGATATGTGCTAGGTGTCAATATATGATGGTAGGAGGGTTGTGTGATACTTTGTGGTTACAGCCTCTGAAATGAATGAGCTTGCTGTCAACAGTTGGGAGAAAGTATTGACAAAAGAGGGAAAGGCATATGCAAAAGCTATATACCTTTATCTTGGTGAACTTTATTAAAGGAGAGAATAATGTTATGGAGCTGAGTATGAAAGGAAAAGAATACTATGATAAGAAGTTAGATGGTATCTGCAGTCTATTGTGTTCTACACTATACACCATGTAAAGCCTTGCATTTATTCTAATGCAATTGAATGATGTTGCTAGGGAACATTATTATTAGGTATTAATTTGAAAAATTCACATTGGCTACTAAGTAGAGAAAAAAATCTAAAGCATAAAATCAGAAGGACAGAAACAGGTGGATTATTCAGAGTACATCCTGGGGGATGATGGATCTCAGTTGGTAGAGTCAGTGAGAGAATTCTGTTATCCTAGAAAAATTAGAGCAAAGAATTTTGATGACTGATTTTTCATATGCTTTGTCTGACAGGGACAATTATTGTCAGAAGAAGCATTCAGTACTGGCATAAGAAAGAAAAGGCATGTAGACCATGCCTATGTAACTCTGTGGGGAATGTAGAGAATATTTTGAGGTTGGTAACAAGTCAAGAGGCAACAGATCCCAGGATCTTCATCAACATCTGCAACATTAGCTTTTCCCTGCTTGCGTGATTGCTAAAATCTCCCTCTCTGCCTCCTTTCTCTATATACACCAAAATACACACACACGAGAGAGAGAGAGAGAGAGAGAGAGAGAGAGAGAGAGAGAGAGAGAGAGAAATGGCTGTAGGAAAGTACAAATGTGTCTTATTTGGTTTTGTTTCTATTCTCTGGGGAGTCCTGACTAACAAAACAATTTGTAGTTTTAAAATTCATTCATATAATAAGTTCACTGAAGAAAACTATATACATACATATATGTATACATATATTGAGGAAACTACATGCACATATATCATATGCAGTTAATATCTTATCTATTAAGTTTAAGATTATTGGGGCTGGAAAGATAGCTCAGCAGTTAAGACCACTGATTGTTCTTGTAGAGGATCTGAGTTTGGATCCCTGCACCACGTGGCAGCAACAACTGTCTGAAACAGTTGATTCCAGGGATCTGACTCCCTCTTCTGACCTCTTCAGACACTGCACAATTTGGGGGCACTTAATCAGGCAACACACTCATACACATAAAATAAAAATAATAAATAAAATTAAAGAATTTAAGATTATATTAAATGAAAATAGATAAATAAAAGACTACAAGGATTACTAATTCTGCTGTTAATTTTTTAGTTTTAAGTATTAGTTTTAGATATTAGTTT
>NW_008342282.1:5160204-5205173 GCF_000622305.1 Nannospalax galili | reverse complement strand
TTCACTTCCTAGACATTTTAAGGATCTGACCACATACCTTCTTTGTTCTGAAATAATATTATGTGATAAAAAGCTAGATATTTGTTAAAAATTTTTAATGTCTTCATGTCTTTGTATATATTGAAACTGAATAGTTGATATTCAACTTATTGCTTTGATAACTTATTGCCTAGAAAGGAACATCATTGTATAGATCTGATTTCAGCATATTCATGTAGACCATTTACCCTAGTTTTAAACATAATTATCCTTTCATATGAGCTAAAATAAATAGACAAGTTATTCTCTCTTAATAAGTACACTGCTGAAACCAGTGTGTGGAGGTGTCAGCAGTAAGGACTTATACTCACTTAGGTTGTACAAGAGAGAGCAATGGCAATATCCTTCATTGGTACCTTTTGGGCCTCTCTAACCAGTCTCCTAGGGAGGTAGTCCATGCCTAGCCCTGAGTTTTTAATTTAATAATTAATACCTTCTGGGAGCAGCATTGTTCATGAATGTGGGGTGTTTCTGTTCAAACTTCTTTTTTAAAATATATTTTTGATTAATTTACAATCTATTGTGGTTTCCTAAGACTCCTTCCTATATTCTTAGTTTTATTAGCATTCCCGTTTACCTGCTTACCCCAAGCCCTTTCCTCACCTCCATTTAAACTTTTGTTTTCCAGTTTTTTCCCTATTCCTTCATATCACATATTTTATAGTGTCCCCACCCACACACACATTACACACATATATATTACATATATATGTATATAAATATGTATGTATGTATGTTACGTATGTATGTATGTATCTTGGATTTCAAGATCATGGGCACCCAAGAAGCTTTTTCATACACACTTCAATTAGTTAAGCCTTCCCTTGGGCCTTTAATCCCCCACTCCATTATTCCATGAACTGCTTAAACACTCTGCCACCAGCATCCCCCCTCTATACTTTCATTTTACTTATATTCTACTATTCCCTTACTAAAAGCATCTCCCCAGCTAGTTTCCTAGCTTTCACATGTACTTTACCTTGAACACACCAGAAATTTGAAACTAAGACTCTTATATGAGAGATAACATTCAGGGTTTGTATTTTTGGTCCTGGATGACCTTACTCAGCTTTTTTTTCCATTTATTTTCATATTTCATGATTTCATTTTTCTTAACAACTGAACAACATTCAATTGTGTTTATATATCACATTCCCATATCTATTTATGAGTTGCAGAATACAGAGAAAACATTCTTGAACTGACCAGGAAATGCTTTCTTCTGGCCAGCTATTAGGGAACAAAAGACATCAACAGTCTTATGCAGCACTGGATATTGAATACTGCAATAGTAACCTACCAAGCAAAATGTGTTCATGGGTGCAAAAGTGGTGAGACAGTTTATGAGGCTAGCCAACTTCTTTCTTGAATGATTTGAGGACTGCTCCATAGGATGGAATTCATGCCTAGTACTGTAAACATGATCAAACCCCATGGCTAAGGAAGTCCTAGGAAATAGAGGAAAACCTATTAATGTTCATTTTCTGTATGGACATAGTGTCGTCTGCCTTCTAAATATTTTTGTTTGCATTCATAGATTTGTGAAGTTTCCTACCTTGGTCAGAAAAGCTTCTTATTTCAATGGAAGTGATTAATGCAGAAACACATTATTGTTTAAAATGCTGAGAATGAGCAATTGTGAGTGCTTGGGACATCTATATCAGTCCCTACACCATGTCAAGTCTCAAGAAACACTGTAGAAGAGGAAGCTGAACAGAATGTAAGAACTAGAAGATGGGGAGGAGTGCTGTGAAATACTGTCCTCTGTACATGGCATGCCTGTTGCACATACGAACTCACAGAGTTATCTGAATAAGATCTACACAAAGTCAAGCTGATTACAAATTCCAGCATGAAGCATGGAAAGGCTCCAAAAGCCCCACCATTAGCAGAGGTTCTTAGAGGCAGTTGATGTTAACTGGGGGAAGAATAATCACTTTTCTCTATGAGTGTGGCCACTGGTAGGTTTGCCAATCCTCAGTGGATGACCCCATGTATCCATAGACATATGGACAGCACTAACCAGACTCAGTGGGTTAAATAACTAAAGTGTTATAAAAGAAGTACCTGAAGTTGGGAAGGAGATGTGATGGGGATCCTGGGAGGAAAGAGAGGGAGTAGTATGGAGTAGATAATTTCAAGATGCATTTTATGCAGGTATGAAAATTTCAAAAATTAGTAACATTCAAATTAAAAAAGGAGAAGCTTGCTTTTAGATAACATTCTCATGAATACATTTATGCACTGGTACTTTAGGACTTCAATTTTAGGAATATTTTCATACTGTTATGTTTTGATAGACAGGAAAAATAATATTTCCTAACAATTACAGTTTATGTACATTAGAAAAACATAAAGTTTGTTTTGAAATATACTTTAAATGCTAGATGTCATACTAAGATATGAAAGGAAATTAAAGTTGTTTAGTTAAATATAATGGCAATGTGTCCTTTAATCAGCCAAAAGATTGGAAAATGCTTCAAAAATTTTTCCATGACTACAGAAAAATTTCATTTGTTTTTAAATAAATTTTAGATTTGGACAATCTTGGATTAAATGACTATATCCATTTTCAAATTTCTTAAGGATATAGGGTGTGATATTGGAATTCATATTTTACTTTCTACATGAAATTTTGGAATTATTCTTAAATGTGGCAGCCAAATTAAGGCTTTGAAAATAGTTGTATTTTGTTATACTTGTTTCATTATTGCAGAATCAAATAGGTATAAATTGGATTACTCTTTGGGTTCATATTTTGACTATGTTTACAAAGTGCATTAGTTTGGCTTTTAAGAATTCATCAAATGTCTATTTTGAGACATTTAAAATGTGCCTTTATCTCCCTTAATATGAGTTAACATATTAAACCTTAATATTATTGCTGTTAAAAATTATGCTAAATGTATATTACATACAATATATTCTACCCAACAATTTACACTCATTTATTTATTACAACAATTCTAGGTTATTTGCCAGGATTTGCTATACATAAGGATATTTGGAGTATGTTAAGATGATTGATTTGCTAATATCATATTAATAATTGACAAATAAGCAATGTGTTTATATCTAAAGTAACTTTCTTTTTTTCAACACACAATCTTTAAAAAATTAGACGTTACAGAGGAAAAAAAAAAGATACCTAAAAATATTCACCAAACAGCCTGAGTTTTCTGTTCCATTTATACATTACTCATTATTACAGTTTCTAGCAGCATAATTTTGAATTGTAAAAATCCAGCTATGCTACTTTTATTTTTCCTTCCATACTTAAAAAAAAAATCTTCACCTAAGCTTTAACACCTAGTAGTCAAAAATGTATACTGTTTCCTCATCAGGCAGTTACATCTGGAGGAAAAATGGTGTTAAAGATTGGAAACATGGTAGACAGAGTTAGGAAATCAAATGTGAGCTTTAATTTAAACATCCAAGTTTACAGAGATAAAACTAAGTTAATTCCACAGACCCATAATAAAATTTCCCTTTATATGGTATTAGCTTAAAAAACCACATATAAAATTTGGGGGTCTCTTATTATACCATTGTGGAACTGAAAATTGTGTTAAAAATGTTTATTCATATTTTTTGTAGCAATATCTTGGAGTATTCTTTGTATCAAGGTAGCAGTTCTATTAACTATGCTGTGGGAGATATTTGACTATAACAAGAGGAAAGGCATGCTTGTGAAGGAAATATTTAGTGATACAAAGTGGAAGGTCATGATGGAAAGCTTGAGAGGTTGGTGTGTAGTAGAGTCTGAAAGTCGAATACCTCTTCCCAAGGGATCAAAGGTTGGACTTGAAACTGGCCTCTTGGGAAAAGCAATCATCATTAAGTTTTAGAATAGCATAGATAATACCAACAAATCTTCTACTTCCAACAAATATTCTATTCTATATGAGGCAGGGAATAAAGAAAAATACATTTTCAGAGAGTAAGGAATATGCAAGGAACTAGGGTTAAGAAAGAAGTAAAACTGCAAAATATAATAGAATTACTGACATATAAGAAAGAAAAGTAATAAATATGTCAGCCAAGTTGTCAATGTCTTAGAAGAGGTAGCCCTTGATTATTGATGGAGGAACTGTATCAGGATCTGGGTAATGTCATTTGTAATGAATGGAGATAGTCATCTTCAATAGTGGGGACTTGGGTTGTGACAATGTTTTGTGAAGTTGTATCATCTCAAGTGATGAACTCGTCAGCCAAGGTTTTGCTGTAGGATGGACGGATGGTGACTTCATTCCATATTGGACACCCATTTCTGCATTAAACTGTGGCATTATAGTGAGCTATCTGTAACATTTTTCACTTTGTATCTGAGAGATTGACTTGGACATCTAACAAAGATGATTTTGGCATCCATGATACTAGGTACACACAAACTGCTTGATTCTCACTAAAGATATTAAAGCTGTATGTAAAGGTGGGCATATTTAAAAGATTTCAACATTTTATACTAATGAATGATCTTATTTGAAATGAATTTTAAATCATATAAGGCTATATCTTGATATCGGATGACATAGTAGTTAACCAGTCAGAATGTCCGTATGAACTTAGAACTCCAGTGTTAGTCTATAGGCCTGTTTTCTAATTTGCTCAATGACTATGGACCATTGCTAAAATTGTTAGTTTCATTGGTGATGGGTAAGATCTTTGAGTAAAAACCCTTGGGTTCCCAAATGTTCTGTAAGTGAACTTCTGCATTTACTGGGTTTAAGTGAAACGGTGGCTTCTTCAGATAATTTGAGACTCTGGATCACAATAAAAAAAACAAGCTTAGTCCAATTATAAATAATGAATTTTATGACAGCAATATTTAGAGATGTGCACTTCTATTTAACAGGATTTTGTTTCTTCCTACTGACTTTCTTTGCCACGTAGTACTACTAAGGAATAATAGTTTTGAGTGTAACCTGTATATGTGCGTGGGGTGGTGTTCACACACTTGTGCATGAATATGCATGTGGAGGCCAGAGAAGGATATTAAGTGTTCTGCTCTATCACTCTCCCACAGAGACTCTCACTGAATGTGGGCATAGACTGTGAGCAGGCAGGCCCCATTGATCTGATCATCCTGTCTCTATCTCTTGCAACACAGGTGTTACAGGTGCATCTGGCTATTCCTGTTTTTGTTTTTGTTTTTGTGGATGCTGAGAATTCGAATTCAAGTTCTCATGTTTGTGCAGTAAAAGCTCTTACACACTGAGCCATCTGTTCTTACCCACTGAGTCATCTCCACAGGCCTTGTTGAGTCAATTCTTATTATGACATGTAACATATTTTTCATTTATTAAATAGGGGGTTTTGTAGTTGCTGTGCATTTATATGAGCAAGTTCCTAGATGGTGAAATGTACAGAATTTGAGGCTGAAGAGTGTGTATCCTTTGATAGGACACATATGAAAGCTCTGATACCCAGGGCTCAGGGACCATTGCAGATAAGGCAATAGAACAACTCTAAGAGCCAGGGGTAGTGAATGTCCACAAGGAAACTGAGTTTTCCAGGTGGCAGAACTTGCTC
This sequence comes from Nannospalax galili, assembly GCF_000622305.1. NCBI lineage: Eukaryota > Metazoa > Chordata > Mammalia > Rodentia > Spalacidae > Nannospalax > Nannospalax galili. The sequence goes on along the minus strand of NW_008342282.1, from coordinate 5,199,602 downwards.
ATATGAACTTACACAGCAATGGTGACAGCATGCACAAGACCCATGCAAACTCAAACCAGACAAAAACACAGCACAGAAATGATGAAATGAGTAAGAAACCCCAACCTTAGCTGAGGAACCCTTGGAAACTTGTTACTACTGGGAGGGGGAAAGTTTTTCTTCTCTAAGGGAGTGACTCTACATAGGCTGACTGGGCTCCAGTGGATGAACTCATACCAGGGACATCTGGGGACACAAGCTTTATTAGATAGGCCTTAGCACACAACAGAATGCATGAAACCCAGTGGTGGGTGACAGGGTACAGATGGGGGCTCTAAATATAATTAAGATTTACTGTATGAAATGTACAAAAATTCAAGGAAAAGCAAAATAAAACTAGAAGAAAACAAAGTGTTTAGCAGTCAGAGTAGTCCATGAATGCTGCCCAAGCTGCTATGAGTAAAGAAATCAAGGACAAATTGAACAAAAAGTGATTTGCACACACATTTTCTGCTACTGTTTTAGAATTTGCATTTTATGATGAAGAGCATATTTTCTTTTACAGATGGTAAGCACAACTGATCTCCTGTATAATAATAATCCTTCTACCTAGCACATTTTGGGTGGGGTCCAATAATGTGTGATAACTCACCAAATCAAGACAGGAAACAAAGCCCGCAGCATTCCTCCAGATTTCACAGACTGTCTAGATGGAATGGGCCCATTTGGATGGGAATTTTTAAAAAATAATGTTTTAAGAATGTAGTTTTTCTTGGTGGACACAGTGGGCTTTTGACAGAGACAAATTCAGATATGAATGAAACACAGTTCCATGGCTCAGGTTCTAGTGCTGTGTTTCCACAAATTTTATTTCTGTATGGGTCAAAGGGAAATTGGTGTTTGACAGCTGTTCACCTTATCAGAGGAAGTTCTTATCATACAGATGTGCTTGTCGAAATAAAAGGTGGTGAACAAACGCAAAAAAAAAAGAGGGGAGTTGACTGAAGATAGAGATTTGATCATTCTATAACTGAGATGGGAGTTCTTTGAGGAAACTCTGAAGGCTCTTATTTAACCAGCTTCTTGGAGCCTAGCAGGGAAATAGAAGAGTCATTGAGTGCCTTTCTCAAGGGCACAAAATTGTGTATTCTGAAAGGTATGATTATTATCTGAGATGTATGAAACTGGAAAAAATGTAAGGAGAGCCCTTGTTCTAGTTTATTTTTGCATTGCTGTAACAAAATACTGACCAATACCAACATGGGGATGAATAGGTTTATTTGGCTTATATCACCAGGGTGATAATTCATTAGGAAGTTCAAGGTTGGAACTCAGGGCAGGAACCTGGATGCAGAAGCTGGAACACAGGCCATGCTTACTGGCTTGTTCCCCTGGCCCATGCTCAGCCTGCTTTCTTATATAATCTAGGACATCCTGCCCAGTGGTGTCACCCTCCACAGTGGGCTGGGCCCTTTCACATCACTCAAAAATCAAGAAAATAACCCACAGACATGGCCATAAGCCATGGCGGCAATTCCCCAACTGAGGCTCCCTTACCCATTTGTGTCAAGTTGACAACTAAAGCTATCCAGCACAACTGATACCTTCTCAATTTGACACACAAACACATCACTATTAAACCACCATTTTTCCATTTCTTGTCCCCAAGACACAGTGTTAACAATATCACAACGTAAGACAATACAACCTTAAAAGTCCCACAATCCTAAAAATCCCAAGCAGTTAAATGTACATAATCTCTTTTTAAAATTGCTTAACCGTGGGCTCTAGTAAAGTAAAAAACAAATACTGTATCATTTCAAAAGGGAAGAATTCGACACACCTAAGCAAATCTTAAGTCCAGCAAAGTAGCTCAAGGCTGGACATCTGGGATTCACTCAGGATCTTCTGCACTCCAAAGGGTTTTGTCAGCTCCACTTCTCTGACTCTGCCATGAACAACACATACAGCTCATCTTCCCAGCTCCATTCCACACCTGCTTCTGCCCTTGGTGGTTATTGAATGGTCCTGGCATCTCCACAAAGCTAGGGTCTCCACTGAAACTGACGCTATACCTTTACCAATAGCTTCCTCAGGGGTTCCAAAGCCTCAGATTCTCTGCATGACCCCTCCAGTTCTGGATATTCACTGCAACTGGGGTTTCACTTTCACCAATGGCCTTTCCTGGCCTCTCAGGTTGCCAAGTCTCAGCTGCTCTCTGTGACCCCTTTCAACACCAGAACCATGTAACAGACTCTTACCCATTACCAATTACTGCTTCCTGCTTAAGATGGAGACACTGACCCCGTTTGGACCACAGCTTCTGTGTGCTGACCCTGAGGAACTACTTCCCAGAAGATTTTGCCACAGTGATGCTCATCTCTTCTTACAGCTAAGTAGCATCAACTGTCCCACTAAAATAATAAGTTTTTACTTCAGTGGTCTAGTCTCTTCTTAATCACAACTGATTCTTTAACCCTAGATGACCAGAACCCACAGATGCTCAATTCAAGATGTCATACTAAGAGCCCTGATAGTCTTTGCTTCCCTTTGAAGATTCACAAGCCAGAGGTCCATATCAACAACCCTTTCAGCATAACTGTTCCAAGCTCCACAGCAATGACTTTTCCAGCCCAAAATTCCAAAGGCTTCCACATCCTCCCCCAAACACCAAGATCAGGTTTGTCCTACTTCTGGTGCCAATTTCTCTATTAGTTAATTTTCTGTTACTGTGATAGAAACAGCATGACCAAGGGAATTTATAAAAGGAAGATTTTTATTTAGATTACAGTTCTAAAGGGGCAAGAGTCCATTGTGGTGAGGCAAACATTGCTGGAGTAGGAGCAGAATCTAAGAACTCACATCTTCAAGCAGACACAGGAAGCATAATATGACTGAAGATCCTGCAAGGCTTAAGAACCTCTAAGCCCTCCCCCAGTGACCTGCTTCCTCCAGCATGGCCACACTTTCTAAGACCTCTAAGTGGGGACAAAGTGTTCAAATACTTGGAACCTATGGGGGACATTTTCATTCAAACCACCACACCCTTTCAGAGGCTTCAATGTATATAGTAGGATGCAGGCCTTTTTAAAATATTTCATGTGTTTGTGAAACAAGAGATTTCTACAGTTAACTACCCAAGAGAAGATTTCACAGCAGTGGTTCTAGAATATGCAAAACATTTGCTGCTCAAAGTATCAAGTGTTAAGAATATTGTGTGCTTTGGTACATTGTGCTGATCTTCTGACTCTGACCTTTATCAAATTTGACTTGTTGAAGGGATAGAAGCATGCAACACTTTATTCAGATTCATTACTTGCAATACCTTACTTCCATTTTTATCATTTATGAATTCCTACCACTGTTCACCCAGTTAATTATAAGATAGTCCCATATATATACATACATACATATATACGCAGATAGATATGTAGGTAGGTAGATAGATTAGATGATAGATACATGATAGATAGATAGATAGACAGATAGATGATAGATAGATAGATAGATAGATAGATAGATAGATAGATAGATAGATAGATATGGAAGGAAAGACATTCTCCAAAATTCTGGAATGCCACTGCCTGCAGGTAGGATTTATCAGTGTCCAAATTTGGCTTCTTCCTATGTTAAAAGCTGCTCAGTGCATCAGTGCCAAGATAGTATGGTTCTTCTTTCATTGCCAGAGGTTGACCAAATTACAAGACAAGAAAGACTGTAATGTTAGAATTCATAATCATTTTTACTTTCAGAAAAACCCAGATGGACAGCAAATTTTGCTTCTATAGTATTCAACATATGAACACAAAGATATGTCTGATGGGAAACTTTTACAGCCATCAGAAGCTATCAGGAGACTCGAGGAAGCATAAAAAGAGCTTCTAAATCTTGTACAATAAAAGATTCTGAGGTAACTGCAAGAGTGCCTGTTTAATTTCAATTTAGACAGATTTTTTTTTCTTTCTTGGATAAGGCTCTCGATTTAAGAAGAGATATTGTTTAAGTAATAGATAGGATCAATGAAGTTTTAAAGAAGTATATTGTCCCCCAAATCTTAAAAGAAGTAGAAATAGTGCCCTGACATGTTGCTGTGTGTTCAGCGACACTCCTAATAGCAAGCTTCTATTGCAATTTAGATTTTGACTATTAAGATGGTACACTATCGTAGTCTGAAGAATTTTCCTAGGGGTAGCCTAGTAAATATATATTGTGCTCTGGACAACAGAAATCTAAAAATGAGGAGGAATCAGATGTTTCTTCTGAGACATCTCTATTTGGCTTCTTTACTGACTATCTTCCTCTGTCATCACCTGATATGACCTCTCTCTGTGTTCAAATATTCTCCTCACTCTGATCTCCTAATTGGAAGGAAGACCTCGTAAATGATACTACTCTATTTTTGAAAGAGTTTTAGAAAGTTACCTTTCTCCTTCCAGACTATGATAAAAGAGGATAGAGTATGATAAAAGAGCCTATGATGAAAGAGGAAAGAGGATAACCATTTATGTCCCTCAAAGCAGTCCCTTGGTGAAAATCAAATCTTGTAATATGTTGGAATTCTTAGGCTATGGAACAATGAGAACTCATCTGCTTATAAAGGTTATTAATGTTATTTTTATACAGGAATTTGGGAAGCATAAAGTTCTTTGTAACTGTGAAAGTATAAGAAGATGGGCAAGGCACAGCATTTTCTGAAACATCAATAAAGAGACTACAATGTTTGTTCTCTACAGCTGGGCAATCAAGTCAACCCTTACTTTCATAGAAGATACTGAAAGTACACATACATATTCTTATATGTTCCAAATAATAATATTCATCCACATCAGAGTGGTGACATAGCCCTGGAATATGTCTTTGCCAAACAGGCTCTGACCCCAAACACAACTGCATACTCAATTTGAGAAAGTGTGTTTTTAGTGGCCTACCAGTCTTATTAACTTTTACATATCCCTCCACAGAAAGAATCCAGCCTATGTAGTTTATAGCCAATAGCACTGTTCATTATGAAAATCTGTAGCTGAGAAAATTTTCATAAAGGGAGGAATAGAAAATTGATGAATTTGACCCCCAGCTGCTTTGGATATATAATTAGTAAGGTCAAAGCAGTCCTGCCATGAAGCTGTACAGTCAATGGCCCTGGACACACAGTCCTAGGTGCTTTACAAACTTAGAAATACTCTAAGAGTATCAAGCACTATGTTAAAGAGGAGCGGAAATAGTGGACAGCCTCATCTGGTTCCTGAGTTTAATCGGAATGCTTCCAGTTTTTCTCCATTTAGAATGATGTTGGCTGTGGATTTATTGTATATGGCTTTAATTATGTTGAGGTATGTTACCTCCAGTCCAATTCCCCCTAGGACTTTGAACATAACTCATATTGAATTTTGTCAAAGGCCTTTGCATCTATGGAGACGATCATGTGATTCTTGTCTTTGAGCCCATTTATATGATTTATGACATTTATTGACTTATGTATATTGAACCATCCCTGAATCTCTGGAATAAAGCCAAGTTGATCATGGCGGATGATCTTTTTGATGTGTGTCTGTATGCAGTTTGCAAGAATCTTGTTGAGAATTTTTGCATCTATGTTCATTAAGGACATGGGTCCATAGTATTTCTTTTTTGGTTGTATCTTTACCTGGCTTTGGTATTAAACAAGAGCAGTCAGTGTTCTTGACTGCTGAGTCATCTCTGGTTTTCTTTTTTGGTTGTATCTTTACCTAGTTTTGGTATTAGAGTGATGCTGGCTTCATAGAAGGAATTTGGAAGTTCTCCTTCCATTTCTATCTTTTTGAATAAATTAAGTAGTATTATATGTAGATCCACTTAAAATGTCTGGTAGAATTCCGATGTAAATCCATCTGGTTCTGAGCTTTTATAGTAGGGAGGTTTTGTATTAGTTTCCATTTCCTTATGTATTATTGGTCTGTTTAAGCTGTTAATCCTTTCTTGGTTTAGTTTTGGTGGTTCCCATGCTTTTAGATACCTTTGCATTTCTTTTAGGTTTTCAAATTTAGTAGCATATAGGTTTTAAAAGTATTCCTTTATAATGTTCTGGATCTTTTTTGTGCCTGTTGTGATGTTTCCCCTTTCATCGCTGGTTTTGTTGATTTGGAGATGCTCTTTCTTTCTTTTGGTTAACTGGGCTAGCGGTCAATCAATCTTGTTTATCTTCTCAAAGAACACACTCTTGGATTCACAGATTCTTTGCATTGTTTTCTTGTTTCTATTTCATTAATTTCTGCTCTGATTTTTATTTCTTCTTTTCTGATAGGTTTGGGTTTCATTTTTTAAGAGTCCATACATATAGTGAAAGGCTACATAACAGAGAAACAATGCCAGACAGGTGATACCTTCTTTTAAGTTATTGGCCAGAGTGGCCCAAAAGACTCCCAGACAGCAACCCTGCATAGAATTGGGAAATTGAACAGCAGACCCCATTCTTATCTAAAGGAATATTGACAAATGATTGCTGCTAGATGAGGAACAGCTGATCTTCCTAAAACAAGGATTGCGTGATAGGCTGACTAGACAGAGTATATGGACTCCAATGGGGTGGGATGGGAAGGCTATGGGAGAGTGCCATTTGGGAAGGGGGTATATAGATGAATAAGATTGTTTGGGATGTTCTGTATAATATATACAAAAAACAGAACAAATTAAAAAAGACATATTTGAGGAGGAAGCATAAAAATGTACTTCATGTTAATTAAGTAGAGGTGTTAAACATTACCACTGAAATATACCTGATGGCTTTATATCCATAGTCAGGTGACAAGGATCCTAGTGTAACCGACTGTGACTAGTAATGATCAGGTACATAGAAATTAAAGACACATGTACAAACATCTAAGCTTTAGTAGTATTAAAAATGTAGGAAACAGCATATTTTAAAACGAATTGGAGATCTTCTTTGAAGGTTGAAAACTCCTTCAATTTTATGTCTTACAGGGTTTATACTGAGTTCAATATTGTATAACTGTATTAATTCAACTGTGAACCTAAAATTTTGCAGCCACTTTTGAAAGAGATGTATCCTTGCTCTGGAAATTTTTACTGAACTTGTTAAAAGCTGTAATGAAATGCTTCTTCTAATCATGTGGTTATTAAATAAAAAAAACTTTAAAAAAAGAAATACTCTGATGGCAAAAATATACCCAAGGAAGGATGCACACAAGGTTGAACATCCAGTCTGTTTTATCTACATTTCCAAACAAGAAAGGACTGCCAGGCACAACTGCCCTGTAGGTTACACCTTGAGAGTAGAATGTTAGCAAACTGGAGCTGTTGAGGACTGTTTATGTAAAATAAAGGAACACCAATTAGATTTCCTGAAATCCTGTGAATCATCTAATTTTCATAATTTCTTAAGATCTTGTGGAATAAGAGGCTGATGTAGTTGGATTGTACCTGGCACTAGAGTGATTAGGGATAGTGGCCCAGGAGTATGGAAAACAACCAGAAAGTGGCCATGTGAACTTTACCAATTTTTCTTTTTCTTTTTTTAAAAAAATTATTTTTATTTATTTGTTTATTTATGTACTGTGTATGAGTGTATTACCTGTAGGTATGTAAGTATGCCCATTTCATACAAAGCCTGCAGAGGTAGAAAAGGGCATTGAGTTCCCCTGGAGCTGGAGTTACAGAAGTTGTTAGCTACCATGTTGATGCCAGGAATTGAACCTGGGTCTTCTGCAAGAGCAGCCAGTGCTCTTAACTGCTGAGGCATATCTCCAGCTCCTTAACTAATTTTTCAGTACAGAGAACCAACCTGCATAAGAGTCAGGGCCTCAAAAATTGGTGAAGACAACATTAAAACAAATTATGCTTTATAAAGCCTGACAGCATTTTTAAAAACTTATTTTGTATAGGAAAGTTTGCCAAGTGAAGCACAACTCAAGATATAGCTTATAATTAATAATATACAGAGAGATGGATGATAGATTGTAGAGATTAAATAGGTGGTAGAAACTGGATAGATGAGAGATTAGATAGATAATAGATTAGCTATAGAGATGAGGGAGGAAAGAATGTGTGTAGGCTCTTTGGTTGGATTGTGTGAGTGAGTGTGTGTGTGTGTGTGTGTGTGTGTGTGTGTGTACATGTATGTGTGCTAGAGGTAGTTTGAACTCAGGAAATGAGCTATCACTATAGCATCAGACCCTGAGAGTTAATTTTTATTTTAATTTTTATTTTTTGGCTTTTTAACACAGGGTCTACCTGTAGCCCCAGCTGTCCTGGAACTCACTATGTAGACCAGTCTGGCCTCAAACTCATAAAGATTTGCCTACCTCTGCCTGGGATTAAAGGCATGTGCCACCACACCTGGCTTACAGTTAATTTTTAATGTAGATAAAAAATATATATGAGATGCAAATTATAAATGCTAAAAGAAAATACAAGAAACAGAACATTTTGTGGTAGGATGTTACCTAGAAAGCACATAATTATGTAATATTGTTTTAAAAAAGGAGTATACTGTATGAGTATTTTTTTTTTGGTCTTTTTGAGACAGGGTCTTCCTATAGCCCCAGATGTCCTGGAACTCACTATGTAGACCTTGAACTCACAGTGATCTGCCTGCCTCTGCCTCCTGAGTGCTGGGATTAAAGGTGTGTATTTTTAAAGAACTAATGCAGAGCCATATTAATAAATAAAACATATGTAGGACTTTGAACTATGTTCTTTGGTTAGATTTGTCTTCATTTACATATTGGTAAAACCAAAATCTCATGTTATGCAAGTCACATTTCCCTAAACCAAATTGATCCAGGTATTGTGGAATATGACTATAGTCTCAGAACTTGGGAGGCAGAGGTAAGAAGATGATGGATTTAAAGTCAGCATGGGTTACAGAGTAAGACTGTGTTACAAACAAACAAACAAACAAACAAACAAGCAAACAAAAACTGTGGATACTTTTAGCTAAATCCTCAATCAGTATAAAAGGACCCTTCTTCAAGTTGCAGTCTCCTGACAGTGTGCCTCAGGTTTACTCTAAAGTTAACATTTTAAAGGTATTATCAAGGTTAAAATGAGGAAAGTGGAGGGGTACTTTAATTGGAGAAAGAGGAGGGAGAGTTACACAGTGAGAGAGAGGAAATATAATAATGCCTATCTGTTGTTAGAAAAAAGAAGGAAACATATTAGTAAAAAACCAATGAAAAATGACACATAAAACATCTCTACATGAGTACATGTATATAGCAGAAGGCTATATAACAAGAAACAATGCAGACAGGAGAAACCTCCCTTTGAGTTGTTGGTCAGGATAGTCCAAGAGACTCCCAAAATTACACAAGCTATTTCCAGAGACCTTGACTTCCTCCCAGAACTTGAAGGTAAGACCCTACTGCTGAAGACAAGACATAATTTGGGCAGAGGACTTGGAAGGGACCTGGAAGCCATCTTCCTGAAGGTAACCTCTCATAGTTTTAAAGAATACTATGCCAGCTGCTAAGGGAGAACATCAATCAACAGTTCAACCCCATTTTTAAGGCCTATTAAACAAAACAATGATCAGCTGTATTGGGACAGCAGTGGCACGTTTATCTTGGGGTAATCAACAGCTACATACCTGGCCATAAAGCCCACTCAATGGGAGAGAACTCCTGTGGTACTGTAAACATACCCAAATACACATGGCCGGGAGGCCATCGATCTTAGAGAAAACCCCAAGGATGTCACATACCTGGACAAATATACATCCTTATATTTACAGACAAGTATTCCTGTCACTGCTCATCAAAAAAAAAAAAAAGCTTTTACAAAAGATGAAGATTATTTGCATTCCACAACTGGTCAAAGAATAGTGTCTGTTAAATGCCCAACCCTGAGTGACATGTCTGCAATGGAACCTCAAACATAAGACTCATGGAACTACTGTGTGAGGAAGAGTTGATCTTCTTTAAGAGAGTGACTCTATTTAGGCTGACTAGACCCCAGTGGATGAACACACAGTGAGGGATGTCTGGGAACACTAACAAGTCAATAAGCCTTAATATAAATGATAGAATGCAAGAAACGTGATTGGAGGACCTATGGGAGGATGCTGATGGAGAAGGGGGTATAAAGATAAGACGCTATGTCTGTAATAAACAAAAAAAATTAATAAAAATATATATTAAAGAAATAGTTTGAGAAAAAGAGCAAATATTGTTTTTGCAGGAACCTGACTTTGGTTTCAAACACTTACATAAGGAAGCTCACAACTGCCTTTAACTCCAGCTCTAGGGAATCCAATGTCCTCCTGTCTTTCAGACCACTGCACTTACCGGCACATAACCCCCTCACATAGTTCCACATAATTTGAATAAAAATATCAAATAATAAAATGAAATTATCAAATTTCTGTCTTTGTGATGTAGGCATAATCTAAAATATATGGAAACACAACTAATGCTATTGAGGAAAATTTTAAGGCAATGGTAGAAACATTAAATTTCATATTTAGCTTTGTCATCAGTTTATCAACATAAAACAACTTTAATTAAGTTATGTTCACATGTCTATTAAATATTTTCCCCAATACACATTTTGAATATATGTATTTCTTACTCAGAAGGCCAATTATGCATATGTAGAAAATATTTAATGAAATTTAATGTCGTTTCTACTTAAGCCTTTTTCAATATATTCCTTTTCAATATCTTTAATGTCAGAAATAACAGCATTTCCATTCTTTTTTTGAGTTTTCTTCTTGCCTGTCCAGTTGATCTGTGCATTACTGATTGCTTTGCAGTGGAACAGCATGAGCCACTGCTTCTAAACAATATGATTCCACTCAAAATGATGCCTTTGGGCTACCAATCACAGGCAAAGCACAGTGTGAGAGTTGTAATACAAGTTTTGCACTCCACCCATGATGCTCAAAGACATGCTTTTTCTATATATATATTTTGTAATTTCCCATAAAATTGGCTTCAAAAGATTTTCTCATATTTTAAAACTCAAAAAATTGTAACTTCTACAACTTTTCATTGTCTCTTTTGAACTACCTAATAACTGCCACTGGCAATTTAATTCACAGAGGATGGATAAATTCCTCAAAGTTTTCTCTGTTTTACATAATATCTTTTAATATTAAGGGTCAGAATAATATAGTTATATTGCTGTTTGCTTTATTTGTTTGTTTTATAGTTTGATTTTTACCTCAAGGGAAGTTTTATGAGAGAATTTATCTTTGATAAACTTTGGAATGAAAAGGCTTCTTTAAGTTCAATTCATTAATAATCAACTAAAATTTGACTGTTGTTTTACTAAAACAAATTTTAAAATGTCAGCAAAGAAAATTAAATATAGAGACATAGAAAAAAATCAACAAATTTTATTTCCTCAAAAAGGCTTATTATTATTTGCAACAACAGAACAAATTGTCATAGTTCATATTTTATATTCAATAGGTAATGCATGGTTAGGATTTATAAAGATTTTTCTATGGAAAATATAGTTTAATAAAAATTTCTGCAAGAAATTTCTTGAAAATGTAATTGGAGAAAGCACTTTTATTCAAAATAATTATCCATGTTCTGTAATATGAGATAAACTTTCTGACATTCAAATGGTGAAATGAAAGAGCCAGAGTTTGGAGAGCTAAACCGTTTTCTGGAGAGGACAGGATAGCTGCACTCATGAGCTTTCAGTAGCTATGGATGCCTACACAAACCCTGCACAAGATCAAACCACTTAACATTCTAGTAGGGAGGAGTTGGGGCTCATGAGCTCCCAATTTTAACTGAGGAGCTACCAACAGTTGATGGCTACTGAGATAGGGAGTGTAAACATCAACTTTCTCTAATGGTTTTCCCCCTGGTAATTTGACCATCCATCACTAGGTGACCCCACACTCATAAATTTATGGCTTACACAAATTGGACTTGAATTATTTTTTTTCAAAACTTGTGGCCATGACTTACAAGGGAGAGGGAACTGGTGGGTAGATCTTAGAGTTAAGGGGAGAAATGGGAGGTAAATACATTATACTCATGTATGATGGGCTCAAAGAAGTATTTACAATCTTATATTAAAAAAAAACCAAATTGTGAAATATTATTCAGCTTCATTTTGAAACCAAGAGAACAGGTGAGCTATCAGTTACAAAGAATGTAATTAATGTGACTTCATGGTGCTGGGGAAGAACCCAAGCAATTAGAGAAGATGGATGGCAATAATGTGGCTGGTAGCTATTTCCCTTCAGCACAACAGATGTTGAATGGCATAAGTATCTACATATATACATTCATACAATTTAAAAGAAAATTTTCTGCAAGTATTCATCTCGAGTCCAAGAATAACAAATAAGTTCTGGAGTAATATTGCAATCAGATCTACAGAGAAAATCTTGCCAAAGAATCCCAGTGTTCTAGTTTGTTTCTTTATTGTTGTGACGAAATACTCTGACCACTACCAACTTGGAGAGGAAAGGGTTTATTTATCTTACATCTCCTGGGTCACAGCTCATTGGGGAGCCCAAGGAAGAAACTCAGGGTAGGAACTTGGAGGCAGGACCTGGAGCACAGGCCATGAAGAATCACTGCTTACTAGCTGGCTCTCTTGGCCCCTTCTCAGCCTGTTTTCTTATGCAACACAGGCCCACCTTCCCAGGGATGGCACCACCCACAGTGGACTGGGCCCTCACACGTCACTCACCAATCAAGAAGATGCCCCATGGACATGGCCACAGGCCAGTCCAATGAAGGCAATTACCCAATTGAAGTTCCCTCAACCCAGGTATGCCAAGTTGACACTAAAGCTATCCAGCACGCCCAGCAAACACCTGTGAGATATTCAGAAGCATACAAAAGCAAAATGTTCCAGGTTTTAAGTTATATGGCCTGGGTTGCCTTTCTAACTAACAGATGGCTAATACTGAATTTTGCTATTTGACAAATATAACTCTAACTAGTTGGATAATTCAACATACCTTTTTTAGTGTTAATGTGTAGTCTACTTTTATAGACATATAAAATGACTTAAAATGTAGTTGGTGTGAGGCAAGAGATAGAGTTTTTTTCTCCTTATACAAAGTTCCTTAGAATTAATTTATCAACTTTAAGTGTTACTTCCCAGCTATTTCTGTCTAAAACATTGTATTTGTCTACTACATTTTTCTCAGCATGTGTGAGACTCATGGAAATGGGAGATTTTGTCTAAGTCATTTTTGCTAATGCCTTCTGGGAACTGAGTCCACTAGAATTCTGAACTAATACAATCAACTTGTAAAGACACAGATGATCAAATTAATGTAAAATTTCATTCATTTTCTTTCTCATGTAGCATATATATGAAGAGAAATTATACTGGCATACTGTAGGAATCAAGTGAAAAGAAATTAAATGTTCAATTTGATTTATGAAAGAGCAGTGTTTGACCAGATAGAAATTTACTTTTATCATATGATAGTATCAATTTGAATTAAAAATATTTGGTTATAAAAATTTACTTTCATTTTTGCACTAACTTTCTATATTTCATTATTATAAAATATTTATCTTTGCAATTAATTCTTTGTGCATCATTAAATATCTGATCATCTGTTTAATTTGGCCTTGTGTGCTGTTGGTCTTAAAAAATGCAGATTGTAAGGAAGAATGAAATGAGACAAAGGACACTAGATTAAAGGCTGAAAAAGGGATAGTATCCTTAGGTCTTTCAGGAAATACTTTGGGTTCATGGTTTAGTGTTGGGAATCTGATTTTTCTTTATATAAAGGTACAAAAGTGAGACGTTTCTAGATTTATGTTCAGTGTTAATATTCTTTACATCAATGTGTCTGTTCCCCCTCCCATAATATGTCTTAATCTTTAAATTCGTATGTTGTATTACATAGAAAAATGAAATAAATTTTTCAGTAAAATTGATATTACTAATAAATTAAAGCTGAACAATTAAACAGGAAGAATATTCTAGATCCTCCTGGATGGCTCTCTAACCCTATGAACTCTTAGAGACGAAAGAATATAAAGTGTATTGATAGGTGATTCATTCTGCTCTGGGTGGTAAGACAATATCCTCTGAAGTACTGTTTGATGTAACATCTAAGTGGTAGCCGCTTAGTAATGCAAAGGGTTTAAAAGTGATAAAATTTATAACATTATTGCAATACTTTTATTATTCTCTTTGCTTTCATTTATTTACAAGGAATTTCTTCATTTCTACCATATGCATGTACTGGGGTAAGCCTTGAAATTGTAATATAAAAATGAGTTAGACACAATCCTTAACATCGAGGAATTCAACCTCTCATGAGCCATTTCCCACAGAAGCACAATAATCAAATTTGTAACTTTCACTCTCAAAATTCTACTCCTAATTTCTTATTCCTTTTCTTGAATGTGGGAAAAAATGGTGTTTATAGTATCAAGTGACACAGTGATTTCCTGAATATTTTATTATTTCCAGTTTTCTAGCATTTCCTGATGTTCAGAGGGCACTGAACAGATTTGGCAAGTGTTTTAGCTAGGTCACTCATCACTGGTACTGTAATGACTAAAAAGAAGCAGAACACACTCTCTGCAGCTGATTTTTTTCAGGTGTGCTCTTTATAACAGCTCTAATGGGCAGACAGTTCACTGCATCGCTAGCTGTTGGCATATGGCATCCAGGAGGACAAGGCAGCCCAGACAGCCCATCAGATTAACCATGTAATAGACCCAGAAGCTGCTTTAAAGCTGTAAAACAAAATTACTTGTGGAATCTGCCAGCACACCAGATGCTGCTATTGGAAGAAATATCTTCCAGTGCTTAGCATCTGGGCCTCATGTTTGCCAGGAAAAGAAATGGGGAGAGAAAGAGAGAAAAGGAATTGGCAATGCACTACCAATAATGTTTCTTCTGCAAAAAAAAGTTTTTAAAAATATTTTTTATATGTCAGATACTTAACGTTGCCAAAGGCCCAAATGGGTGCATTTTATGCAGCAGAAACAAGTGACTATGCATCCAGTCCTTCCTGCAGTCCTTAGGCAGCAGGTCAATTATCTCCTAAATAAATCAGAATACTGAGATTCTTGAATTTGAGTCTTAATTTCCAATCTGTTTCCAATAAGCTTATTTTATTGATATTTTGCATAAGAACATTCTTGCCAATGAATATAAATTCTATATTTAAACAAGGTTGGAAATAATGTTTTCACATTAGCACTCAATTACTTTCTGACTGCCAATTACATAACTGAATATTATAAGTAAAGATATAATTCCCAAGTATCAATGAACTGTTTTTCAGGGGAATTGTTTTCCTGAAGCAAAATAAACAGTGGGCTTGCCCAAGATGATTTAAACGCTATTAGATTTAGTCTTTACACCCAAACTCAAGATCACTCATTGCTTGTCAGTTGCATAAGTTATTAATCTTGTCTATCTCTAAAGGATAGAAGTTAATGTATTTAGATCTATTAAACTGATATATTATGTGTCAGAAATAAGTGACATCAACTCTCTGATAATAAACACAAGCATATATTGCTTGAATTTAATGATATTTTCTTTCTATTTAATTTATGTTTTGATTTGTTTTTGAGACAGAGAATTGCTGTATAGCTCAATCACATCTTGAACTGGCTACCCTGCTTTGACTTCCTGTGTGCTGATCTTACAAATGTATGCAAGTATATTTCTCAAAACAAATTCACTGAACACAGACATTGAATATGACATATTAGTTCAAATGTATTTTTGTGCTTCAAAGTATTTAGTGGACATATAAATGTAAAACACATTAGCTCTCCAATTTTGCATGTAGTCAGCAACTATAAACATTTTATCCTACATTTATCCAAACTTCATCAAAGCTATCAATTTAAATATACTTAGAAACCCCTGATCTTAACAAGCATATTCAAAGTCAACAGTAGTGTGAATGTCATATAACTTATAACTGTCAGTGTAGGATAAGACAATAATGATAACATTATGCTGATTTTGATGTTATACTATGGAATTAGATGATTTTAGAGCAAAAATATTGCAGATACCTTGAAAATTAATTATGAAATTTTTCATCAAAAATTTTTATTGGATTTTTTGCATTTCAAACAACGTATCTCAATCAAATTTAGAACCCCCTCCCCCTTCCTATGCCCTATAGTCTCTTGCCACCAGATTTTGGTTATTCTATCATACATGTGAATTCCTATCCAGTCAAGCATTTCTATATAGGGGTTCCTCAGTACATGTTCATCCAATGGCATCTAATCAGCCTCTCTAGAGTCCCCTAAGAAAGATCTACATTCCCTCATTTGTCTAGAGTTGGGTCCTGCTGCCAATTTATGCAAACTTTCTACATGTTACTGGAGAGAATAAACTATTACAGCAGATTTTATAAACTCTGAGTTTTTAATTAATTCATTTCTTAAGCATTTTTACTCTAATAATCATTTTTATGCTAGTGAACATTTTGAGTATATTTTGAAATATATGCTTGTTGGTAAACATGTCTGAAGTTATTCATGTTAATCTTATTTGTTTCAGTAACAGTAGGAATGACTGTAAACTTATCATTGCAAAATAGGTTAACAATTTAATTACACAACATTGGACTGTATAAACTAATTTGGAAGGTACATAGATTCTCTCTCTTGATACAAGAACATGAAGACATATATAGCATTGAAATAAGGACAAGATATATTAATTTTTAATCATAATTCATTTTATTTAAGTAAAAACTTCTAAATTTGAATATTCCAGTTCATATATTTATTTAAATATATTTATATAAAGTAAATATATGAACTAGGGTAGGTTCAGGAGAAAGTCTTAGATTCTATAACATTGAACTCAGTATAGTTCTGTGTTTTTTCATTGTTTGAAATTATCATTTTTTTTCTACTCTATTCATCTTACAATAGGTATTTCAAACACTGAATTTTAAAACATGTGCCTACTTACTTGTTTCATAATTTTCTTATCCAGTCATTAGCTAAAGATTGGATGCCTCACTGCGCTGTCAGAAGAATTGTGCCAGGGCTGAACACACATGGTCTTCTGTATCATCAAGTCTGAGTGAAATGTCAGTGCTCATATTATAGAGAGGAGAGAGGAAAAGCACTGTAGAGGTGAAGGTAATAGATGCTGGCTTGACCAAAGGATTGGAGATTAATGTTACTTGATATAAGAAAAAAATGATAAATTTTGATTATTTTTAGACCCTCTTCTCCCCCATCTGCACCCCACCTACTATCCCCCACATGATAATATAAATTATATATTATTTATTTTATATATAACATATATAATTTAAAGGCCTATTGAGTCAATTTCGTGTCCCACATGCCCTAATGTATGAGTCCAGCCACTGAAACTTCATAAACCTATGCCAAAAAACATCCTTAAAGAAGACTGACTCCCCCTCTCAGCAACTATTGGTCACCAGCAGCACCTTGGCTACAGATGGGGCTTCCTATACACTTCATCGCTTCTCTCCTGGGAGTGTGTCTTCTTTGAGCTTATGTGAGACTTGTGCATGCTGTTGCCATTGCTGTGAGTTCTTATGAATAACTGCCCAGGTGTCTGGAGAATTCTTTTTCCTTGTGCTCATGCATTACTTCTTGCTCTTTCTGTCTCGTCTTCCACAATGATTCCTGAGCCGTGAGAGACAGAATTTGATAAATGTGTCCTGTACAGGAATAATCACTTTTTAGTTTTTTATTCTCTGCATACTGACCATTTGTAAGTGTCTGTCTTAATCACCATTTGATATGCAAGGAATCTTCTCTGGTGAGAGTTGGGAGACCCATTACTTTATGGATTGAACTATGAGTCACTAGGAGTCGGATTAATATGATATCTATTTAGCAGATTGACACAGGTAGGTTCTCCCTCATGACCCTGTGTCATGTTTAGATTTAGGGTTCTAGGCCTGATATCAGTGTAAGGTATGGGCACTATCTTGTCTTGATGGGCACTATCAAGCAGACCTTAAACCTAACCATAAAGTGCTTAATTACTCCCATAACATTTGTGCCACTATTTTACCAGCATATATTGCCAGACCAGTTGTATTATAGCTCACAGGGTTCACAGCTGGGTAAAGTTATTGATTACTTTTCTCTTCCATTAGCATATACTTTCTTACACTATAAAAACTAGCCAGATGAAGCCTTGAAACTAAATCAGCTTGATTTCTCATCATTAGGAGAATCCATTATGTAGTCTCTTCAGCAATAGGGTCTCATTGTTAATTTCTGGTGGGTAAACAAGAGCAGAGATAATGACCAGCATTGGTTGAGGGTTTCTGGGATCCCTTATCAAGAGCTTCAAAAGAGGAAGTCAATTCCTAGTCTTGGGTGTTTCTTTGCTAGTCTATGGTATCACTTATGGGCAGTGTCCCCATCAAAGGTTTACTCTTTCAGTCTCTTTTTATATTGCATATGTATATACTTTAAGAATCTGATAAGAGACTCCCAATATAACACAGGATATGGCCACAGCCCCCGATTATGTCCCATAATTTGAAGGTAACGCCCAAATGCTGAAGACAGGGCGTGCTTCGAACATAGGACTTGGAGCAATGGAGCTGGAACTGATCTAGAAGCCACCACCAAGAAGACTACGTCTCATGGTTCTAGAGGGTGCTATTCAAACTGCTAAGGGGAAAAAATCAATCAGCGGTCCAAGCCAGCTGTAAAGCCTAATAACAATAATGACTGACACAGCAAACTACCTCTATTGGTGTAGTAGTGGCACTTTTATTTAGGAATAATTAACAACTATCTAATTGGACATAAAACCCTCTCAATGGGAAAGAACTCATGGGTGGCATTGTAAATATAGCAAAGAGAGGTCATAGATCCTAGAGAAAACACTATCTCTAGCATATCTCTAGACAAATGAAACCACTGTATGCCAAATACAAATTCTTATATTTATAGACAATATACCATATACACTTATCAATGAAACTTCTTTTTTCAGCAGACTGAGGCTACTGCAGAGTTCCAAAACTGGTCACATACATAGGATACATGTCTGAGAGATGCCCAACCCTAAGTGCTGCATCTACAGTGGAACCTATATACCTAAGGTTCATTGAACATAGCAGGACAGGGGGTAGGAAGAATACCAGAACATACCTCAACTCTCACCAGAGAAGCTTTCTCATAAAATAGAGTGCGATGCACACAGAAGGCCACAACTCATTAAGGTATAGAGAATGAGAGACTGAAGAGTGTGTGTCCCTGAATAGGACTCATATAGTAAACCTCACTCACCCTTAGCTCAGGGACCATTGTAGAAGAGAACTTGGAAAGATTTTAAGAGCTGAGATTGGTGCATAAACATAAGGAAATGGAGATTTCAGCCTTCTGAGAACATGCTCATATGAATTGCAACCATGATGACAGCGTGTATGAGACCCATGCTGACTCAATGTGACCAAAATCCAGCATAGAACTGGGGAAATGGGACTAAAACTTAGATACCAAAGGAATAAACAAATGTCACAGGCTTGTTAATGCCCAAGCTAGTATTAAAAACAGTACGCATCTGACTGTAAACCAGTCCTCTCCCCACTAAAGTTTGAGTAGCATGAAGTGACCGATGTGATGGTGCTGGTCTTCAACAAGACTTTTGTGCACACTGTTCACGTATCGAAGTATATCTTAGTATTTTATAAATTACAACCTGAATCGCCAAACTTTTAGCTAAAAGTCATTATTAAATATTCCCGCTGTTTAGTGCACAAAAACATAATTTGGGGAAATGCATAAACAAAATCTGACCCATAACATGGAAAATATATGAGCTCATTAGGAGTCTTTGAAGTATTAGCTTCAAATAAAATTTGGGGAAGATTTCTTACATTGCATAAAAATGTTAAATTATCTCAACACCCAATACATGGATATTCTTTTATAAACTAATCTGTGATATTAAGTGCTGTATATGCACATATGCATATATATGGACATACAGATCATATTTTTGAGTGAACACATATTTACCCATATCAGGTAAAATACCATTTAAATAATTTAATAATAACAAGTTATATATTTTTAAGTTGTAGATTACTTGTGATATTTTACAGTCCATTTTTTCAGATGGACTGTCTAATTGGTTCTAATGGTCACAAGTTTCCTTGTAAAAAGAAAAGCAATAAGGTCAGAGTCAAGAAATGGACAAAGAAGGAGGAAAGGGAAAAATTGTTACATTAACAATTGATGATGGAAATAGAGGTCAGGAGCAAAATAATACATGCATCTTACATAGTGAAAAGGTGGAGAACAGTCTTCTCTGGAGACTCCTGGGGCATGCAGAGTCTGCCAGCACTTTGTCTTTAGGACCTGTAACTGAGGTAATGAATATATACTGCTTGAAATCTCTGAGTATGTGATGATTTGTTATTGCAGCAAGAGGAAACATGCCCAAGTAGGATGCTGCACAGCAAAGTACATTAGTAAATACTGGGGGCCAGTGAGAAGGGTGGAGGGAAGGAGGAGTCCAGGAAGAAAAGGAGAAATTCCATTGGATGTTTAAAGAAATCGTGTTATTAATGAGGCAATATCATTTGAGTGCTTTAGGAAAACAAAGTTTTACTTTGTAAGGATAATGTCTAACCTAGGGAATTGGACATTTGGGAAACAATTTTATTGTACTAGTGATGACACCTAGCTATATTTTAGGAATGATGTTTGAATTTTAATAATATAATTAGTCTGTAATTAGATTGGTGAGAGAAAACAGTTTGACAATCCTGAAACATGGATAAAGAATAGACTATGGGAACACCAGGCAGTTAATTTCTATGAATATATCATGATAGTAGAGAGGCTACAAAACTATCAATTTTTGAGAAACTAGCTTTTAGCTATAATTTGCTGCATAGTTTAGTTGACTGTGCTTGGGAAGAGGTAAATGAAATATATTTATTAGTTCCTGACATTCCCTTTACCATTTGTCCCATGGATTACAATGAAAATCATACTATCTGGTATTTTATGAATTTGACTGTAAATATACGATCAGTTACAGCCATGCCAACCAATACACTGGCCATATATGAATATTTTAATATAAATTAAAAAAATAAACTATTTCCTTAGACTATTTACATCCCAGTACCTTGATGTCCACTTGTGGCAGTGAAAAAAACCACACTGGATAAGATAATGAGATCTATCCATCACAATACTGTCCATTTGAATATCAGACATAGTAAAACGTTAGATTAGTCGGTAATGTATGTACAATAAGATATGTAAAGTCAAATAAAAATTAAACACCCATAGGCAGAGGAATAAAATATATTTCTGTTAAAACTGGAATGCTTCTATTCAAATATCTTCACTTAGAATAGAGATATTTCTCTTACATATATAACAAAATTGATCGGTTATTTTCTGAACCAGAGAAGTAGGAAGTCTTATTTCAGTACATGCATATGACACAAAGAGTTGGTAAGTAATGCACAGTGTAATTTCTGTGTCCAGAATTCATTATTCTCCCCTCTTATTATCTCAAGGAAAACAGTACAGTTTCATTTATGCCTACAAAATAAGGACATTTATCATACATATAATTAAACTACTATTATGTTAAAATATTATTTAATTTATAGTTTAGCAATGCACAGTATGATTATTGCTCTCTCATGTTGTTTCTTCCCCAAAGAGAGTTTGCAAGAAAATGATAAAGAACAAATAAAAAAATCTAAATTCCTAAGAGAGTGTAATAGTTCTGATAAAAACAACAAAACGATGCAGTTTATAGGAAAGCACTGACATTTTGAGGATATGAAACAATAACAAAAGTTAACCACAGAATTCTTTCTGTAGAAATAGCAAAGTCATTAAGGTAAATGATAAAAATCTCTCAAGACATGAAAGTTGTGCATTGTTATTTAATTTTGGAATTCAAAGTCACCCTCTGGAAACTTGGAAGAGATTGTTTTACTCTACAGCAAAGTACAGTTTATTACAAAGGACAATAAGCTAAAGATAAGTATTGTTACTCACTGAAGCAATAGAGAAGAGATAAAATTCCCCCATGACTCCCAAGCCAGCTAAAAAAAAAAAGGGGGTAAGAACAAAGAAGGATGAGTTGTGTACAGTATGCTTTTCTGTAAACTTAAGAACCCCTATTTAGCATATGGTTAGAAATGTCATTTGTCTAGAGATATGACAGAGCTAGGGTTTTTTTCTAGGATCTATGACCTCTCCAGTCATGTGCATTTGGCTATGTTTACAGTGCCACCTGTGAGTTCATTCCCTTGAGAAGGCTTTAAGTTCAGTTAGATAGCTGTGGCTTACTCTTCAAATAACAGTACCACTACTGCACCAAAAGGGGTAGTTTACTACCTAGTTGTTATGGTTATTAGAATTGAGGGCTGGATTGGGCCTTTGATTGATTTTCTCCCATAGCAGCTTGCATAGTATCCTCCAGAACTATTAGAGTTAAATGTCAGGCAGAAGGCTTCTAGGTCAGTTCCTGCTCCATCTCTCCAAGTCCTGTGTCTGAAGTATGGCCTGTATCCAGCAGTGAGGTCTTATCTTCCAGTTCTAGTGGATAACTAAAATTTCTGGCGATAGCCTGTGTTATTTTGTGAGTCTCTGGGGCCACTATGACCACCGAGTCGAAGGGAAGTCTCTCCTTGCCATACAGCCCCCAGGTATGCACTGCACATGTTCAGGCACCACATGTGCATTTCACAGGGAGTTTTGGAAGCAATACATTTCCCTCTGGCTTCCCTAGCCCTCCAGATCCATTCATCTGTACTCTCTCTCTACCCCCCCATCTGACTTCCCTCATCCTTCCACAGTTCAAGTATCTCCATTATCCCACCACCCCAAATAAGACCATCCCGAACTTCTGAGTTCCATCCTCCCCTTACATGACCCCCTGCACATCCCTCTCTCCTCTCCTTCTAGCCAAACATTCCCACTTTCCCCAACTCCTCCCCTGGTAACATTTGTTCCCTACTATATCCCTCTTTTGGGTTTTCTATTTCCTTTTCCTCCGTGTTTCCTTTCCTGGCTCCTAGTGTTACATGAGGATATATACTCCCATAAAAGTGATTAGTGCTACAAATCACAAATGAGGGAGAATGTATGTAGCTTGCTTTTCTGGGTTTGTGTTACTTTGCTAAATATAACAATCTGTAGTTTCATCCACGCCCTGAAAATTTAATGATTTCATTTTTTTTCTTACTCTTGAGTAGAACTCCATTGTGTAAATGTACCAGATTTTCATTATCCATTCATCAGTAAGGGACATTTAGGTTGTTTCTATTTTTAAGCTATTGTGAATAGAGGAGTAGCATACATGGGTGTATAGGTATCTCTACAGTAGGATGAGTCCTTTCTGTATATGCCAAGAAGTGATACAACTGGATGACACTGTAGGTTAATTTTGAGTTTTCTGAGCGTTCTCCATAGTGGTTTCCATAGTGGTTGCACAAGTTTGTATTCCCACCAGCATTGAATGAGCATTCCTCTCTCCATACCTTCACCAGCATTTGGTGTTTTTCATTCACTTGTTCTTAGCCAGTCTGACTTGGGTAAATGGAATCCTACAGTGGTTTTTATCTGCATTTTTCTAATTGCTAAGGATTTTGAGCACTTTTTAAGGTAATTCTTAGCCATTTAATTTCTTCCTTTGTGAACTCTCTGTTCAGGTCCATAGCCTATCATTTTTTATTGAACATTACTTTATTAGTTTTTTTGCTTTCTTTGTATATTCTGGATATTAATCCTCTGTTGGATGTGTAGTTAGTAAAGATTTTCTCTCACTCTCTGGGTTTCCTCTTCACTTCTTTAGTTGTTTTTTTTGCTGTACAGAAGCTTTGCAGGTTAAAGAAGTGCCACTTAATGATTGTTGACCTTAATGACTGAGCAGCTTATGTCAGATTTAGAAAGTTTTTTCCTATGTCTATATATTGTAGGGCACAGCCTATAATTTTTTGCTAGCAGTTTCATAGTTTCAGTCTTATATTGAGGTTTCTGCAACAGAAGAAGACTGTTAGACATGGAGAATATACATCTGAGAGATATTCTGAGAGATACTCACTCCTAGGTAGCATATCTATAGTGGAACCTCTACACCTAAGACTCATGGAACATAGATAGCCAAATGAGGGGTAGAGAGAATACTAATAGATGCCTCAACTCTCACCAGAAAAGCTTCATCATAACAGAGTTTTATGCACACAGGTCACAACTGACTAAGTTTTACAGAATAAGCTAAAGAGTGTGTGTAACTGGATAAGACTCCTTTATTAAACCTCACACACCCTGGAGGCCTCCTCCCTGAAGACTAGGTGAAAGATTTCTCTCATAGCATCAGATGATACTATGCAAGCTGCTAAGGGAAAAAACCAGTAAATGACTAATAACCACAACATTGATGGGTTCTTCAAACTATATTTGTGTAGTAGTGGCACTTTTATCTTGGGGGAAAATCTATGTCTGTCAAATTCCTAGACAGACATAATTTCTTACTGTATGCTCAATATTTATCCTTATATTTCCAGACAAGTATACCTCTCACCACACATCAAAGAAGCTACTTTGTGAAACAGATGGAAACTATTACAGAGTTCTGCAACTGGTCACACACAAAAATTAAGAGTCTGTGAAATGCCCAGCCTTAAGTGACACATTTACAATGCAACTCCAAACCTAAGGCTCACAGACCATAGCAGAACAAGAGGAAGGAAAATTACTAATGCATCTCTCAGCTCTCAC
Source organism: Nannospalax galili (assembly GCF_000622305.1). Lineage (NCBI taxonomy): Eukaryota > Metazoa > Chordata > Mammalia > Rodentia > Spalacidae > Nannospalax > Nannospalax galili. Next base: position 5,174,937 of record NW_008342282.1, on the reverse strand, counting down.
CATTGAAGATTCATCATGCAACAGAGGAGCTCACACAACTGACCAAAGTGCAAAGAATGAGAGACTAAAGAGTGCATGTCCCTCGATAGGACTCATATATTACACCTTTGTCACTGAGGACTTTGTCACTGAGGACTTTGTCATTGAGGACTCATATATTACACCACTGTCACTGAGGTCCACAGTGGTCCATTGTGGAAGATGTGGCAGAAAGGCTCTAAGAGTCAGGGGTGATGTATGACTATAAAGAAACTGCTTTCGAGGCTGATGAACTTGCTTCTATGAACTTGCAGCAATGGTGATAGCCTTCACAATACGCATGCAAACTCAATCCAGAGGAAAAAAATAGCATAGAGGTGGGAAAATGGGTATGAAGCTCAAACCTTAGGTGAGAAATTATTGGTAGCTGGTCACCGCTGGGTGAGGTAAAGTTTGTCTTCTTTAAGGAAATGATGCTAATTAGGCTGACTAGGTTCCAATGGATGAACTCACACTGAGGGACATTCAGAGGACAGGAAGTTGACGCAATAGGCCTTAACATGTATGAGAGAATGCATGAAATCTAACGGGAAACCTAGGGGGGAGTGCCGATAGGGGAGGGGACTTAAATATGATTAAGACATATTGTAAGAAATACAAAAAAAATCAATAAAAATATATACTATAAAAAATAAAGAAAACAGGAACTCGCTTTCAATTGCAGAAAAAAATAAAGCAAACAGTACAAAATAAAATAAAATTTAATTCAAAAGAAATTTTATATGATTACAGTTTGCTCCTGCTATAGGCTAGTATATGTTTATCACTATCACTAGTATGTTTACATCACATTCCTGTTCACTTGCTGTTGTTGTTTTATTAAGAGATTCTTTGATGCCCCATGAAATGTAACTTGATCTTGCCAATAGGAGATTTCTTGCATCTATTTATGAGTGTTAACTTTTTGCAGGTGCTTAGTTTGAAGTATTAAAGCTGAAATCAAATCATGACATTGTAACTAATTTTGGTTCATTTTCTTTCTATTATAGAAAATTTCCTTTGAAAATTCATGAAATCCTTCTATATGTTTCTAATATCTTTATACGGTTGTGACCCCCAAGTCAGTGTCTCTCACCCAATTATATTTTGAACTGTTCATCCCAATATTTTCTAGATATTCCTGTGTCAATGCTGCCCATGAGTCACTGGAAATTTACTGAACCCATTACATTTAACTTAGCACAGTCCTTATTCCTAAAGGTTACACTGCAGTGTGATTAATTTGCATAGCAAACCAGAAATCTTGATGTGAGTCACTACCCTTCAATCATTTTATCCCTCCTAGCTGATTTTTACAAATTACATTCGATGTATGTTTAAAATTTGTCCTGGAATGCATTCTTTGTAGTTCATTAACATTGATGCGGACCTTTTTTGTATAATGATAATTCTCCTTGTGTTTGATTACAAAATAAACTTTGTCTGGCTTTTGACTCTCAGCATCACTATGGCTCTTAAATTATAATCTTATTTTAAAAAATATTATTGAGATTTAAAAAATTCATACAGTATTTCCCACTCACATTCAAAACCCTTCCCCCATCCATCCTTCCCACCACACACACACACCAAACACTATGCACTCTGCCATACATGCTGAGTCCTATTCATTCAGGCGTTTGTACCCAAATGTCCTTCAGTGCAAATGTGTCCACCTTGTCGAATATCAGATGGCTGAAAACACATGAACTCATGTTTGAGTCTTTTATTTTGTTCCATTGATCTATGTGTCTATTTTTGTGCCAATAACATGCTGTTTTTATGACTGTGGTTCTGTACTATAATCTGAGATCTGGTATGGTGATCCCCCCAACATTGTTCTTTTTGCCCAAGATTGCTTTGCCTATCTGAGGTCTTTTGTGATTTCATATGAATTTTAAGATAATTTTGTCATGTTCCATGAAGAATGTCATGGGTATTTTGATTGGGGTTGCATTGAATTTATAAATTGTTTTTAGTAAGACGGTCATTTTCACAATATTTATTCTACCAATTCATGACCATGGTAGGTCTTTCCATCTCCTAGTGTCTTCCTCTATTGTTTTCCTTAGAGTTTTGAAACTTTCATTGTAGAGATCTTTAATGTTTTGGGTTAGGTTTATTCCTAGATATTTTATTGTTTCTGAGGCCATTGAGAATGGGAAATGTTCCTCTAGTGCTTTTTCTGATTGCTTGTTATTAGTATATAGAAAGTCTACTGCTTTTTGTAAGTTGATTTTGTATCCTGACATTTTACTGAAAGCATTAATCAATCCAACAGTTTTCTAGTGGAATTTTGGGGAGTCTTATAAGTATCAACTATAAATGGGGATAGTTTGAACTCTTCTTTTCCACTTGGTACTCCTTTAATTTCCTTCTCTTGTCTTATTGATTTAGCAAGGGTTTCAAGTACTATATTGAAAAGGAGTGGAGATAGTGGACAGCCCTGTCTGGCTCCTGATTTTAATGGAAATGCTTCCAGTTTATCTCCATTAAGGATGATGTTGGCTATGGGTTTGTTGTATACAGTTTAATTATGTTGAAATATGTTCCCTTCAGACCAATTCCTTTTAGTACTTTTAACATGAATGTATGTTGAATTTTTGTCAAATGCCTTTTCTGAATCTATTGAGATGACCATGTAGATTTTGCCTTTAAGTACATTTATAAGTTTTATTACATTTACTGACTTGCAAATGTTGAACCATCCATGCATCTCTGGAATAAAGCCAACTTGATCATGGTGGATGATCTTTTTGATGTGTCTGTATGTGGTTTGCAAGTATTTTTTTTGAGTACCTCTGCAACTATGTTCATTAAAGATATGGGTCTATAGTTTTTGTTGTTGTTGTTGTTGTATCTTTACCTGGTCTTGGTACTAGAGTGATATTGTCTTCATAAAAGGTATTTCTATCTTTTTGAATAGTTTAAACAGTATTAGTTGTACATTTCCTTGGAATGTCTGGTAGAATTCTGGTGTGAATTCATCTGGACCTGAGGTTTTTTTTAGTTAGGATGTTTTGTATTACTGTTTCAATTTCCTTATTTGTTTTAGGTCTGTTTAGGCTGTTGATATACTCTTGGTTTAACTTTGGTGGTTGCCATAGTTCTAGTAATTCATCCATTTCTTTTAGGTTCTCAGACTTTTAGAGTATTCCCTTACAATATTTTGGATTTTTTGGGGGGGTGTCTGTTGTGATGTTTCCCTTTTTTTCTCTGATTTTGTTCATTTGGATTTGCTCTTTCTTTCTTTTTGTTAGCTAGGATAAGAGTATGTCTATCTTGTTTTACCTTTCAAAGAACCAGCTCTTAGGTTCATTAATTTTTCTATTACTTTGTTTCTAATTCATTAATTTCTGCTCTGAGTTTTGTTATTTCTTCTTGTCTACTAGGTTGGGGGTTGGTCTGTTCTAACCTTTCCAGAGTTTTAAGTTGTATTGTCAAGTCATTTACATGTGAGCTTTCTGATTTTTAAATGTAGGCACTAAGAGTGTTTTTTAATCTCTATGAGTTCATATAGTTATTGGAGCTTCTTTTGCTGTTGATTATAAGCTTTATTGCATAGTGGTCTGACAGAAGGCATGGGGTTATTTCAAATTTTGTATTTGTTGAGATTTCTTTTGTGCCCCAGAATGTGGTCAATTTTAGAATATGTTGCATGAGCTTCTGAGTAGAAAGTGTATTCTGTGGTGGTTGGGTGGAATATTCTGTATATATCTGTTATATCCATTACATATAGTATGTCATTTAATCAGTTACCTCTCTGTTTATTCTTTGTCCAGTTGGCCTATTGAAGGAAGTGGGGTATTTAAGTAGCCCACTGTCACTGAGTTGGTGCCAATCTCTCTTTTATAGCCCTGTACTACTGATTTGAAGAAATTTGTTGCTCCAGAACTTGGTTCATAAATGCTCATGATTGAAATATCATCTGGGCCAATTGTTCCTTTGATTAGAATGAACTAATCCTCCTTATCTTTTTGGATGAGTTTTAATTTGAAGCAAATTTTGTCAGATATTAAAATTGCAACATCTGCTTGTTTCTTAGGGCTATTTGCTTGGAATATTGTTTTCCATCCTTTCACTCTAAGATAGTATCTATCCTTAGAAGTGAGAAGAGTTTCTTGAAGACAACAAAACTATGAGTTTTCTTTCTTGATCCATTGCAAAAGCCAGTGTCTTTTGACATGGAGTTGAGGCCATTGATATTTAGTGTTATTGTTGAAAGGTGCAGATTGTGTACTGCCATTTTTATTTCTTCTTTTATGGGGGGGTATTTTGTGTTTCCGTTGTTAGACCTTTATTTTCTTTCTATAGCATTTTGAGCATACTCTTCTTTTCTTTGGTCCTTTGTATTTATTCAAATATTCTATGTAATGCTGGTTTTGAAGACATGAATTCTTTCAGCCTATTTGAGTTATAGAAATTTTTCTGTCCCCCTTCAACCTTGATAGATAGTTTTGCTGGATAAAGTATTTGGGGAAGGCATCTGTGGTGGTTTAGAACTTGGAATACTTTGTTCCAGCTCCTCTGGCTTTCATAGTTTGCATTGAAAAGTCAGCTATGATTCTGATGGGTTTTCCTTTATATGTAACTTGTTGTTTTTCTCTAGCAGCTTTTAGTACCCTCTCTTTGTTCTGTACATTTAATGTGTTTACTATGATATGTTATAGGGACTTTCTATTCTGATCATGTCTTAATGGTGTTCTTTGTGCTTCTTGAATCTCTATAGGTGTATCTTTCTCTAACTTAGGGAAGTTTTCTTCTATAATCCTATTGAAGATCTGTTCAATGCCATTGGTTCGTTCTTCTCCTTCCTGTATGCTTATAATACATAGATTTGGTTGTTTCATATTGTCCCACATTTCCTGAGTATTCCATTCCTGTTTTTTTTTTTAATTTTGCATACTCTTTGCTTAAGGAGTTCAGATCTTCAACTTTATCTTCCAGTCTTAATATTATGATTTCCATTTCATTCATTCTGCTTGTGAGACTTTCTCCTGTTGTTTCTACTTGGTTTATTGAGTCTTTCATTCCCATGTTCATTTCCATTTGGGTTTTCTTCACTATTTTTATCTCTTTAGTGAATTTGCTTTACAAGTTATGAATTGTTTTTGATATTTCATTTAGTTGCATATTTATTTATTCTTGAGCTTCCATCAAAAGTTTATGCCTTTCCTCTTTGAGTTCTTTGAGTTGTTTGTGTTGTCTTGTAATTCTTTGATCATGTTTATTATTGTTCTTTTAAATTCTGTGTCCTGGGGTTCTACAGGATGGTTCTCAATGTTCTGCACATCTGTAGAACTCTGTGGGTTTTGTTGGGGACATATTTTCCTGGTTTTTCATATTGTCTGTGTTTCTGCATTGTCGTCTGAGCATATGGATGTTCTTTGTCAGTTATGTGCTCAACAGGAACTTCAACTCTGATTTGGTTATTTAAGTTTGGTTCAGAGTCCTGGCTGAGCATACCTGTCTGCCTGATTCTAGGCTGGGATTTTGGCCATGGTGAAGGGGCCGCCTGAGTGAGAATTTAGGGATCTATGGTAGGGTGGGTGGTTAATCTGGTTTGGGAAGGTTGTCTAGGGATTTGGAGTTACAAGTAAGAGCCAGCCTGTGATACGGCCTGTGGGGGAAAGATAGTGATGAGAGGACTGGGGTAGCTAGTCCTCCTGTGAAGAATGGGTTGGAGCCTAGGCTGGGCCTGCCTGTGAGAGAGGCAGGCAGGAGGAAGGTGGAAGTGGAGCTTGCCTGTAAGAGTGGCCAGCACGAGACAGAGTGAAGGTGGATGAGAGAAATTGGGGAGGGAGGCCGTGAGCCAGATCCAGTTTACCAAAGTCCTGGTTGAGTAGGTCAGTCTGCCTGATCCTGGTGCTGTGAATTTGGCAGTGAAAGGGCTGCCTGGGTGAGAATTTAGTAATATGTGGTAGGGCGGGTGGTTAACCTGGTTTGAGAAGGTAGTCCAGGGATTTGGAGTTAAGGAGTGAGATCCAGCCAGTAATAAAGGCCTGCAGGGAGGGACAGAGATGAGAAGAATGGGTAGCTAGTCCTCCTGTGGAGAATCTTAAATTATATTCTTGATAAAATTTTTAAGAGTATTTGGATTTCTTTTCATTATTCTCCCTTGTTAAAATCATTCAATGACTTAATTTTCTCCAGAATCCAATTGATTCCCTTGAGTGTGGAGAACATTGTCATACAATGACATACAATCAGCACGAGCATGCCATCCTATGAAGAATAGCCCTCATTTCTGAATCATTCCTATGTCATTTGAGTATCTTTCCATAACAATCAACTGTTAAATGTACCAAGCATGCCATATTTCATACCTATGATTTTCATCTTGAAACTAACTAAACATACTTGAATCTCAAACAGATATGTTTCTGTGAGTTTTATGTGAACGCCTTATGTAGCGGTTATAAATTTCTTTGTGAATCATGTAAGTACAGGACTTATAATACTTCTTTATTGTACTCCTTTGTGTTTCTAGATCTCAGTGTAATAAGTAGATAATTCCAAAGGGCAGATCTTTGTAGTTGAAGACTGCCATGTTCATTACAGCGTATAGCAGCGTATAGTTGCTTTCAACTTTGTAATTTTATAATACAGTTACCACTGCTGAACATAAGCATACCATCAGAAATTTTAAACATCCTCTGAGTTCTAAACTACTTTTGTAACAATATGACTTGCTTATAATGATATATCTTATGATAGTGTCTTTTAGTATCACTCAATTCTTAATGTATTTCTAGCTTATGAAAGTTAAAAAAGATTATTGCAGTAGGAATGAATGTAAATGTGTTCTTGAATAAACTTCCCAGTAAAAACCTCAGGTTGCATATTATTTTACCACTCCTTTTTCAAGTTGTTGTATGAATAGAATTTCCAACTTGTTTGGGGTGTGTTGAATCACAGCAAAAGAGTAAAGTTTCACTGCCACCAAGCATGCCTTAAGTTAACATCTATGTTAAGTCAATTGTGATTTCTTTTAGCAAAGAATACCTACTAGACTTGTACACTTGTTCTTAGCTCTCAGGGTACAGAAATTCAGACTGTAGTCACAGTCAAAATCCAAAGTAGGATACAGACACGTGGGCTATAATCACAATAAATGTTATACATGTCATGTTACAGAGCTCAAATTGCATCTTGTTATTGAATGATCAGGAAATACAGAACTGGTGTGAGGATGTGTGTGCATATTTTTATTTTTTAATGGAATATTCAGATTATCTAGCAAGTTCACCTCATTCCTTGATAAGATGTTAAAGAAAATGTGTGGATATAAAATTAATATCTATCAATGTGAGAAAGGACTTTCAGAGATACACATTGTATAAATTAGCTTATTTAAAGATTTGTTGCTATTATTTTAGGTGTGCGTGTGTGTGTGTGCATGTGTGTGTGTGTTTGTTTGTGTGTGTGTCCCTGTGTTTCTGTGTGCTTGTGTTGGGTATGTGCACGTGAGTGCAGGTAGACATGAAGATTAGAAGAGGGCTTCATATTCCCCTGAGCTAGTTACACAGGCAGTTGTGAGCTGCCTAGAAAGAGTGCTGGCAACTAAACTTTGGTGTCCTGAAAGGGCAGTCATCTCCAAGTCCCATTAATGAACTTTTTATAACCTCACAAACTGTTGAGTTTTACTATCCAGAAAGAATTTTGCATTTCAAACAAGTAAATAATCCAGTGTATGAACTGTTTTACTTCATGTATAATTGCAGAACATAGTAAAGTGACAAAATAATGTAAAACAAGAGAGACTTTTAAGGTGAATAATACACAAGGTATAAACACGCAAGGAAAAACTTCCAGACAAAATTCCATTAAATTCAAAGGTATTCAAAAGGCTTCATGAAGTTGGCAGTTTTTAAAACGGTACTGAGAAATAAGGACAATTTAAGCCAGTAAGTGGAGACTCTGTGAAAGAATGGGAATGATGTAGGAAAGAAAAGCATCAGAAAGAGCAGTGAGATAAGTATGAGATGTATAAAGTTAATACTAATGATTAAACTAATATTAATCAACCGCTTCTCAGTCCATGAAACTGAAAGATAAACATCACAGGCAGAAATAGCACATTTTTTTCAGTCAGAAAAAAATGTAGGCTTTAAATGAAGCTACGAATTTGGTCTTCAAACCAGGTGTGATTTATGTGTGTGTTTCAAGTGTTTTACAGTATTGGACAATTGCAACTATAAAATATCTCATAGTATTCAAATTTTATCTTATTTTTTCTTACATAAAAAGGTATTTAATTTCTAAATTGAATACAGTCATTTTCCCCTTTGAAACATTGGATTATGCATCTTTTTTATCAATTGCCTCTGTCATGTCTAACATTCTCTACTAATTATAAGAATTAGTGAACTTTTTATATTTTCATACAGTTTAATTTCATGTTTTTAGATCTCTTCCCCATCCATAGGAGAGAGAGAGAGAGAGAGAGAGAGAGAGAGAGAGAGAGAGACTAACTGGTGCCCTCATATGTCCTTCAGTGTGATTCCATCATCCACTGGAGTTCAATAACCTACAAAGAATCCCATCCTTTAAAGAAACTGTCTCTGTGCCACCTTCAGCAGTCATCAGAGGCCAAAATTTCTTAGGTTCGGTTGGGACTTCATATTCACTTCCCCGTAAATATGGTGATATTTTATCTGGTTTGAGGTTGCGTGGGACTTTGCAGATGCTGTGAGTACGTATGAGTAACTTCTTTTTAAAAAATATTTTATTTATTATTTTTAATTTTTTATGTGTTTGAGTGTTATGCCTGCATGTAGGTAAGTGCACCCATGTCGTGTAATGCCTGTGGAGGGCTGCAGAGGCTTTCCGATCCCCTGGAACTGGAGTTAAGGACAGTTGCTAACTGCCATGTGGGTTCTGGGATTTGAACCCGGGTCTTCTGCAAGAACAACCAGTGTTCTTAACCACTGAGCTCTCTCTCCAGCCCCCATATGAGTAACTTCTTTTAAATAGATGTTTCATTCTTTTAAAACATTTTATTGAGACTTTTTACATTTCATATCACAGTTGTAAATCAAATTTAGACTCCTCACCCATTCATGTCCCCCAACCCCCCACCAAACCTTATATATTCTGGTATATATATTAAGCCCTATCTAGTCAAGTATTTATACACAGATATACTTTCATGCAAATTCAGCCTCTGGTGTCTATTCAACTTATCTAGAGATTGTTGATAAGGTCTACTCTCCCTCACCCGGTAGTAATCAGTCTCCAATAGTTCCCAGATTGGGGCAGACCCACCACCCATTTCCTTAGCTCCACTCTGGGCCCTTGTCCTATTGAGTAGGCATGGGTCCTGTGCTTGATGCCACAATGCCACAAGGTCACATATTCAAGTTTCCAGTGTCCTAAAAGCCTCTGCTTCCCTATGTTCATGAACCCGTTCTGGCTCTTGCAATTTTCCCTCTCCCTCTTCCTCAATGGTCCCTGAGTGGTGAGTGGATGAAGTTTAATATAGGAGTCCTGACAAAGGACACACATTCTGCAGCCTCTTGATTATAAAACTTAGCCAGTTGTGGCCTTCTGTGTACATCAGACTGTTTTATAAGGAAGCAACCTGGTAAGACTTGATGCAGCATTATTCTCTCTACCCCTGTTTCACTATGTTACTTGCGTTTTAGGTGTAGAGATTTTCTATGTCACCGAGGGCTGGAAATCTCTTGGATGTATATTGTCTGTGTGTGAACAGTTGTGGAACTCTGCAGTAGTCTCCATTTGTTGCAGAAAAAAAAGCTTCTTTGATGAGTAGCATATTGTATACTTGTCTGTAAATATAAGGATTCATATTTAGGATAATGTAAGAAATTTCATTTGTCTAGAGGTATGGCGGGAAACGGTTTTTTCTAGGATCTATAATTTCTCCAATCATGTATATTTGGTTATAATTATAGCACCACCTGTGAATTGACTCCCATTGAGAGGAATTTAAGTCTATTTAGAAAGATGTTGATTACTCCCCAGATAACAGTGCCATTACTGCATCAATAAAGGTAGTTTGCTGTGCCAGGTGTTATTAGGCTTTAGGACTAGGTTGGACCCTTGATTGATTTTCTTCCATAGAAACTTGCATAGTATCCTTTAGAATTATGAGAGTTAAGCTTCAGGTAGAAGGCTTCCAGGTCAGTTCCTGCTGCATTGCTCCAAATCCTGTGTCCGAATTATGACCTGTCTTCGGCAGTAGAGAGTTACCTTCAAGTTCTGGGAGATAAACAAGGGTTACAACAATAGCTTCTGTTATTGTGGGATTTTCTTAGACCCCTCTTCCCAAGCACTCAAAGGGAGGTATCTTTTGTCTGGCACTGTGCTCCTTGACATACAGCCCCCAGGTACACACCTACACTAATGCTCATACCACCATATGTGTATTTCTCATGGATTCTCAAGCCAACACTATTCCCTCTCTCCATGCTAACCATGATCCATTCATCACCCCTTTCTCTCCCCATTCAACTGCTCTGCTCCCTCTCCAGTCCCTGTGCCTCCATTTTCCCTACACTCCCCCCAACATCACACCCAACTAACCCATTTTCCCCTCTCCTTAATTCCCTCCTCCCCCATCCCCATGGTCTCCTAGCCAACACTTACACCTTCTCCACTTCCCCTGGTCACATCTGTTCCCTAATAGCCCCCTCTTTGGGGCTCTTTCTTTCCCTTTACATCTGTGTTTCCTTTCCAGTTGCTTCACTTCAGCTGTTACATCAATTCCTTACTTGTAAGGAATTGGTGTTATGATTCACAAATGTGGGAGAACATATGTCATTTGCTTTTCTGACATTGTGTTACTTCACTTAGTATAACAGTCTCTATTCATTTACCTCAATTTTCATTTAGTTCAATCCATTTACCTCAAATTTTATAATTTCATCTTTTCTTAATGCTAAGTAGAACTCCATTGTGTAAATGCACTGCATTTTCATTATCCATTTGTCAGTTGCGAGACATTTAGTTAGTTTCTATTTCTTACCTACTGTGAAAAGAGCAACAACAAACATGGATGTGCAGTTATTTGTACAGTAGGATGAATCCTTTGGATATATGCCAAGGAGTAATATAACCAGATGATATTGTAGATTCATTTTTTAGTTTTTTAAAAGCCTCCACACTGCTTTTCATAGTGGTTGCAGGAATTTGCATTCTCACCAGCATGAATGAGCATTCCCCTTTCCCCACATACTTGCAAGTATTTTGTGTCTTTATGTATACCAATAACAAGCAATCAGAAAAAGCATTCAAAGAAACCATCCTATTCACAAGAACCTCAAAAAATATTTAGGAATAAACCTAAGATATTAAATATCTCTACAATAAAAATTTCAAATCTTTAATGAAAGTGATAAAGGAAGACACCAGGAGATAGAAAGAACTACCATGCTCATGAATTGGTGGAAATAATGTGAAAATGACCATCTTACCAAAAGTATAGATTTAATGCAATACCAATCAAAATACCCATGACATTTTTCACACTGCTAGAAAAAATATCCTAAAATTCATTTGGAATCATAAAAGGCATCTGATAGTCAAAGCAATCTTGGGCAAAAGAACAAAGATTGGGATATCACCATACCAAATCTCAGATTGTTCTACAGAACTATAGTTATAAAAACAGCATGATATTGGCACAAAACTGACACATAGTTCATTGGAATACAGTAGAAGCCCCAAACATGAATTCATGCAATTTCAGTTACCTGATATTTGACAAATATGCAAGGAATACATAATGGATGAATGATAGCATCTTCAAAAAGTGGAACTCTGTTAAATGAATGACCAAGCATAATGAAAATATGTGATTAACTCTACAATATTTCTTGGATATCTGGAGATATTATTTAAAAGATATGATTGATTATGAGGCTACAAACCAATACCTCCTTGTATCAAAATTCAAGTGCATGACTGTTGTATAACACCGTTTCGGCAGTTGTCATCCGACTTCTTCATATCTGCATGATCAATGGTACAGATGGTGACTAATGCTATTGGCATGCCATGACACTTAAAACAGAGTGATTGGGTATATGACAGGAATGGTGTCATTCGTATTCAAATGATAAAATGAAGACAAAATTAGAAGAGTTGAAAAATGCTTGGCCAGAGTAAAGTGATGAAGAGTATAGTGACTGTAAGAGTTGGCTTGGGGAATGATAAATACAGTACTATTGTGATAATATGGCTATGAAAAGAAATTTTAAAAGATTGATTTTACTAAGCAGAAAATGTTACTGGTTTTAGTTTTTTCAACTACACTTTGGTTTTACCTAGCTTTATTATAAGTGTGAGAGTGAAGAAAGAACATGATGTTGAGAATAAATGTTCCCTTGTTTAACAGAAATGACATTTTATCTGTCACACTTCACGAGTGGAGGAAAAAGGAAAAGGGAAGGAAGATATTGAAGGACTTGAGGTTAAGAAGCAAATTGTTTCTGGTATAAAATTTTTTGAATCAAGTCTTTTCTAAACTATTATCTTATTTTCAGTTGTAAGAGTGAAGGTACAGAAAAATGTTAGTTATATGTATCCATATTAGAAACTTAAATTTAAACGTATTTTAAAACTGCAGACAAATTAGCTCAGTAAGAAGAAACTTTCTTGAAAATACACATTAAATGATTAAATATATTTCTGGATGCAGTTTCACCAGTCATATGAAGAATGGAATTTGATACACATTATTGAAAAGAAATAGGAAGGAGACATGATCCTCTGAAACATTACACAGTGGTAGGCATTGAGGATAACACCGCTACAGAGGCACAAAGCAGAGAGTTTCTCCAGGAGTTTTGCACTTAAGAATCAGATAATAATTGTTTGTCTGTGGAGATATATAAGTTACCTTGTCTTTTTCTGAATTTATGTAGAAAGTGTAAGGATAAAATTATAGAAAATCTTGTGTTACAAATTAAATCATATATCTATTTTCATACATAAAAAAGAAATTGCAGTTCTAGAATAAAGAGAACTAAATTAATAAAAACTGTGTATTTATATTTTTAAAGTTTCCTAAAAGTTAACGAAGCAATATGATATTTATTGGACAATTTGTCAGATATCATTGTCAGCATGATGTATGTGAATTCCGGGCTCTAATAATACACACAACATAGAAACATATAGACATAGAAACTCAAAGACATGCAAATACACAAATACATAAAAGACATACACATGCCATGCTGAGTTAATACCAAAGATGATCATATAGCATAAATTGTAAGTGCAGTTTTCTCTAACTTACTAATGAGAAAAATGAAAATAAGGAAAAGAAGTAGTTTAAGTTTGTGTGCACATGGCTATGGGAAGAGCGTTCCAAAGATGATCTAACTGATGAGTTTGACCTATGAAATTAATGTTCAATGCAGAAGGTTTGTAATGAAAGGAAATAGACAAAACTAGGCAAAATAAGTTTTTGTTAATCAAAAACTCAATATTCCTGACCAGTATGGAAATAAATGATATTTTTATATTTTTATTGAATTTTGTGTACTTCATACAGAATATTTCAATCTTAATCATCTTTATATCCCTGTCCTCATCTTTATACCCTCACATAGCTCCCCCACTGGAACCCATATACTCTGTTATCTTTGTTAAGGGCCACCGTGTGAAGTCAGTGTCCAGACGTTCCCTAGTTTAAGTCCACTCACTGAGGTCTAGTTAGCCTATCTAGAGTCCCTAGTTTTAGGAATGTCAGCTTTTCCTCACCTAGCAGTAATCTGTTGCCAATATTTCTTCATCTAAGATTGTGGTCTGCTGTTCATTTCCATAGTTCTTTGCTGGCTTATTGTCTGCCTGAGTTTGCAAAGGACTTGTGTATGCTCACACTGTTGCCACAGAATCATATAAGCAGGGTCCCAGGAGCTTTAATATCAGTGTCCTGTCCAAGGAGCAGCATTCTGCAAACTCCTAAGCTCTATGTTTTGGCCATTTGTGACCTTTTCTGTTCCTGGCCATCTGTTGCATGAGGGATCTTCATTAATGAGTTTTGAGAGATTCATTTTTGTCATCTTCATTAGCCTCGTTCTATGTTCTATGTGTCTTAGGTGTAGAGGTTGCATCGGAGATGTGTCCCTTAGGCCTGGGTAATTCAATAAATAATATTTTTAAAATACAGCAGTTTGTGGATTCTTAGATCTGAGGTCATTTATAGGCATAAAGCTCATCCAATGTGCTCATTTGTATTTGTATATGTGTGCATTTGTATTTGCATTTTTGTGTGTGTATGTATTGTAAGTGTATGTGCATGTGTTGCTGGGAAGTTCCTCCGACTACTATGGTGGCAAGCTATAGTCACACCTCCTTCCCATGCTTCTTGGAAGGAGTGTGGGGGAGAGCCAGTTATCCCTTCCACTCAATAAGTTGACCTTAGCTGCATGAGGGGAGGGGCTAAGGATATACAAGCTGAGAATATCAGAAGGCAGCCCTCTTGCCATTATGTGTGGCTGTCAGGAAGCCACAGGATTTATGTTTGAGTATGGACTTTCCAGCACAGTCATAAATGGGGGGACACCCACTCTTCTGTAAGCATACCAGCACCCCATGCTCAGATAGTACACCCCATAAACTTGTTAGAATTTTACAAATGGTGGTTTTGGAGAATTCTTGTCTGTGGGTGGAGGGAACTGGACACCACTTGCGGCTTCTAGCAGTGAGTCTGACTTTACTGCATTTATGTGTGAATGTGTA
>NW_008342282.1:5128673-5159978 GCF_000622305.1 Nannospalax galili | reverse complement strand
GCTATAGTGCCTACATAAAACCTACTTTTTTTACATCCCTAGATCAACAGTAATTTCTAACTGTAATATATATATATGTATATATATATATATGTGTGTGTGTGTGTGTGTATGTGCATATGCATGTACACGTGTCTCAATGTGTTTGTGTGTATATGTATATGTTTATGTATGTGTATGTAAATGAGGCTGTATGTGTGTATGTATGAGTGTTTACGTGAGTGTGTTTATTTGTGTATAGTAGCAGGTAGAAAGAGTCTGTGGAGCCTGTAGAAAAGTGTGCTGGGTAAGGGAGAGCAGAGGCAGAGCAGGGGCCTCTGAAGAAAGCTTCAGGTTTCCAGTCAAACACTGCTTGCCAGTCTCCTATGCCTCTTTTCTTCTGCTGTATTTTAGAGTACTGAACTATAATAGACATTCATTTTAGTCTTTCATATAAAATATTTTAAGAGTTTAAGGTAGTATCTGTCATATTGGAACTATCGAATGTTTCTTTACAAAAATCTACTGTGGTAATTTTATATAGCTGGTGTCTACTATTTTATAAACAATGAAAACAACTCTATAACAAATTCTTTTTTCTTGAAAGAGGCAGCAATCTAACTTTGCAAATAAAATTGAATAATATGAAGCTGCTAATGTTCTGTATTAAGTTTGGGAGCCTAGCTTGTAAATTTTGATTGTGAACAACATTTCTTCTTGACTGATCTTAAAAACCTGAAATCGTTCTAAATAAAAGTAAATTTTAGTGCTGTGCATAGGGAACCTTAATTCAGACAATAACATAATACTTCAGTGGCCATTCCTGAAAAGATTATGCAGGATGCAGCCCAGTGCTACTGGTAACAGTGTACATCACTGCAGATAAATCCAGAATAAATAACATGCTTGATGCCTCTAATTCCTTAAAATCAACATAAAAACCTTGCAACCTATTTCATGCCAGGTTTGACAGGTACTGATAGTGTTTGAAGAGTCAGAGGATATACTGCAATGATAGCTATGGATAGTGGAGCTTCTGAGGTGTGCTTGGGTAGAGAGCAAAACAAGCCTGAGGAAGTGAAACTGAAGTCTTTCCAAACACCCATTTTGCTTAGCTGCCTTTAAAAATACCTCGAAATGCCTTCCAATTTTTGAAAGTTTCAGATATCAGCAACACACAAAATGACATTCAGATGAAAGATACAGGCAACAATTGTTTAAAATTAAAAGGTTGAAAAAACCAAATATTATGGCACAAATGAATTTTTTTTTAATTCCTTGAACTTGAATCTTTGGTTAAAAAGTTTTTTTTATACATCAGATGTCTAATTTATACTAATTTGTATATTTCCAGTTCATCTTTGGGTACATTGAGATTGAACATCTATCAAGGCTCATATCAAAAGGACCATTTACAGTGTGTTTATTGGAATATAAAGTCATTTTTAGTTATAGGAAAAAGTGATGCTCTGAAAATCAAGATGACACCATCTTTTTTAATGTGTTGTGTACTAGAAACTATGCATGTAAGTGTGCTAAACAACTTCCTAAATTTAATCTAAAAGTAGATAGAATTAATTTCTTCAGTGAACCCTAGTAAAATAAGGAAAAGGACACCAGAAATTGAACATCAGTTATACTAATCACAAAATGAGGGGTTATATAAAAGTTTCATGCTCTTATTTTTAGAGCAAGAAGATATATTTATTAATGCAGCTTTCACTTATTTCAGAGTACAATTGATAAAGATGCTCTATCCTTGTGTCTGGAAATAAATTTAAAGTCCTGAGAGATTTGTCCCATTATTTACTTTGATTTACACTACTAACAAGGACTTTTAGAAACTAGCACTTTTTTTGAGACAAGGTTTCACTATGCAACTTTAGCTGTACTGAAACTTGCTATGTAGACCAGGCTGGCCTCAAACACAGAGATCCCCCTGCCTCTGACTCTCTAATGTTCCAAGTAAGTGTATGTACCACCAGGAGAGTTTGGATTTTAATTTTTTTATTTCTTCAATTCAGTATAAAATAACAAATACCTAATGAGTTCCTAATTAATCTCAGGAAGGATGTTAACTGAAAATTGCTCTTACGTATAACTGAATGTGATCTTCCAGTAATTTATATATTAATTGTGAAAGATTTAAATATAAATTTATTATACACTCAAAATTAAAAACATAAAGTAAAAGAATTAAACTCTTTTCTACATTTCTAAATCTATATAAGATGCTTATAAATTATATTAGCGTGACAAAGTAAACAAATACATGAGGAATGCTTTGTTAAGTTGACTTAACGCATACAAAGGATAGCTTTCTAAAGCAATATTATATGAATGGTTACTTTTATTAATAGAAACTACCTACATGGATAATGATTTTGCCTTTTCTTTTTATGGCATTGTGCAATTTTTCTAATTTTACAATGATATATTTTTAGAAATACTTTATCTCTCAAAATGTTTATTTTATTTCAGTAGACAGAATGACATGAGATTGTTAAGCCAATGAATGAAATTTTATTTAGTTTCAAATTTATAATTTCAGTTTATAGACTCAGCATGGATAAGGGAGGTGAACAAGACGATCCAGCCCTCACTGAAGACCTATAGGCAACTGATAGCTCTTTAAAAGTGAGATCAGATTTTTTTTTATGAGTGTTATCCCTGGTAGGCCAGACTCCAAGGGATAGACTCACTCTTAATAGCATTTGGGGAATACATATTAGAATAGATAGGTCTTCAAAAAATAGCAGAAGTCATGAATTCGGGGAGGATGGTAGGTTCAAGGGTAAGGGTGAAAATGGAAGAAGAGGTTGGAATACAATAAAAATACATTGTATGAAATTCAGGAAGAACCATTGAAAATTATTTCAAAAATTAAATTTTTAATTCTCTGAGTTCTTTGGATATTCAAAGTACTAATTCTTCATTAATATGTACAGATGGTAAAGGTTTTTTTCACATTCTCTAGGTGCATCTTCACTCAAATAATGGCATCCTTTGCTGTACAAAAGCATTTTAGTTTCACAGGTCCTTATTTGTTAATTGATGTTTTTAATCCCTGTGCTATAGGGCTTCTGTTGAGAAAGTTATTTCTTGTGCCTTTAGGTTCCAGTGTATTCCCCACTTTCTCCTCTATCAGATTCAGGGTATCAGAACTTATGTTCAGGTCCTTGACTGATTTGGAGTTCGTTGTATGTATGGTGAAAGACAGGGCTCTAGCTTCATTCTTTTACAAGTAACCACCCAGTTTAATCAAAGTCATTTGTTGACCAATTCAACTTTTCTCTAATATGTATTTTTACTTTTTTGCTAAAAATCAGATGGTTGTGTATGAACTTAAATATGGGTCATAAATTCTATTCCATCAATCAATGTGTCTGTTTATATGGCAGTACTATACTGTTTTTATTACTATTGCTTTGAAATATAATTTGAAATCAGAGAATGTGATGACTCTAGCTCTTATTTTATTGTTCAGGATTGTTTTGGTTGTTCCATGTTTTTGTGTTTCCATAAGAAATTTGAGATTATTTTTCCAATTTCTGTGAACACTATGCTGGAATTTTAATGATGATAGTATTGAATCTGTAAATTGTGTTTTGTAAGATGGTCATTTCACAATACTAAATCTGCCAACCCATGAACATGGAAGGTTTTTCCGTCTTTAAGTATGTTCTTCATTATCTTTTTTTATGTCTTAATGATTTTATTATGCAAGACTTTAAGTTCCTTGGCTATATTATTTCAAGACTTTTTATGAGACCATAATGAATGGGTTTCATTTCCTGTTTTCTTTCTCAGAATGTTTGTTGTTGATATATAGGATTAAGGAAAAATCTTGGAGGCCTGAGAGTTGAGAGTCGATTCAGTGGTTAAGAGTACAGAGTACTCGTGCAGAGGACCCAGGTTCGATTCCCAGCACCCACATGACTTAACAATCACCTGTAACTCCAGCTCCAGGTGAATTGGACGTCATCTTCTGACGTCCAAGGGCATTGCACGATGCATGGCACAGGTGTACTTACATATATGAAGGCAATACACACATACACATAAAAATAACAAATTAAATAATTTTTTAAAGACCTACTTAAAGATTGGGCCAAGGAACTAAACAGAGAGTTCCAAATATGACATTGAAATGGCAGCAAAATATTTTTGAAATGTTCAACATCTGTAACTTTTTAAATGAAAATTAAAACTACTTGGAGATGCTTAGCATAGTCAGAATGATGAAGAACCAAAATCTACTGCTGATAAATACTCCTGAGGATGAGAGAAAAAGCCGTACATATGTACGGCTGGTGGTAATGCAAAAATGATGCAGTCACTATGAAAATGAGTGTGGATATTTCCAAAAAAGCTAGAAATAAATCTATCACATGAAACAGTCATATAACTTTTGGGGATGTACTTAATATAGTCTGTATTCTACTACAGAGATACCTGCTCATTCATGTACATTGCTGCTCTATTCATAATAACCAGGAAGAAGAAACACCTTAGATGTGCATGAAGAGATGAATAGATTATCAAATTATGATACGTTTAAACAATGTAATATTATGGGAACTGGAAACAATCATTTGAGTGAAGTAAATCAGACACAGAATACTACATGGCCTCTCTCATTGTGGACGCTAGCTTTGAATCTTTAGATAATGTGTTTCCATTAGAAAATCCATGAGGGCTAGAGTTGTGTTTACTGTGATGCCATATTACACTAATGCCTGAATAAATCAGTTGACTTTTGTGTTCTTTTTAAGCTGAGGTATCTGAACTACTGAGATCATGTTTCTTCAGAATTCACTTGAAAATGTGCTCTTGAAAAAATGGCCTCACTGTTACTTTTATTGAAATTTTGTATCTAACATGAAACAGGGAAGGAAAAAAGTCAGACTTTTATCATATTAGGAAAGAACTCTACCATTTCTGAACTCTATAAACCTAGACTAACACCAGTCTGTTACAAACAGATGTTATTAATTTAATACCATTGTTTGCAAAGACAAATGGGATGGTCTGTATATATTCATTCTTTTGATGAATATTTTAACTGTTTGCAGTGCTTTCCTGAATATGGAAAATGTCACCACACTTATTCATAAATTATTTTTGGTCCAGACAAAATTTGTGTTATGTTTAGTTTATATGAGCATCTCCAGAACTCAGGGGGCTTGTCTACATTATTAACAAGGTTAACTTTTGTTTTTAAGATTAAGCAACAGTCATATATCCAGAGCATGCCTATATTGTAAAAGTCATTGTCATAGTCAATAAACTAGTAGATGTAATGGGGGTGACTTCAGGGGAAGGGATATAGATTGTAGTGATACAGGTAGGGGAACTGGAATAATGGAATAGGAAGGATTACGTTGCGATGTGGGTTAGGAAGGCAGAGTAGAAGAGGCAGTATGGAGGGGTATCATGTAGCATTTAGAAAAAGTCATGGAAATCAAATTATATATAAAATAGAGTCACTCTCTAACAGGTGGACAATGCTTCTACCAGACACTAAATGCAAATAAAAAGATCAATTCAACAACTGGGCTCCTTCTTTTAGAGAACATGTTAATCTGTTAAATGCACTGTGCTGTATAGCTTTAGTTGTCAACTTTACACACCTAGGTAGAGGGAACCTCAACTGAGAAATTTGCTCCCTTGGATGAGTATGTGTTCATGTCTGTGGGGCATTTTCTTGATAGTTGAGTGATGTAGGAAGGACCTGGTCCATTGTGGGTGGTGGCACCCCTTGGGCAGGTAGTCCTGTGTTATATAAGAAAGCAGGCTGAGCACAGGCCAAGGTAGCAAGTCAGTAAATAGCATACCTCCATGGTCTTTGTTCAAGGTTCCTGCTCTAAGTTATTGTCTTGACTTCCCCTTGATGAACGACTATTATGTAAGCTGAAGGTTAAATAGAACCTTCCCTCCCCAAGTTGGTATTGGTCAGTATTTTTGTCTTAACAATAAAAAGTAATTAGGATAAAAATTGATACCGAAATAATAGGGTATTGTTTTGACAGACCTGACCGTGTTGTTTTTTGGGAGGACTGTAGGAACATTTGGAACTCTGGGTTAAAAAAGACATTGAGTGCTCAGAGCTTGGGGAGCTGTTGCTGTGCAGATGATGCAGGCCCAGCTTGTGAAGTTTCAAGGGACGCAAAGACTATCAGGGCCATTGTGCGATATTGAGAATTGAGAATCTGTGGTTTTCGTTTGTTTGTGACTGGAGAATTGGATGTGATTAAGAAGACACTAGAACCAGTGAAGTGAAACCTTTGCATTACTGGGCCAGCTGGGGCTGAAAGATCAGCTTTGAGTAACAAGAGAGAAATCAGCATCACTCAGGTGAAATCTTCTGGGAAGTGTTTCCTCCACATCTGCACACAGAGACTGGTCCAGATGGAGACAAGGCTGCATATTAAACTGGTAGCAGAAGTTGGCAATGTATAAATATATTCATATAAATTATATGTTACTGGTATCAAAGGCATGTAGGGAACATCGAGAGAATCTGAGGCTTTGCACTGTGAGAGATGAGAGGTCATTAGTGAAGGTGCATCCTCAGTTGTAGATGGAACCTCAGGCATATTGGAGATGCCAGGATCATGAGACAACTACCAAAAGCAGGGGAAGGTACCAAGTGGCGCCAGCCTGGATCTACAAAACAAGCTGTCTGTGCTGTGGATAGCAGAGCCAGAGAAGTGGAGGTGCCAAAACACGTTGGAGTCCAGAAGATTGTGTGTGAATCCCATATGCACAACACTGAACTACATTGCTGGATTTTGGTATTACTTGTGTGGCCAGATCTTCCCTTCTTATACAATATAGTATCTAACTTGATTTGAATTTTACAAGAGCCCACAGTTCAGAGACATTTTAAAAGTGGGGATCCAATTTTGCTACCACCTTTTATTTGAAGATGCTGTCTTTCCTCCATTGTGTGTTCTTTGCACCTTTGTCAAATATCAGGTGACTGAAAGTACATGTACTCATCTTTGGGTCTTATATTGTGTTCGATTGGTCTACATATTTATTTTTGTCCCAGTACTGTGCTGTTTTTATGATTATAGCTCTGTAATATACTATGAGATCTGGTATGGCGATTTCCCCCCAGGATATTTTTTTCCCCAAGATTTCTTTGGTTATCTGGAGTCTTTTGTGATTCCACATAAATTTAGGATGATATTTTTTCTAGCTTTGTGAAGAATGTCATGGGTAATTTTATGACATTGCATTGCATCTGTATATAGCTTTTGGCAAGAGAGTCATTTTCATAATATTAATTCTACTAATCCATGAACATGATATGTCCTTCTCCTAGTGTCTTCCTCTATCTATATCATTTTTAAGGATTTGAAAATTTTATTATAGAGGTATTTAATGTTTGGTTATGTTTATCCCTAAATATTTTTTTGAGGTTTTTTTGAATGGTAGGGTTTCTTTGAATGATTTATGTGATTGCTTGTTATTGGTATGTTGGAAGGCTACTGATGAACATGATTAAAGTGCATCACATGAATTTTCAAAAGGTCATTAAAAATATTTTTATTACAATATTAGGTGAAAATGAAGAGTAAACACAATCTAATGTAAAATGAATGAAGGGGCTATGCAATGTATATTTTTATATTATTTTTTCATATTTTATCTTTGTTGTTGAATTTTTGTGCATTTCATATAATATATTTTAATACAATTTAGAATCCTCCTCCCCTCCCCATTCTCCTTATCACCCCCACATCAGATTTCACGTATTCTGCCATATATGTTAAAAATCTATCTAGTCAATCATTTCTATCCAGGGGACCCTCAGTACAAGTTCATCCAGTAGCATCTAGTCAGCATATCTAGAATCACTAACTTAAAGAAGATCTACTTTCTCTCAACCCGCAATAATCATTTTGCCATAGTTCCTTGGCAAGGATTGTGGCCTGCTGCCCATTTCCCCAGCTCTACGATGGGTTTTTGTCTGACTTAGTCAGCATGGATCTTGTGTATGCTATCAGTGTGGCTGCAAGCTCCTATGAACAAGTATCCAGTGACTTGAAAGCCTCTATATTCTTATGTTCATGCACCAAACCTGGCAAATAGTTCAACCAGCAAGTGCGTGTGCATTTTATGCAACATATTCAAAACATTTTACTTTTTCCTTGGATATTTTCAATGCTTCTTTTGTTGAAAAAATGCAAAACTTGCTAACTTCTATTTGAGGAAGTTATTACTAACTGAGGTATTTTATGTGCATTTTGTGTTTGGAATGAGATCCGTTGCAAAAACAGATGTGTCTATTTTTTATTTTCTATTTATTAAATATAAATATATGTGTATGTTTACTATTAAATAAGAAATAAACTTCTTTCTTACAAATGGAAAGAACAACACAAATTTCATGTTAGAATCACTGTCTTTCATTTACTCCAAAGCTCTTTTGTCTCTCATCATATTCTAAGACATAGCTTGTGTATGACATAAAGACATTTACATTGAGCCAATGCTGTCCCAGGATCACTGAAGTAGGCTTCTTTTCAAGGTGAAAACAATGAAGTGGAAATGCACAAACCAATGTTTATAAAACACTTTAATATACAAATATAGCTTTCTGCAAAGGAAAAGTTTCCACACTAATTTACCCAGAAAATAATTTTTCATAATAATTCAGTTGTAAATGATTTTAATATTTCTTTTTTCTACGTAATTGGATTTCACGCTTAAACTATAAAATGTGGAAGATGACATGCTCACAGGAATGGAAAAACAAATTCTCCTCTGACAGAGTAGCATCCACTATCACAAACAAGCAGCATATAGTAAAGCTACATATTTCACCCTCTAAATCATGATTAGATTTGAATGTTATCCTTTAATGATCTGATTTAATGAATTTTTCTCTGTTGTTCAAGCAGTAGGAAATGTTCCTGTGGTGGGAACATATGTCTGTCTTTAAAACTGCTGATTTGAAATGGTACCTCTTCAAGTGATTTCATTAAAAACAACCTTTTATAACAGATCCAGGTTTTCTTTCTAACACTGTTATTTCAAAAATGAAGTTACTTTCTACTTAAGAAATGATTGTCTCTGGAAAATGCTTCTTATATTTATTGTAACAATTTATATTGTTAAAAGGAAAACATGGAAGCTTCATAATAGTGAAGCTCTCAAAACAGTCTTTGCTGATAAAGATGAGAAAACAATCTTAAATCTTGGGTCCTTTCCTCACCCTGATGATAAGGGTGCCAATAAGTCTGATTATGATGGTGGTTTTTACGAGGTAGACACCTGTTAGGTAGGTGCTGGACTGTGACCATCCACTCATTTTCCACACACCACTACACAGCTATTCATTTTTAATCACTTTTGGCAAATGTTCATTTCTAAGCCAGTAGTTCTAATATGACCCAGGTTGATATCACAGTATTTAATCTCCTCAATGAATGATAATGACAGACAATGAAAATTATCCCTTTTAAGCAGAAACGTAATTCAAAATAGTACATTACAATATAATACATATTAAAATAGTCTATAACTACAACAAATACATATGTGAATTTATAATTCCTATGAAAAATCTTATGAACTTTTAAAATTTTATCCATATTCCTGCACACTTTATGAAGACTAAAACAATTCAACATGTAGTAGAACTGCTATAGACCAATGAATATTGTTATTATACACATGCACAGTCCATGCAATTTCTATAACACAGCTCAAAGCACATTAATTCTTTTATATAAAATTCTTCATCCTATACTAATTTTACCATTTCTCAGTATGACAAAATTCTCTGTACTCTGAGAAGTCTGCCTTTTTTGGATTATCTTAAAATGAAATCCTTACTTGGTCACACATACAAACACCTGTCCCATTTATTTCAGACTAGCCATCAATGGAACTTCCTTACGTCACTACCATACCATGCATTATTCTCACTGACCAATAGCTTAACCACTAAGAAGCCTACCTAGAAAAATTATATTAATTTTGGTAAATACTAATTAATTGATAGCTTCTCTTAATGCTATTCCTCTTTTGTATGAAATAATGCCTCCTTGTTATCATCTGTGATTTCTCTGGCTATAACCTTAGCAACTGGTCATGTTGAAACAATGCTGTTATAACATCCTTGAGAACAAATATAGGGTGATTGTTATACAGAGGGGAGACAATAAATAAAAGCATAGACAATTGGTTGGTAAGAGAAGTTGCTTGAAAATATTTTGTCAAGCTGGGCATGAAGACACATATTTTTGATCCCAGTACTAGGCAGGCTTAGGCAGGTGGATCTGTCTGAGACTGAGGCCAACTACAGTCTAGACAGCAAGTTCCAGGGCATTTGGATCTACAGGGAGATTATCTCAAAAAAAGCAAAAACAACAATAACAAAAATGAGTACACCACAAAAGTTTAGTTATATTCTCAAACTCTAAAATTATATTCCTTATAACACATATCCCTCATGTTGAAAATATATTTTGGATATCTTTTTATAGTTTGTTAAGCATGTACATTAAAATAACCTATTATAAAGATGCCATTCTGGGACTAGAGAGATGGCTCAATTGTTAAGAGCACTGGCTGCTCTTGTAGAGACCTGGATTTAGTTGCCAGGACCCACATGTCAACCAACAACTGTCAGTATCCTCAGTTCCAGGGAATACACACCCACTTCTGGACATTTCACAACAACATTAAATAAATTTTTAAATATTCCCTTCTCTTATGTCAATACTCGAAGTTTTAACCAATATTTTAATAGGAATGGAGACAATAGACAGTCCTGACATGTTCCTGATTTTATTGGAAGTTTCATGTTGCTTTTCTATTGCTGTAATAAAACACCATTACAAAGGCAATTTACATAAGGAAGAGTTCATTTGAGATTATATTTCCAGAGGATGAGTTCATAATCTGGGGGAGACATGACAGAAGGCAGCCAAGGAGGAAGATGAGAGCCCACATCTTCCATGGCAAAGAGGAAGCAGAGAGAGCAAGCTGGTAACTAGGCAAATCTATAAATTCTCAAAGTGTACCCAAGTAACACTTCCTCCAGGATGGTGGTGCCTCCTAAACCTCAGCAAACAACTCTGGGGACCAATTGTTCAAATAGCTGAAGTTAAGGGTGGCATTCTCAATCTCACCACATGGATTTTTAATATTTTTCCCCATTTCTGATGAGGTTGGTTCTGCATTTGTCATTTACAGATATGTTATGTTAAGGTACATTCCCTCCATCCTTATTCTCTCTAGAAATTTTTTCACGAAGAAATGTATTTTGTTAAAGCTCTTCTCTATGATGAGATAATTGCGTGATTTCTCCCTTTAAGTCCAATTATAAGACTCATTGTTTTTATTGATTTACATATATTTAACCATGCCTGCATCTCTGGGATAGTCAATTTTATTTTTGTGAATGAGGTTTTTGATGTGTTCCAGTATTCAGTTTGAAAACATTTTGTTTAGTTGTGGCATCTATGTTCAGCATGAATGTTGATCTATAGTTCTCTCCCTTTTATGATGTGCCTTTTTGGTTTGGGTATTAGAGGAAACCTGACTTCATAGAAGGAGTTTAGAAATATTCTTTCTACTATATTTTGTAGAATAATTTGAGTGCCATTGGTTGTAGCTCACCTTTAAAGATCTAGTAGTATTCTAGTATAAATCCATCTGGGCCTGGGTTTTTATTGGTCGTGGGATTTTTATTGCTTCAATACTCTTGCTTGTTATTAGTCTGCTTAAATTGTTGGTTACATTTTGGTTTTACGTAGGTGGGACAAATGTATCTAGAAATTCCCCTGTCTACTTTTTAGCCTTTCTAATATAGTGGAACATAGGCCCTCATTATTTTCTGCACTTCTTTGACGTCTGTTGTGATGTCTCCTTGTTCACCTCTAATTTTCTTATTTTGAGTCTTCTCTTTTAGCTAGTTCAACTAAGGGTCTTTTAATCTTCTTATCTTTTCAATGAACCAATTCTTTGTTTTATTTATTATTTATATAGTTTTTTTTCATTTAATTAATTGGTTGCCTGATTTGGGTTATTTCTTCCCAATTAGTGTTTTTTGATATGAGTTGTTCTTGATTTTCCAAGCTCTTGAGGTAGATCATCAAATTACTTGTGGGGTGGAGAGTTGGCTTAACTGGTAAGAGCACTGGCTGTTCTTGCAGAGGACCTAGGTTCAACCCCTAGCACCTACATGGTAGCTAAAAAACATCTATAACTCCAGTTCTAGGGTATCTGATGCCTTCTTCTGACCTCCATGAACTTTGCACAATCTGGGTGCACTTACATGCATGCAAGCAAAACATTCATTCATGAAAAATAAAATAAAACAATAAAAATATTTTTAAAACATTTATTTGTGTCCTTTCTGATGGTTGTTTGCTCATGTAGGCACATAAAGCTATGTTACCACCTTATGACCACTTTCTTTGTATATCAGAGACTTGGCTGTATTTTCATTTTTATTCATTCTTAAGAATTTTTCATTATCTTCTTGAATTATTCAATGAAAAGATGTTATTCAATAGTGCACTGGTCATTTAATCTCCATTAGTTTGAGCATTTTATGGAGGTTTTATAAATTAATTTCAAGTTTTGTTGCATTGCAATCTGATATTCAATTATTTCAGGTTTTCCTTATTGCTTGATATTTTCATTGCATCCCAGTATGAGCCTATTTTAGAGAAACTTCCATGCTTATAAGGTATACTTTATAGTATTAGTGTGTGGGCTATTATGCAAAGGTCTGTTAGGTATATTTCATCCACAGTATCATTTATTTATGATGTTTCTGTTTATTTTTTGTCTGGCTGACTTATCTACAGTGATAGTGAGATATTGTAGTCACCTGCTAATACTCTTTTGGAGTTAATCTGTGGCTTAATGCCTACTGATATTTATTGTCTGTTATTGGCTGAATCCAAGTTTGGTGCATATATTGGGGGGAGGGTGTGGATAATAGGGTCACTATGGAGGGAGTGAGGAAGGAAATTGGATGGGAGAAAAAACAGTGTGAATGAGTGAATCTTGGGGGATAGGAAACCTGGAGTGGTAAGTGATGCCCTAAACACCCTATGTGAAATGCACATAGAGTGTCTGAACATTAATGCATATATATAGCTGGGGGCTGTTTGACAGGGAATGCAGTGCCAGATAGAAGAGAACTTCCTTAGAGTGACAAGTATGTTGTACAGTACTTACAAAGAAGCTTCTTTTTGCATCAGATGGAGGCTACTGCAGAGTTGCACATCTGGTCAGACACAGCGAACATATGCCTGGGAGATGCCCAGAACTAGGTGACACATCTGAAGTTGAATCTTTACAACTAAGGCCCAT
Organism: Nannospalax galili; assembly: GCF_000622305.1. NCBI lineage: Eukaryota > Metazoa > Chordata > Mammalia > Rodentia > Spalacidae > Nannospalax > Nannospalax galili. The sequence goes on along the minus strand of NW_008342282.1, from coordinate 5,146,649 downwards.
GGAACATAGCACAATAAGAGGTAGAGAGAGGGATAATATACCCACCAATTCTTACCAGTAAGTCTCCCTTGTACATCATAGGGTGATCCACTTAGAAGGCCACATCTGGCCAAGTTTTGGAGAATAAGAGACTGTAGAGTGTAGGATGGGATGCCTATATGAAAACCTCACTCACCCACTGCTCAAGGACCATTGCAGAAGAGGAGGCAAAAAGATTGTAAGAGCCAGGGCTGATTCATGATTACAAGGTGGTAGAGGTTTCCAGACCATTGGTAGTTTGCTCATTTGAGTCTGTGGCAGCAGTGGTATCAAGTGCAGGACCTATGTCAGTTCAATGAAACAAGGGCCCAAAGCAGAAGTAAGAAATAAGTGGTGGGTCAGCACTAGATTGAGAACTATTTGAGACTGATTGCTGCTGGGTGAGGCAGAGCATGACTTACATATGACCACTGGATGGACTGACTAGACTCCAGTGGACACATTTACACTGAAGAACACTTGGGTATAAACACCTAAGTGAACATGACGCAGCATATATGGCAGGGTGCATAAGGCTCAGTGGGGGGATAGGGGGAGACATAGATGGGGGAGGGGAGTCTGGATTTGAATAAGAAATGTATGAAATTTATAAAGCTCATTTAAAAATAATAATTACTATAATTTCCTCTTGGTGGATGGTTCCTATGATCAGGGTGAAGTGATTTTTTAACTCTTTTCTATTTTTTTTACATGACCATGCATGTTCATAGTTACTCCAAACCCAATTGCTAGGAAATGAAATCAGTATAGATGTTCATCTACTGATGGATAGATAATTAAGGTATGGTAGACATACACAGTAAAATTTATTCTGCTGAAAAAAAAATGAAGGTAAAGGATTTTCAGATAGACGAAAGTGGAAAAATTATATTGAGTAAAATAATCCCAGCATAGAAAAATAAGCACCACATGTACGTTTTAAATTCAGGTCTCTAATTTCAAAGGTTCTAATTGGAATACCCAAAGAAGCCAGGAAGCTATAAAAAAGCCATTAGGAGGAGGAATGTTTTAAGAAATGGGGAGAGTAGAATGAATAGACAATATGAAAGAAAAATGAATATGTCTTCTAGGAATACTGGGGATGGATTGGTTTTAGCAGGTATAGGGGAGATAAGGAAGAAGGCTGGGGGGAAAGTTAAGCAAAATAAAGCAGAAAGTATGAAAATAAAATCTTATGAAAAAGTATTTTACAATCTAAGTAAAACACATATTTTACAAGAAAAAAGTTTGAAATATTTCCTGCATATATATGGGAACAGCTACTCTCAGAAACTGTGGGTCATTAAAAAAAAATCAGGGATAGCATCAATATCTGCTCAGTTACAGTAATTCTTAGCCATGGTTGACTTCCAACTTTGCCTCCTGATCTTCCAAAATGTAGATTATTTTCATAACCCAAACTCAGTCCTGTGTACCTGAGTAAAGTTCTCAAATATTGAAACTCATGTCTTTCTTTTATGCTACGAAATTTACTTTATTTGTGTGGAATTCACTTTTGTCTTCTCTGGGACTTTTAGGGATTTAGCAATTTTCCCTGCTTTCCTTGTACATTTAGCAGGGTATAGCCATACATTTCTTCTCTCACACTCTTGACTTATGAATCTGTCCGTTTTTTGCTTATCAGTTTCCTGGGTCTCTGTTCTAATGACTATTCTCATCCTTGATGACTTAATTTTACTCATTTTAAATGTCATTTCCATTGTATCTACTAGAAGATACTTAGTAATCTGATTGCTAAAAAGAAGTATGCCTCTCTATAAAATATAATATAACATGTAAGCCCTCTAGAAACGTACAACTAGGAAGATTCTCAGGTTCCATACTAATTCTGCTATTTTCAGGGCACAGGCTGAATTAGCAAGTTTATGAAGAAGTAATGAACTATATGGTTTTGCTAATTATGTTACCCATGGCATCTATAAGCTCTTCCAGAAAATAGGCCCATGAAGACTGTCTGTTTTTAGCACACTTTGTCACCAGTCTCAGATCTTGGAAAATGCATTGTGCATCTTATTCAAGACCTGAAGACTTGCAGAATACATGAACCTGTAACTTGTCTTAGTTGGAAAATTTACTTGAAATAGACGCTTACTTGATTTCAGAAGCCTCAGTTTGTTTAAACAGAAAACTGAACTGGGTTCAGAGTCCCCTCATTTGTTTGGGTTACATTTTATTCTTGTGAGGCAGAGATTCAGTTTCATTTCAGGAATCTGAGTCTTTTGATTCTGCTTTTAATTTTCACTTTATTGTATGACTTTGAAGACTTGACTGGAGCGCTCCCCTACATGCCGTGAAAAATAAATCTCTCAACTCTTACCAGAGAATCTTTCTTATGCAGCAGATGGTGATTAACACAAAACCCCAAAACTGTTCAAAGTGCAAATAACAATACTACAGAGTCTTTACGCCAGAAAAGGACAGCTATATCAAACTTCTGCTTCCCAGGTATCAGGGATTGTGCTGATAGCTTTGACACACCTGGGTTGAGGGAGCCTCAGTTGGGGTATTGCCACTATTGGACTGGCCTATGGCCATGTCTGAGGGGCATCTTCTTGATGAGTAATGTGGGAGGGCCCAGCCCACTGTGGGTGGTGCCATCCCTGGGCAGGAGGGCCTGTGTTGCATAAGAAAGCAGGCTGAGCAGGGGCCAGGGGAGCAAGCCAGTAGGCATGGAAATGGGAATTTGGTAAGAAAATCCAACCCCGCCTGAGGAACTATGGGCAACCAATGACTACTGGGGTGGGGAGAGTCAGTCTCATTTGAGGGTGAGATTCTTGTTACGCTTATCAAGTTCCAGTTGATGAACCCACACTGAAGGGCATGTTGGGACAGAAATTTGACACTACATGTATTATGTACAGAGAGTACATGAAACTGGGTAGGCAGTAGTTGAGGATACAGGTGGTGGGACCATCTAAAAACAACAAAATTACATGGTATGAAATTCACAAAAATTCAATTTAAAAGAAATTAAAGAAATATTAATGACTAATGAATATTTGAAAAGGTGTTTAACATTCTTTCCAGCAAGGAAATGAAAATTAAAACTGATTGTGATTCCATTTCAACTTTGTCTGAATGTCCATTGTGGTGATCAGTTTTAAATGTAAATTTGCAACAATCTAGAATCACCTGGGAAGAAAATTTCAATTCAGCAATTTCTAGATCAGGTTGGAATGTGTGCAGGTCTCTGGAGCACTTTCTTGAGTGTTAGTTGATGTAGGCAGGCCCAGCTCATTGTGGATGTCACCATTCCCTAGACAGCGGATCCAGAGCTACATGGAAAGGAGAATGCTAGACGAAAGCCAACAAGGAAGGATCCTGGGGACATTTATTCGCTTTGCTCTTGGCTATGGATGAAATGTGACTAGCTTCTTGAATGCTTGGCTTGACTTTCCTAAAAAAAATGGGCCCCATAAACACCTTTTCCCCCTCAGGAAAAAAAAAAAAAAACTTAATTACTGTACTTAAGATAGTTTGTGCATAGACATCAAAGCAAATTCTTATCTGTAAAAAAAAAATTAAGTTTTGAAATAGAATTAAAACAAAAGTAAGAATGAAATAAAATTTTGATAACTTTGGTCAATATAATATCCAAGTCTTTTACTGACAAAAACATAAAGCCTGATTATTCTTTAAAATATGACATGCAGATTCATTTGGATTGGCTCAAAAATCATTAGCTTAAAGGACTGGGAATGTAGCTCAGTGTTAGAGTGCTTGGCTAACATGCACATAGCTCTGGCTCGATCTCCAGCACTGAAAAATGAGAGCTGGAGACACTAGAATGTTACTTTCACTGTGTTTAAATGGTATTTACACTTCCTTGCCTTGCCTAAAATTAGCCTCACAAATAAGTTTTCAAATTCTAATACTTAAATTATTTTTTAAACAAAATTTTTGTGTCTTGCTTATGTAGATACTTTTTAAAATTAATTTTCAGTAGATGAAGATACATTTTAATGTGCTGACATGAACTTGTTTGAATATAATATGGAGCTACATCAAATACACTGAAATAAGTGCAAAACTTTATTCCTGTGGTGTTGAATTGCCTTATTTGAATCAAAAATCTGTTCTATTGCTAAGATATATTTATCAGCTTAATATATATTTATGATATAACAGTATACAAAGCATGGAAACAAAAATTTCCTAATATAAATTCTCTTGTAAAAGTAATAATTTGTCAAAGTAAAATATTTTAGTGAATATTTTACTCAAAATCAAAATATTTTGAAAACAGCAAAACATAATAAAACAAGAGTGTCATTGTTTCAATAAAAGTTTGGAAGTGTGTCCCTAAGGACATGAAAAGATAACAATGATTTAGTAACTTCTGTTATTTGTACTGAACTGCACTTGCAAAGGTACTAAGACAGATCCAAGTGCTGAAAGTAGGCTATGTTTATGTGTAAAATATAGAAGGTGCATAATTTAGCCCCGTAACTGTACCAATTTGAGAATACACTGCATTTGTGGTCAGTCACTTTTATAATATTATTTTTTAATGAATTAAATATAGAAGCTGTCTCTTCTAATTTTTGAAATATTGGACAAAAACCAAATAATCAAATGTTGACAAATTTGCAATGAATGAAAAACCAATAAACTCATCCAGTTTCAATTTGGGCTATTGATAGTTGTGCAATAATTTTGAATTTTTTCTTTGATAAATGTATAGAAGATACATTCTCTAAATAGTGAGGTATTTCTGGTTTAGAACTAAAATAGTAATTGAAAAATTTAATTCAGTAAGTTATTCAACATACTTAGATTATAACTTTCAGTTTACAGAAATCTAGTAAAGGTCATTGTTTCAAAAATGAAATAAAATGAATCAGTGCTCATAGTCTGTTTTCTGTCTCGAATTTTATGAAATAAAATGATCAACATATGTTTTAATCTAATTGAATTACCATTATTAATATATGAATTCATCAACTGACTTTTTAAAAATTCTTTACGTGACAGAAAATATTAATACTGGAAAAACTCAGTTTTAAAATTTGAAATATGAATTTCCGTGGAAAGAAAATATTCAGTACATTATTGTGTTTTCAGAGTGTACCTCTTAGTTTTGATAGACATTTTTGAAATGAACAGAAAGGTAGTGAAAAGAAAAACGGCTGAAGAAAATAGTAAACATTATGGTTTAATGAATATATGAATGTTATTGAACAGTTTACCAGAGAATTGACAATGACATGCAGTCCTAACATTTCATTTTCTTCTCATTGTGAGAACACAAATGTATTTTGAGCATAACTACCTATGGTGTTTTTAATTTTTTTTTGTTAGTAGACATTAATATTTGTGGCTAAAATATGCTCTAGGCCCACTAGAAAAAAAGAACTGATCATTAAATAATAGAGAATTACTTATCATTTTCCCTTTTATTCATTACATATTAGTAAAATCCACCAATGCCAGTGTAGTAAATGGTCTAGCTTTACATTTCTCATGCCAATGATCTTGACCTGACACTAAGGGATACAAATCACATTCAAATTGATCTTCCTGAATTTAATACGCTCATCTGTAGATTCCCTTACGTATTATGTAATAAGGAAAATTTTAATACATGATTCATTTAAAGTTTCTTCAGCAAATAACCTCCTTTTCCCAAGTGATTTTCGGTTTTTCAGGGAAACTCTTTCTGAGATCAATTTGTGGTCAATGCCTTTCAGTGGTTGTAATCCCACTGAGCAGAGCTCTAGCTACTTGCCATAGGTTGTGTTCCAACTTAGTTTAACGGACTTTCGGGGACAAACTCCTGCTGATTCCACTGTTCTTTCCTGTCTTCCTTTTTTTTTGTAATCTTGACCCAAAAACTATTTTAAGTGATGTCTGATTTGGCTTCCTGATGTGCTCAAATGTTAACTGACAAAGGATTATTGAAAGAATGTGCGACTTTCTCTTTCTTTTCTTGAATTCAGTTTCTGATGTAGATATTAATGTGAAAGGGTCATCCACAAAGAGACAAAGGACACTCATGTTGCAAGGCTTCTCAGCTCTGCCCCTTTATCTCAGCTGGTGAACTCCAAACCAATGAGATCAAATATCTTCTATCACTGCCTTACAACATCAGCATCGTGTCATCACTGGCCTTTAGGCTGTGAGAATTATTCCAAAGGTGTTCCTTGCTCTGTGTAGTTCATCAATTGAAATCTACAGAACTGAGGGATTATGGGGCTAAAGGACACCTTCAGAGGTCAAATAGTCCAGCCCCCTTATTTATAGTGTCAGGAAATAAGGCTTGTAATGAGTACGCTATTTGTTCATAGTCATGGACAAAGACGTAAATTGACAAGAAAGCAGTATTTCTCACTTTAGTGTTTATACCAGGACAAAACCACACTTGACTTGAATTTAGGCTGTGTTTTGTCTTGTTTCTTTAATACCTACACTCATCCAGGATGATTCAGATCCTGGGTAATCTTCTTATACAAAAACTTTGTTGCAAACAAAACAGGCTTTACCAATAAACACATTTGAAACAGAATATCAAACAACCAAGAACCAAAATGTGACAGATGTATTGAACTTTTCTGAAAATGCAAAATTGTCATCAACTTTTTAAAGTTTATGGAAAATGGTGTTGGATTTGTTCAAAAGAATAAGAAGAATACATTAACAAGGCACCTGCAGCTAGTTAATATATTCTAGACTTGCTAGGGAGGTTGTACCACTGAAATCTCCACAGTATCATAGTCAAACAAGATCTGCATAATGACAAAACCAACTGATATGCCAAGGTGTATGGGAGGAAAGTTCTCAGGTTCCCACCTCAAAATGAATAACTACAGGGAGTCATTTTATACTGAGGATACTTACAGCCACTAAACGGCTCAGTGCATTATGTAAATATACTTATAAATATATGGGGGGCAAAATACCCTGAGATCCCATTGAATGCCAACATTCTCAGACAGAGGTAGAAGGAACATTTTTTCTTAACTTAAATGTTTTCCATTAAGGACTATTCTTTGTTAAGCAACCTCTTAATGCCTATCTATAATTTGTTATCTTCTATAAATTGAGAAAAATATCTTTCTCCATGTCTGTAACTCAAGCATGTACCTGGCCCTTTTCTAAACATTTCAGGCTAAACATTCAAACAGTATGGATACTGGATGATTTCTGACACAGTGTTTTGCATTGTTGCCGATTTCTGCGTTCCAATAATGAAATCTACAATAATTACTTTTCATATCCCCAAAGATATGGATTGTCATAATTATTAGACTATGTGCATTTGTTGTCACCACATCTTATTATTTCTGTTTAGTGATGAGTATTTATTTTGCTAGCTTCATGAGCCTAACTTCTTAGGACAGCAAATTGCATGCATGAATATAACAAAATTATATCTCTGTGTAAACTGATACATTTATAGTGGGAAGAGTATTTTCATTGATGTTCCTGGCTTGTATGAAGACTTCTGGTGTTTAGGGGACTAGAGAGATGGCTCAGTGGAAAAGAACACTGGTTGCTTTGCAGAAGACCCAGGTTTGAATCCCAGCACCCACATAGAGGCTAACAACTGTCAGTACCCCCACTTCTAGAAGATCTGCTAACCTCTTCTAGATGCCTTGGGCACTGTATGACAAGGGTACACTTACATACATACAGGCAGAACACTCATACACATAACAGAACAATGAATGAATAATGTTTAAAAATAGAATTCTGATTTGCTATATTTTTTAAAAACTATAAAATTATATTTTCTAAGCAATTGTTTATTCTGTTTTAGTTTGCTTTCTTTTGCTGTGATGAAACACTGACCAAAAGCAACTTGGGGAGGATTTATTTCATTTTGCATTTTACTCTGTCATCAAAGAAAGCCAAGGCAAACTGAAGTAGTGGTGATGAAGAGATGCTGCTTTATGTCTGCTTCCCTTGGCTTGCTCACTTTTCCTATACGGTCCAGGCCCACTTGCCCAGGAATATCATTGCTTACAGTGGACTGAATCTTACTACATGAAATCAGCAATCAAGAAAATTCACCTCAGACATGTCTATAGTCCAGTCTGACTGAAGTAAATCCTCAGTTGAGGTTCCTTTACTCAGGTGACTCTAGTTTGTGTAAAGTTGATTAAAAACTAGTCAACACAGATTTTTTTCTTATTTTACTATCATTTATACTTATCTAATCTTTGAAAATTTCTTAGATGTATACTATATATTTTTAATTTGTCTACCCCTATAACTTTTCACAGAAACCAACCCCTGCCACATTTTCCTTCTCATTTCATAACCAATTCATTTTTCTTTTAACATACCGAGTCCAATTAGAGCTAACCCAAAATGTGTCCTGTCTTCAATAATAGGGTGTTACCTTCAGGTTCTAGAAGATAATCAAGAGCTGTGGCAATAGCCTGTGTTATTTTTGGAGTCTCTTGGATTACCCTGAACAACTATTGGAAGGGAGGTCTCTTCTTTCTGGCACTGTGTTTCTTGTTAAACAGCACTAAGTATAAACATGCACTCATTTTCAGATATTGCATGCATTTTTCAGGGGGGGTTTGAGTTAATATATTTCCCTGTGGCTTTTCACACCATCTAAGCTTTCTTTACCTCTCCTGTCTAAGCTGTCTTTACCTCTTTCAGCTAATGTACACCCATCTTACCCTTCATAGTACCTGTATCCTATTATCCCCACTTTCTTGAGTTCCTGAGGGAGCTCACTGGTAACACTAAATATAGCCCATTACACAAAGCTTGAGAGGTCATCCAGCTTAGGGAAAACCCTATCTATGTCATATCTCTAGACACATGAAATTTCTTATTTTTTGCTGAATATGGATCCTATATTTACAGACAAGTATCAATACATCATTCACCAAAGCTTCTTTGAAGAAGAGATGGAGGCTTTTAAAAAGTGTCACAACTGGTCACTCACAGATAATATACATCTGAGAGATACCTACCCGTAAACAACACATCTACAGTAGAACCTCTATACCTAAGGCTCATGGAATGTGGCTGAACAAAAATGTCAACAACAAAACTTCCTCATGCAGCAGAGTATGATGTACACAGAAGACCACCAGTGGCAAAGTTTTAAAGAATAAGAGAATAGAAATAGGACTCCTGTGTTAAACTCCACCCACCCAAGGCTAAAGGACCATTGTAGTACAGGGGGCAAAATAACTGTAAGAACCAGGGCTGGTACATGAATACAAGAAATCTGGCTTTCGGGCTTCTAATAACTTGCTCATATGAACTTGCAACAATGGTGACAGCATGCACAAGTCCCATGCTGACTTTTAAAACCCAGCATAGGACTGGGGAAATGGACAGCATTAGCAGAGGAACTATTGGCAAGTGATTAATGTGCAGTGAGGAAGAGTTGATGTTCTTCAGGGAGTGACTCTAAATAGGCTGACTAGACTCTAATGGATGAACTTGCACTGAGGGACATCTTGACCAGATAAGCCTTAATATCTGTGATAGAATGCATCAAACCCAGTTTGGGGAGCTATGGGGGGCATGATTAGTAAAAGAGGGTCTAAATTTGATTAAGATATATTAAATGAAATCCATAAAAACTCTATACAAATATATATTAAAAACCACAAAACAGTAGATGATTTAGTTCGGAGTTTCACTAGCTCATCTTTACTAAATAAAACCCTCAGAGGATGCCATATGAATGGTGGCATATGAGATCACTCATAAATTCACCAATCCTTTAAAAAAATATGTCTGGTAGGGGTTGGAGCTCAGTTGGTAAACTGCTTTCTGCAAAAGCATGGGAACCTGAGTTCGCATCCTCAGCTTGCTTGGAAACATGCAGGAGCAGCAATCTGAGTGCATTCTAAGGGCTGGAAGGTAAAGGGAGAAGCATCTTAGGAGCTTGCTGGCCTGCCACTGTAGTCAAATAACAAGCTCGAGTTTCAGTGAAAGAGCCTATCTGAAAAACTAAGTGGAAGAATGATAGAGGAAGACACTTGATATTAGCATCCAGTTTCCATGGCTGCATACATATACACATACATGTAGGCAACTGTATAAAACACACACACACACACATACACACACACAGAGAGAGAGAGAGAGAGAGATTAAGCCTGTTTATGCTTAAGCATAACCTTTTTGGTTAGAACAGAGCAAAAAAGAAAGAAGAGACAGAAAAAAGAGAGAGAGAGAGAGAGAGAGAGAGAGAGAGAGAGAGAGAGAGAGGCTGTACACTAAATTAATGACCCATAAGAGACAATTTTGCTTATGTATTGAAGATTACACTTGGGATTCCAGCTCATGTAAAAGATGATTTGAGAAATAATGTATAGATTATTTCATCCACCCTCGTTCTTCTATAACTCTGGATTAATAATATGTAAGCAAAGATTCAACGTGTGATCAAAATGACTCATTTAGAGCTGATTCAGTTAAAGTTAAAATTCCTTATTCCAGTAGCAGCTTACAGATGACTGGACAAGGCCAATGAAAGTGAGTTTGTTCTTAAAGGTTTGCCATTAATAAAAGTCTCAAACCATAGCTCTCAGTTCATGGACTCAAACTGCGATTTTATTTGGTCCAACCTTAAAAGAAACAGCTTAGAACTAAAGCATCCCCACTTTCATAAATCTTTAATTTCATCAATTTTCTCTATTGAATCAGTGCTATGACTTTTATACTTAGGGCAGTATAATCAATTAGGTTTTCATTGTTTGCATTTGGTTGTTGTTTTTATTCTAAGACAGCATCTCCTGTATCTCAGGCTAGCCCTAAATTTGATGTGTAGCCAAGAATGAACTTGAACTTCTGATCTTTCTGTTTTCACCTCCTAAGTGCTGAGATTGCAGGCATGCAGCATGTTTCTTCTATATGCAGAGCTGGTTAAATTATAATACAGTGAGTTTATTAAGGATGTACACACACATATTATAGTAGCTGGAACTTAGACTTATGGTTGTATGAAAAGAAAGAAAATAGCTTTGCATTCACATAATACAACACAGTTCTTATGTGTCAATCCATAAGTTTCTGAAGGTAAAAGTATATACATATAATATGTAGAAATGAAACATTTATACTATAAACAAAAAGATGATTTTAGTACTAATTTGAACAAAGAGTTTGACAAAGCATTTTGTAAATGGGATGGAAGATGAATTTGATGAGGTTGAAAATTGATCATGAATAGCCTAGATGATCTATGGTAATAAAAACATTGATGGTTGAATTTTGTGCTCTTCGTTCTGTGAAGAAGAGTTCTAGACAGCCCTAGAGAATGCTACCTAACAACTATGCTTTTATTAGTATTCAAAACAAATACACTGACCTTATAAAACATAGATGAAGAATTTGTTCCTTGCTTAATAGCAATCAAATAATCAAGATATGATGTCCAGGACTAACCCAGGAGAAATGAAATCTGGGTTTGTGTCATTATTGATTCTAGTACCTTTTTAAGTTTTTGAGTATATAAATATTATATGATAGAATTTATTAAATTTAGACTTTCTCTTTCATCTGCACCCCAATATGTCCCCCACTAGATTTCATGCATTCTGTCATATTACCTATTTCTAGACTATGCCTCATTTCCACACATGGAATATGAAGATATGAACACATGTAACATTCAGGCACCTGTACTCATGTTTGATACACAGTTCAAAAACTACATTAAAAGAAAACTTTGAAAACATTTTCTAAAGGGGCTGGAGAGATTGCTCAGTGTTTAAAGGCACTGGCTGTTCTTGCAGAAGACCAGTGTTCTAATCTCAGCACCCACATGTTGGCTAACAATCACACGTTACCTCAGTTACGTGGGATCTGACAACCTCTTCTGTCCTCTGCAGGCACTGCATGACACAGCTGAACATACCTATATGCAGGCAATACACTCATACACATAAAATAAATAAAGTAAAATAAATATTTTCTCCATCTCATTAATTCTGTTAAGAATTATTATGGTGGCATTTAGCCAAAATAGACTCAAAATTGTTCTAATTATATCTTAATTTTTGTTGAACATATTCCCAAACAACATTTCATATATAACATCAAAGATTTGGGGGCTCATAAATATTTTATAAAAAATAATTTATATTAACCACTGCTTTTCTTTTCAACTACTATGTGTTCATGAAATCATTTTAGCAGTTCTTCTCCTCTTTAATTTTCATGGCGAGGACCAACCCAGGGACCTGTCTATACTAGACTTGCACCATGTCAATAAGCTGCCTTCTTCCCTCAGGAACAATTTTAGATCAACATGTAGTGTTTCAAACCTCAGATTTCCATCTTTCAAATTTTTTATGACTTTTCATTTTTTTATACACAAATGATTTTGAGAAGTAGTAAAGAAGCACAATCAAATGTAAGAAGCATGCACATATATCTAGTTTAAACTCCAGAAATTCCATTTAATTTTTAAAGAGACATACTGCTCCAGGCAAAAATGATATGCTAGTCTCTTATTCTTTAAAAACTGGTCAGTTGTGGCTTTTTGTGTGAGTCACACCCTGTGCAAAGAAGCTTCACTGGTGAGAGTGAGGTATACACCAGTTTTATCTCTACCTCCCATTCCACTATGTTCCATGACTCTTAGGTGTAGAGGTTCCACTGTAGATATGTCACCTAGGACTGAGCATCTCTCAGACATATATTCTCTGAGTATGACCAGTAGCTTCCATCTGTTGCAGAAAGAAGCTTCTTCAATGAGTAGTGAGCGGCATGCTTGTCTGTAAATATCAGGATCCATATTTAATACACAGTAAGAAATTTCACTTATCTAGAACTATGACAGACATAGGATTTTCTCTAGGATCTATGACCTCTCCAGCCATATATATTTGGCTGTGTTTACAGTGCAACTGGTGAGTTCACTTCCTATGAGGGCTTTAAGTCCAATTAGATAGCTGTTGATTACCCTCTGGTAACAGTACCATTACTGGACCAGTAAAGGTAGTTTGCTGTGCTGGTTGTTATGATTATTAGGCTTTAGGGCTCAGTTGGACCATTAATTGATTTTCTCCCTCTTTCAACTTGCATATTGTCCTCCAAATTGTGGGTGGATTCATCCTAATCTAGTAACTACAGGAGACTGATTACTACTGGGTGAGGGAGAATAGGCCTTACCAACATCTCTAGATTGTCTGATTAGACTCCAATGGATGAATTTGCATGGAAGGACATCTCCGTAGAAAAGCTTCATTGTATAGGACTTAACATATATGGCAGACTACATGAGGTCCAGTGAGGGAGGTGGGGCATGGATGGAGAAAGAATCTGAATTTGATTAAGAACTGTTATATAAAATGCACAAAAGTTCAATAAAAATTAAAAACAAAAACAAAGTATATTTGCCTAAGTACATAATAATATAAAAAAAATGATGTGTTAGGCCTTTCCTGTGAAATGAAATAACTTGGCAACAGAGAGCTTTCTCCATCTTATCATGACCCTGATCATTTTTCCTGGTAATATTTAACTCTATTAGCAATATATTTGCTCCATAACTATCCACAGCAAAGGAATATGTGTATTAATATTGTCGAGACATGAAACACAAGACATTCTCACTTGCCCTTTCCCACTTGTGCTGACAGTTGTAAAAACTTGTTGTCATAAGCAGAGACAACTCCAAAGGCACACAGGGAACAGATGTGTGGTGTAATAATAAAAAGGTGCCACTTTTTTAAAAATACTTTTCAGCTTAGGGCTACATTTAAACCTTCAGGTACAGTTCATGAAACTCATAATGTGAGAGAGTGAGTGCTGGTGGTGTCTTTGAGAATCTCCAGGGTAAGAGACTCTGAGATATTGTTATCATTATCACCATCTTGCTAACTGACTCACAGTTAGAGCCTTGGTTATTATACCTGAGGGAGTGACTTACTACCCTCTAGGTTGAAATAAAGGGCACAATGAGATTCCTCTATTGTAGGAAAGTGGAACAAATTTCAGGACACACAAAAGAGAAGGCATTCTATTCAATTTCAGTCCTTTAAAAACAGAGAATCTAAATTAATCTGAATATGCAATCCCCTTATTGCTCATATAAACTAATTGAGCATTCATTTCAGCTAAACTCAATATGGATAGGAAGGCTTTGCAGCGGTGCATACATTCTTTCTTCTGAAATATGTGTCTTAATTTTACAGAAATTCAGGAACAAAGCAAAACAATTCATACAAGGAGATTTTACATGAAAGCAGAGTTACACCTGAAAATGGAAGGACATTATTGTGCTGGTGATTGTGTCATATTTTGTCTTTCAGTCAGTTAAGTTGTAAGATGCTGTTGGAGTAATTCAGTCAAATAAAGTGAAAGCAATATCGATGAAAATGGCTTTCATTTTTATTGACTCATAAACACTAGAGTGTAAACATGTAGACTTCTTTTCACACTCTGTAGATAGAAATGCTTGCTGTAGCTTTAAGTATTTGGTATCTGGAAAGGAGATATAAATCGTATGTTGCACTTGAACCTGAAAGATAAAATGGTCACCACGTTTTCATGATGATAAGTTGAACACTTCTGATAGTGCCGTTTCACTCACAAATTACATTTCTTTTTCTACTTTTCCTGTTGTACATGATCTTTTTGTTTGCTTGGTTGAGATGTGGTCTCCATATAGCCCCAGGTAGCCTGGAGCTGACTATATAGCCCAGGCTGGCTTAGATCTCACAGAGTTCCAAAGTGCTAGGATTAAATATGTGTGCCACCACGCCTGGGAGTGATATAAATGATTTCATTTATTCTTTGTATTACTACTTTCTAATTAGGACAGTTTACCAGTACTTTCTGAATTCCTAAAATAACTGGACATTTGAAATATATTTGAGAAACTGGGATGTTGCACAGCTATGAACCTAGCAATTGGAAGTCTGAGAAATAAGGATCTCTAGTTTTAGATGAGCCTGCCTTGCATGGTTTGTCCTTGCCTCAAAGAAACAAACATCTGAAAAATAAACAAAAAAATAAATAAATAATAAAACACATACTTTTCCTGCAAGATCTTAAGGCATTCGAAGAATAATTAGACTGAATTATTGTGGAGAAAACTGTAAATGTCTGGAGGAAGAACAATTTGAACTTTCTTGAACCCTGGAAATGAAAGCAATGGTACTTGATGCTTCTCTGGACACTGGAGGCGTTATGTTCTGAAAATCAGTGTCCAAAGAGTGAAGGAAGGGAGCTGATACTTTACCAGCAAAGCTCCATATTTTGTATCAGATTGTCTCTTTTGTACTTTTAGACATAAATCTGCAAGATAGAGTTTGTGTCCAGACAGCATTCTGTTCTCCCTGCAGGTGCTGACAACAAAATAAGATTGGGGATTTTGAACACCAGAGAAAACATAGTAATATAAGTAAACACTGATGTTATTACATTAGAATAGGATTTCTGCTGTAAAACATATCTCTTCACTTCCAAATAACAGCGTATTTGGAACCAAAATGTATCAATTCTATCAAATTAAGTTTTCTATCATATTAGGATAAAAAACAGTTATCTGCAGAGGTTCATTGAATTTCTATTGTGTGAATGTACAAATATATTTCTGTGGGAATAATGGTATTATTACCAAGCGATTGTAGTTATAGCTCTTCAATCAGGAATTCTGTTTTGACTCATGCCAGATTAGAAATAGACCTATTTTCTGAATATTTTCTGTTTAAACAGGCATAGTTTATGTTTTCAAAGTTACAAATATTAACATAATAATATTGTTTGGAATTTGTCACTTTTCAACATTAATGCAGAGTAATTTTACTATATTTAAAAAAAATTATTGACTAACCCTATTTTTTCTTAGTATGGATAAAAAGTGATGCAAAAGTATTAGATTCGGCAATAAGAACTTGCTCTTAATGAGTGTGTCTTCAAGAAATAATTTTTTACAACTTGGATATATGTTTAACTAATTTCAAAATGGTAACTAGCTGTAGGCCAAAACTACGAATAGTTAGTTCATCTGACAAGAATCAGTAAACTGAATAGTAAATAGGAGCATTGATAGATTTGAATGCATAATCTTTATGCTGTGTTTCCCTTACATTTCTATACTTTGAAGTATATTATAAAATACTACATTGAAAATTTACATAAAATTTGTTATATGTCTGTCTCTGGTTGATAACAACATTTTTGGTCAAGTTTGATATAGGTTAGATTCTGCCTGGTATTTGAGGTTATGGTATGGAATGTTGCTTATCTTTTTAAAAACTGTCACTATGAATTAATTATTTAATAAATGTTTCATATATTAAGGACAATGTACAGCTAATTGAATACAAATTTACTAATCATGATATTTACTACACTCCTTTTCTAATCTTCAGAATGTCATAATTTGTGTCACCTGTGAAAAAATTTAGTGGTGAATTTCCACCCCTGCTGTGACCCCACACTGATGAAGGAGAATCTCATGACCTACCTGTCACTATCTGAGACATTTAGTGACTCCCAACCTCTGACATGACTATAACCAATTTTTAATGATGACATGTCCTGAAGTTCTCCTCTAGGTAGAGACCCCCATCCTCAGTGTGACTCTACCCCACTGCCTGAGGACACATTGGTCCACACATCTCCCTCTGGTAGCACCATCTTCTCCCTCTATGACCTCAGTCCCAATCACTAAGGGCAATATGTAGAACTCTGTGACCCATCCACAGAATTCTGAAGAATTTCAGCAAGAATCTAACTCTACAAAAGATCTGCTCATGTTTTCAGAAATTGAACATAGCCCTAGTTGAGCTAAAAACACTTCTGATACCATATTTGCAATTCACTGAATTTTCCAAAGACTACATCATTCCATCAGTCCATAACCTAGTAAGTTGGGGTAACAGCAAACAGAGAGCCAAATGCCTACTCAACAAAGGTGGGACAGAGATCCATATCAAGAAATACTACCATGAACAAAACTCCAGATGCCCAAGTATCATTAAAAGAAAACACATACACATAAAATGAATAAGTAGTGCTATAGTAGTATTGCTTGTGAAAATCAAGTTAATGAAGCAACAAGATAATGAGTCCTTCATTATAAATACATTTCAAGAATTCAAAGATGCTATAAATACATGCTGTGACAAAAACCACAGAAACAAAAAAAAATTGAATGGAATACAGAAAAGAGTTTATAATATAAAAATAGAATTTTGTAAAAGAGAGAATCTGAAGTAAGGACAAGCTAAAATAAAACTAAAAAAATACAGTAAGTCAAATAAAAAGGTAATGAATGATAATTAGGTCAAAGAAGAAATCAAGTACACATGAAATTGGGAAGGAATAGTGAGAGGACATAGGAAAGGAACTAGAGAAGAGGGACTGTGGGGTGGGATTTCTCTAAAAACACTTGAATACATGAAATTATGAAACAAAAATAGTAAAAAAAAACAAACATTTCATCGATTTTTCTTTATGCATCATATATACACATACATGCATTTAAACTATATATAGAATAAAAATGTATACATATATTAGACCACTTGTAATGTTTTAGCCATAATATAAATTATTTGAATCACTGATATAATGTTTAATGCTTTCACTAAAAAAATGTTATTGTGCTTTTTAAGGTTGAAATCCTAATTCTTTCTTTGTCTTCTTTATTGTAAATGCAATATAATTTGGGTAATTTGTATGTACTTGTTCTTTTAAAACAACATTGTTGCTTGTAAGTTATACATTTAATATTTGCTTGAGCCATTAAGTTTGGTGGGTGTTATCTTCTTGAAAATCATTATGATAATAACTGAAAAATATAATGGAGGACAATATATATATTGTCCTAGTATTTCCATCCCTGAATGGTGGATATCATTATAAAGATTTTCCAATTGATGACTTAAAGAAAATTATTATCATTTTTATTTGAAATAAATGCAAAATGATTAGCATCCCATGTGATAGATATCACTGAGGTATAAAATTGTGTTTTGCTTTTGCTATATTTGG
>NW_008342282.1:5081696-5128637 GCF_000622305.1 Nannospalax galili | reverse complement strand
TAATATATATATATATATATCATGATTGATAGACCATTCAAAATGGTGAATTCATTCCTTGATGAAAGATAAAGAAAAAAAGTAAAATACGTGCTGCAGATTTCAATACTTATACTCAAAAGAACAAAAGCTTGGAAACAAAATGTTAACATATTTCTATAGATATTATCAAGCAATATTGTACATTAGTTTCAGTTCAAAACAAATGTTAATGTCCTTCAACATGAATGCATTCTGTATATAATAACCTATAGTAAAACATCTGTTTCACTAAATTTTTCCATTTTTGATGAGAGACACCCCCCCCCCAGGGTCTCCCAGTTCTTATGCTGATTGACAAACTGACATAAGGCCTTTTCTTTAGATTTTGCATAGTTTATACGACATTTGGGAGGGGGTGACTTGTAAAACTATGGATTCTTATAGGCTTTCCCTTTTCCATATTTGAAAAGCATGTGCCATTCATCTCCTGACCTCAGTCTTCTATGTTCTGTGTTAGCCCATGCTCAATATGGCAGCAGCTCCACCCCTTTTTCCCAATGTGCTCCCCTTCACTGTCTCACGGGTCTGAGTGCCTTGTCTTGCACCACCGAGCATCCCCCAAGATGGATGAGGCATTTTCCCTACCCCACCTTTCACCTCACTCTATTCCAAAAATGGCAACTACTCCATTCACAGTTGTGCTCCAAAGTCCACACCCAAACATAAGTTTGGTGGTTTCCCAAGAGCCACAAAAATGGCTAGAGAGCCGCCTGCCCCTTGATGGGCTTGACTCTTTCTGTAGAGCATGGAAAGGAGGTGGGACCATGGCTTATCAGAGCAACTTCCAGGTCACACTCCACCCCTTCCTGTGGCTCTTACAAACTTTCTGACAGCTCTTCTGCAAAGGTCCCTGAGGCTTGGAGGGATGACAGATGCAGGACAATCTTTCTTGTATCATGGTGAAATGTTGGTATCTTGGGCCTCCCCATCATTTCTCTTCAAGTCGTGGCCACTGATCTATCTCAGTGGAGTTCCCCCTACTATAAAGACAAATGGAAGGAAGTAGACACATCTAAACAAACATGGATGTAAATACAAATGTCGAGAAGATATCCCAGTAGGTGTATCATATTCATTCAACAGTATACTTGCTACAGCTTCCCTGCTGTGGCCTGTAGCTTTTCCTGACAGGGAGTTGGCCTAGCCTACAGCATCAGATGTGTGTTCCACCCCTAGGAGTGGGCCTTATCCAATTAGAAATTTGTAAGTTCTGCATATGTTAGTCAAGCCATTATTGCACTAGCAGAAATTGCTTGGCGTGTCCATACTGCGCAGGACACAGTGTTCATTATTGAGCAGAATCATAATGGATCCTTTTTCTTCAACCATCTTCATAGTTCATTCTGACATTATAAAGCCATCCATCCAGTGGCATGGAGTTTTAGCTTAGTCTTGGCTCCCTCTCTTCTTCTCCCACACTAACATCATGCAGTGTCTTCAGCAACATGGCCTTACTGATCTTTCTGGTATGCAACCGACATTAGTGGCAATAGCCTTGGTTAATTTGAGGACCTCTAGGATCTCTCTGACAAACAGCTCATAGGAAGGCAACCCAGTCTTGGTACAGTAGTTTTTCTTAAGACTTCAATAGTTTTAGGAGCTTCTGTTTTCATTTCACCCAACCATAAAACTCCTAAGAATCTTTCAGCTATAGCTGGTCTTTGTTTCTTCAGGTATCTTTCAAATGGGTTTCACATCTGTAAAACACTCAAAGGTTAACATATATATTAAATATATTAACATTACATATATGTTATATATATTTGTATTAGCTGCTTTCTCCATAGATCTCTGTTAGGTACTGTAGCATGGGTAAGAGGCCTTAATTTGGTTAGTTATTTATTACCTTTAGTTATCCCTTTGGAGTCATTCTGCATTTTGGGGATTTTACACAGAGTCTCTTTGTATCTTCTTATCCTTGATACATTTTCAGGTGCTGGCTCAAAGCGCCTGGCCCTGCACCAGGCTAAGTAGGCCAAGAGTCTTTTTTTCCCTTCTGCACCTGTTGGTTCCCTGAGTCAGGCACACCCTGGGTCTGCCTCCTGGCTGTACCAATGTCTGATCCTCTCCATTGACCATACCTGGCTTCTGGGGGAGGCTCCAGTGGGAAAAACTGCCTTCATCCCTAGCATAGCCTTTCTCAGGAGAGAAATGTATCTTATTTAATCTTTGGGGCTCCTTAGCCACCCCTGGGACAATTTTTATCCTCTGAATGCTTTCTGTGAGCTATTCTTCCAGTTTTAAAATCTTCCAGAAATACCTATGTGCCAAATTTGTTTTACAATCAATTTTTTTTCTTTGGGAATTTGGGCTGGACCTAAATCTTGCCACATTTGTCTTTGAGTAACCCAAACCAACCATTTTTGCTGGTTTTTTTTTTTTTTAATCTCTTGTAGATTGCTCTATTTTTCTACAGACATGTTTTATGCCCTAATTTGAGTTACTTAGATCTGCCAAAACCTCCCTCACTTTATAAAGATCCTGTCTCATTAAAAGACTTAGGAAAACAATTAAAGCTCTAGACCATTTTTGAGGTCCCAGTTGAATTAAGCTTTCCTTTGTATCTCTGGTGTACACAGCCTTATCTAACTCAGTGAACTGTGCATTTTATATTGCTACTTCTCTCAATAATGCCTGTCCCTAGTTTATAGTCTTCCAGACCCTGATAATCATGGGAGTCTCCATTGGTGATGACCATATATCTTTAATACCTTGCACAAGCCTGTATTGGCCTAGGTTGAACAGCCTGTGTCTCAAGGATGGCTAGGTGGTTATATAACTCATCTGTGAAGCTTCTAAAGGTCTTAAACTGACAATATTTGGTCCCATGTGGCATATCTCATGAGCCGTGTAGTGAGGGGCACATTGATTGTTTGTTTGAAAGTGTTTCCTAGTTTGAACAGCTCCAGTGTGGAGTATTTTCTCTTAGCTATAGTACTGTTAGTTCTTTTCTTTTCTTCAACAAAGATTGTTGAATCTGAGGGACAGTTTTAACTACTATTATTTTTAGGGTATTTCTTTTCTCATTACTATTTGTCTTTTTTCCTGTGTCTTTTGACTCTTGGTCCCCAAATCTTCTGAAGTTAAAATTGTCCATTATTCCTCTCTTAAGCTCTAAGGATGAGACTGGATTTATCAGTAATTCCTTAGCCTTTTCAGCCTTGACTGGGACTGCCTTTGTTTCAGACAAATCTTTCATTATGCAAAGTGGCCACACCCCATCTCTGGGGTGCAAGGCTTGTAAAATTGTTTTCTAGGCTCTATATAGTCTTTAAAGTATCTTCACATACAAGCAACTGAGCCATTTTCCCACATTTACAGGACAGCTGTGGCCCAGGGATTTTCCTCTTTGAGTCCAAACATGTTTGTGTGGCTGCCACCTTTTTAGTTACGTATTTTATGATCCACTGTAGAACCCATGTGACTATTGCTAAACCTTTTGCTTTTCCCAAACTTCTGTCTTTTGCCATTTCCAGAATCATCCTGCTGGACTGCACCAATTGTTTCACTAAATTTTTCCGTTTATGCTGGGAGACCCACCCTCCATTCAGGCTCTCCAGGTTCTGACGCTGATGGACAAACAGACATAAAGCATCTTATCATTTTCACTTAGTTTATATGACAATTGGGAGGGGTGGGTGACTAACAAAAACATGGATTCTTATAGGCTTTTCCATTGCCATATTTGAAATGCAGGCGCCAAACATCTCCCACCTCTGGTCTTCTCTTGCTAGGTGTTTGCCTATACACAATATGGTGGCGGCTCAAACCCTTTTTTCCAGTGTGCTCCCCTTTGCCTTCTCACCAGTCCAAGTGCCTCATCTAGCCCTACCAAGGAGCACCTGAGATGGGTGGGGCATCTGCCTGGCCCCACCTTTTGCCACAGTCCACGAGGGACTTCTGGGTCACAGCATCAGTTACAAGCATTCTCTTAGACAGATAATTTAAGTTGAAGTGAACTGGCATTTTGAACTTCACTTTCATTAGATCCTCAGAAATGCTTAGGTCAGTGAACAGACATTGTGCTTGACTAGGTAACTAAACAAGTAAATTGGTTAACAAATGTTTGAACTTTGGTTGCTGTCAAAGAAAGAATCAACTTTGATGTCAATATTTCACAGAACTACTAATGATAGAGAGAGTACCTATGCAGTATTATCATAAACACACACAAACACCATTTCATGATCAAGTATCATGGGAAAATCTCATTTCTGAAGATTAAATAACTTTTCCATTGAAAGAGTTGTCAAAGTGCTTCCTAAAGAAAATTAAATTGTAAGATTGCACAATGCGTAAAATATATGAAATGTTCCAAAATGAATTAAACAACAAAAAATGTTTTTCAAATAAATCATTTTGAAATGGAAGTGATCAGTGCCTTTAATAAAATCACAAGGTTATTGGAATGAAAAGGTCAAAATCAAAGCAATCCTAAATACTAAGAGAATGAGGCCTCTTAAGGAAATGTATGTTTTTTTCTGATATCTTTGTTTTCAGCTGAAGTGCAATTCTTCTTTTATCTCACCTTTGGTGAATTAAAATGAGAACTCAACAGGGAAGAGAAGTGTGACAGTGTAGGTTGCTTGCTCCTGAAAACGTATTAAAATTTGAGAGTAAACAAGATGGGAAATAATTGAAAATGCTCATTTTCAATTTGTCATGTTTCTACTAGTGGAAGTTAGTGTTGACAGAATAAAATGTGAAATTAACAAATAGCATAATGTACTTGTAAACTGTGCTTTTTACTTACAAACCACTATTTTATTTTGATTCTGTCCATCTTCCTTTATGCAGATACATAAACATGTTCACATACGCTTATTTGTTTAGCAAATTAAATGCATAACTAAAAATAGTTTTCTAGCTCCTGGTAACACACCATGACTAGAAAGCATAGCTTTGGAATGCTAACAAGATTATACTTTGGGTAATGAGTCTGTTGTTGCTGACTTCAGTTAATGACTATTAATATGTATTTGATATTATTAGAGAGTTGGTGTATAAATCTCCAAAGGAGGGTAAGTTTTCCTTTGATTTTAGTTTTACTATCATTTTCTTCTTCCTTGGGGTAATTGTGGGCATCTCTTGCTGCTTCTCCTCTGAAACACTGGATGTTCATACGGAAGATAAAATTTTACTTTTCATATGTGTTTGGCTTCACTTTATCAAAGTGCATTAAACTGCAGGTACATCACTGAATAAAGATTCTACTTTCAGTTTTAACCCTAAAAAGTATTAACTCTCTTAATTAATTTTTGTTTTAAGGCAATCTCACTAGGAATTTTCTTTTCCTGATATAGAAAAAAAATATGCTTTTATGTCTCATGGCATTTAGATACTGATAAAACTTCCATTGTTCTCTGTGGTTAACTATAAAACAAAATCTGGTTCTAAGGAGGCTGCTGATTTTTAACATTTTATTAGGTGTCTAATACAGTGTGGAAAAACCTGTGAACTACACACTAAAAGTTTTTTCAATTAAAATAAGTGTTAATATTTGTGAGAACAAATTAAATTTGGGATAAGAATGCTAAGTATAATAACTAAATATTATATATATTAGTACTTCATTTATGAAAATACTTTCATTATTTCTAAAATGTAAATAAGGAACATAAAGTATTTGGCGCAAGTTTGTCAAATACATTAGGAAAACTGTAGTAGTAGCTTTATCTTCCATCATCTTATCTAATTATTTTAAAAAGCTCCCATTACATTCTTTCCAAACAAAAATAAAAGATGAGTGCTTTTATTTGAAGATTCACAGAGTCGTTGGTGTCACCTCAAGATGTATGATGTCCCATAGGCAAGCAGAACTCTCCCCATTAACCTGACAATTGGATCAGTGCATATCTTCATTTGTAAAGATGTACAAAACCAGTTTCATTATTGAGGTAAGGAAACATAGATCATTGTAAAAATTAGTTTTTATGCTAATAAATCCTTATTCCAATATGTCTCTGTTCTTCATCCACTGTTCTTTGTATTGTCGTTTGGGAAATGAATTTAGAATTTTACATTGTATCCTCCATATCCCTTGAATTCTTTTTAAAAATTTCTTACACTATCCCAGAGTCACTACCTTAAGATCAGCTCTTCCTAACTCAGAAATAATCAGTTTCCCAATAGTTCTTCAGCTAAGATTGGGACCTGCTGCACTTTTCCACAGTTCTATGCTGGATTTTTGTCTGCTTGAGTTTGCATTGATCTGTCATGCAGTCACCTCTGCAGTAAAGCTCGTATGAGCAAAGTCCCAGGAGCCTGTAAGACTGTTTCATGAGCGCCTCCTCCCCTGCATCTTTCAGTCTTTCTGTCCCCCTCTTCTACAATGGTCCCTGAGGCATTGCCCTCTTTGCTTGAGGGAGCTTAGTTGGTGAGATTTAAGAGATGCATTAACAGTTGAAATATAGGTAATTCATTCTTTTCATTCTTCTCCCACACTCCGGGGGGGAGGGGAGAGAGAGAGAGAGAGAGAGAGAGAGAGAGAGAGAGAGAGAGGTTTTCACATATGAGTATTTGCAGGTACACTTGGGCCATGTACACATGTAGAGAGAGGTCAGAGGACAGTCTCAAGTATTATCCTTCACCTACTACCTTGTTCAAGACAAAATCTCTTTGATGCTTGCCTTTGCCTACACCAGGTTAACTGTCCTTTGACCTTCTGAGGATTCTCCTATCTCTGCCTCTGATGGCCTCACTGGAGAACTGGGATTATAGATATGTCCTACCCCACTGAGCTTTACATGAGTTCTGGGGATTTGAAATAAGATGTTCAGACTCATGTATTACCTACTGAGTCATCTTCCCAGACAAAATTCTAGGCGACTTTTTACACACTTCTCCATTTCAATAAATCTTTAAGTGGAGTATCATCTAAAATGTAATTTAACATGCCTCCCATTCATATTAATATGTTAAGCCACCTTTTAACTTTTTTATGAATCTACAGGCTGTCTCTCACTTTTTTTTTTACTGAGCTATGTTCTTCATTTCTGTTTTTGGTTAATATTTTCATTAGTAGTTTTACATATATGTACAAAAACAGATTAGCAGGTAAATACCTTGACTCTTCATGTTGACTTTGTATGGATTTTGTGTTATAGGTGGAAAATCTTATGTTTGAAGACTGGAACATTTTTTCTTGAATATAACCTCTTTAGAAAATATAGCTGCTTGAGTTTTCCTTAGTTGAACACATCCAAAAAGATTCCACCACAAAACTGAGTGATCCCTTATCCAGAACCTCATACACTAATTTCTCTTTGCTTCAAAGGCAACCACTATTATGTCCCTAAAACAATACAGATAGGCGTGCTATGCTTTTCATTTAATTTTGCTTCTTTTTAAAAAATTACATGAATTAACTCTTTAATGCCTTGTATTGAAAAAATACTAAATATAAAATGCTCAGATTTACTTAACAATAATTTATTTCATAGTTCAATAAATACATTCCATGAATATGTTACCATTTATTGTTGATTCTACTGGACATTAAGCTATCAATGGCATGATTTCTGATGATTTTGAACAATGTTTTAGTACATATACCTGTACATACTTTCTGTTGATAAGACTTTTCTTATTTCATGCCTAATTTGTCATTATTTTTTCTTAATGTCAATATTACTGAATTCTACTTGCTTTTAGTCTTTTGCAATTACCATTAATGGATTTTGTTGAGTTGATTTTAATTTTATGTCGTTTTACTAATGTTTATTCATAATATTGTTCCTCCTTTGTTAGAACTGTTTCTCTATATTGTTTTCTTCTGGGTTCTTTGTTCAACCTGTGATGTTTTTGCTTAATTTTTAGGTACCTAAATATATATGACATTTCATACACATCTATACTTTCTTGGAGCTGAAATGTCTTACAGCCATTGACAACTAAGTCGCAATGGAAATATCTAGCACCTTAATTCCTGAGGTAGTCCCCACTACATAGCAGAGGCTGGTCTTGAACACAGGCGATAGCATAAATTCGCCTAATATTTATGGAAAGTGTCCTGGCTTGGCCTGATGTATGATGAAATAGGCATCAGCCACCTTGCCTAGGTTCTTGTCCTTATTGACTACTTTCCTGCTATCATTTTATTCAGCACCAACACCTCCATTCAAAGATTGTTTTTTCCATCCAACAACAATTATTTATATTGATACCAATTTCATTTTGTCATTTGTATTGGAATATTTAAACTTTTGGATTCAAATTTAGTAGCTTACATTCATTTAAAAATATGAGTTTTGGGGCTAGAGAGATGGATCAGCGGTTAAGAACACTGGTTGTTCTTGCAGAAGACCCTGTTTCAAATCCAAGCACCCACTTGGCAGCTAACAACTGTCCATAACTCCAGTCCCAGGGGGTCTTACAACCTCTTTTGACCTTTGTGAGCATTGCAAGACACAGGTATACTTAACTACATGCAGGGAATACACACACACACACACGTACAATAAAAGTAATAATAAAAATATGAGTTTTAATATTCCAATTACTCACATGTTGAACTGCTCTTGTAATTAAAGTCTTTCTTGTTTTAATTTTTTTTTAGGATTACCACATTTAACATATTATAAGATGCCATTTCTTGTAAGACATCTGTTTAATAAAGTCTCAGAAAAAGAAACATAAATACCATCTCAAATTACATACTTTTTACAGACTATCATGTACAATTGTTTATCTGAATAATCACTTCACATAGAAATTTCTTCTTCAGTGTCCACCATCAAAGCTAATTTTGTTTTCCTCACATTTTTTTTTTTAGAAGAATCATTTCATTACAGCTTTAACATACTCAATAACACTTTCCAGAGCAACAATACATCTCTTTCAAAAGTGGCTATAAAATTTTAAGGTTCACTGATGAATTAATACAGTTATACAATATTGAACTCAGTATAAACCCTGTAAGACATAAAATTGAATGAGTTTTTAACTTTTAAAAAAAGACCTCCATTTCATTTTAAAATATAATGTTTTGTGCATAAAGACACATTGTTTTTGCTAATAACACTGTGATGTTGGTGCATGCCTCTCTAATCTGTATGTATCTGATTATTACTAGTCATAATCGGTTGCACTCAGATCCTTGGCACCTGTGTATGTCTATAAAGTCATCAGGTAGATTTCAGTGGTAATGTTTATCACCTCTACTAATTAACACGATGTAAGTTTTTATGTTTTCTCCTCAAATAAATTTTTTTTAATTTTTTTTGTGTATACCATACAGAACATCCCAAACCA
Source organism: Nannospalax galili (assembly GCF_000622305.1). Lineage (NCBI taxonomy): Eukaryota > Metazoa > Chordata > Mammalia > Rodentia > Spalacidae > Nannospalax > Nannospalax galili. The sequence continues at coordinate 5,119,343 of NW_008342282.1, read as the reverse complement.
TCTTATTCATCTATTCACCCACTTTCCAAATGGCACCATCCCATAGCCCCCCCCCCGACTAGAGTGCTTATACTCTGTCATCCCTGGAACTGTTCACTCTGTTATTGGCACCCCCAGCTGTAACCCACTACTTGTCCATCTGGTGAATATAGTCAGCCTATCTAGAGGTCTTTGTTTTAGGAAGGTCAGCTGTTCCTCATCTAGCAGCAATTAGTTGTCAATATTCCTTTAGATAAGATTGGGGTCTGATGTTCATTTTCCCAGTTCTATGCTGGGTTACTATCTGGGAATCCCTTGGGCCACCATAGCCAACAACTCAAAAGAAGGCATCTCTTATCTGGCATTGCTGCTTGTTATGTAGCCTTTAGCAATACATATGGACTCTTAAAAAATTATATTGGCCCCTTTAATCTTTGGTTATACTTTCTTTTTGGGTGTTTAAGGCCATACAGTTGGCCCAGATAAACCAATTTATTTTTACTCTTAAGGCCGTTTGAGGATCTGCTCCTCATGGGTCACGTGGGCTTGGGAGGAGCCCCTGGCTCCTTTCTTTCACCAGTTCCCTCTATGTGAAGATAAGTCTAATGTCCTGCTCAGTCATGGCTGGCTTCTCTTGGAAGCCTCAGTGTTGGCCCTCCTCATTGTAGACTGGACACTGGTTCAAGTCCATCTGGTGGGGTCTCCTTGGCCTCCTTGATCAAGAGGAAAGGTGACCCACCACAATTGCAGGACATACTAAGAGATGCTGATAGTCTCTTGGAACTAGTCAACCAAGGAGGAGAAGGAACAAAATCTGTCCTTTATGTCCCTCTGACCAAATTAGTATAGTCCTCAATGTATGTCTGTTAAATATCGAAGGTTAGTTCCACCAGTCTGGTACTTTTAATTACTGTATGTCATGTAGATAAATCTTGGGCAAAGACCAATTGTTCTCAGATAAACCTGCCTGGACATACATTTCTTGATCTGGTATATATAAATTGTTAGTAGGTTGTTTTACCAATATGGTTCCCTCTGGTTGTTAAAACTTGCTAAGGATTTTTTATCTCTCACATTGTCTAAACCCTCCATCATGGTTTCCCCAATCAAGGTGCCCCCATTTTCCCCTTCTCCCTCAATAATACCCTTCTCATGTGGTGCTACCTCTCTTGAGCTCCTTCTTTCAATTTATCCCCTAGCTTCCTTGTATACCCTTTCCTCCCCTCTCCCTTAAACTAAGAAATTTTTATCCATATCTCCCTTCTTAAGGCCTGTTTCCTACTGTTCTTCTCTTTCAGCTTCTTTCTTTTCCTTCACCTCCCTGGTTCCTTTCCACTAGCCTCATTCCTGTAGTTATGTCTGGATACATACTCACTTATCAGGGTTTGGTTCTAGGATCCTTTCCACTAGCCTCATTCCTGTAGTTATGTCTGGATACATACTCACTTATCAGGGTTTGGTTCTAGGATCCACATATGAGGGAGAACATATACAGATTTTTTTCTGAGTCTGTGTTACTTCACTTAATATAACAGTTTCGAGTTCCATCCATTTACCTGAAAATTTCACGATTTCATCTATCTTTACTGCTGATTAAAACTCCATCGTATAAATGAACCACATTTTCATTATCCACTCATCAGTTGAGGGACACTTAGGTTGCTTCCATCTCTTAGCTGTTGTGAAAAGAGCAGCAATAAACATGGATGTACAAGTTTCTCTGAAATAGGATGAGTTCTTTGGGCATATGCCAAGGAGTGGTGTAACTGGGTCAAATGGAAGGTTCATTTGTAGTTATTTAGGAGTTCTTCACACTGCTTTCCATAGGGGTTGAACAAGTTTACAGTCCCACAAGCAGTGGATGAGTGTTCCCCTTTCCCCACATCCTCTCCAACATTTGGTATCATTTTCTCATGATCTTCGCTAGTCTGACTGGGGTAATTTGAAATCTTAAAGTGATTTTAATTTGCATTTCCCTAGTTACTAATGATATTGAACATCTTTTAAGATGCTTCTTACTTGTTGTTACTTCTTTTGAGAACTCTCTGTTCAGTTCCTTAGCCCATCTTTTAATTGGGTTTCTTCCTTTTTTGATTCTCTGTTTTTTGAGTTCGTTATATATTTCGGTTGTTAAACCTCTGTCAGATGTGTCACTGGTAAAGATTTTCTCCCACTCCATGGGTATTTTCTTCACTTGCCTGGTTGCCTCCTTTAATGTACCTTTTTGTCAGTGTTTTCTTCTAACAGTTTCAGAGTTTCAGGCTTTACAGGGAGGTCTTTGTTCTATTTGGAATTGACTTTTGGGCAAGGTGAAAGAAAGGGGTTTAGTTTCATTCTTCTACAGGTGGAGATCCATTTTTCCAGCACCATATGCTGAACATGTTATCTTTCCTCCAGTGACTATTCTTGGCCTCTTTGTCAAATATCAGGTGGCTGAAATTGCATGTACTTGTATTTGGCTCTTCAATTTTTTCCCATTGATCTATGGGTTTAATTTTGTGACAGTACCATGTTGTTTTTATGACTATAGCTCTGTAATACATTTTAAAATCTGGTATAGTAATCCCCTGGCATTGCTCTTTGTGCTCAGGGTTGCTTTGTCTACCTGAGGACTTTTGTGCTTCCATTTGAATTTTAGGATGGTTTATTCCAATTATGTGAAAAACGTCATGGGGATTTTGATTGGCATTACTTTGAATTTATAAATGGCTTTTGGTAGGATGGTCATTGTCACAATATTAATTCTTCCAATCCATGAGCATGGGAGGTCCTTCCATCTTCTAATGTCTCCCTCAATCTCTTTCTTTAATGTGCAGCTAATGTGAAGGGGAATGTTTCCATGTGCTCTTTCTCCTGATTGCTTGTTATTTTATATGGAATGGCTACAGACTTTTGTAGGTTAATTTTGTGTCCTGCCACTTTACTGATTGTGTTAATAATTTCTAGGAGTAGTCTGATGGAATTTTTGGCATCTCTTAGATATAATATCTTATCATCTGAACAAAGGCATAATTTGATGTGTTCTTTTCCAATTATTACTCCTTTCATTTCTTTTGCTTGTATTATTACTGTTGCAAGAGCTTCAAGCACTATGTTAAAGAGAAGTGGCAATATTGGACAGCCTTGTCTGGTTCCTGATTTCAATGGGAATGCTTCCAGTTTTTCTCCATTTAGAATAATGTTGGCTGTGGGTTTGTTATATGTGGCTTTAATTATGTTGAGGTATGTTCCCTCCAGTACAATTCCCTCTAGGACTTTGAACATAAATTCATGTTGAATTTTGTCAAAGGCCTTCTCTGCATCTATTGAGATGACCATGTGGTTCATCTTTGAGCCCATTTATATGATTTATGACATGTATTGACTCATGTGTGTTAAACCATCCCTGCATGTCTGGGATAAAGCTGACTTGATCATGGTGGATGATATTTTTTATGTGTGTCTGTATGCGGTTTGCAAGTATCTTATTGAGAATTTTTGCTTCTATGTTCATTAAGGATATGGGTCTATAGTTTTTTCTTTTGGTTGTATCTTTAAGGGGCTTTGATATTAGAGTGATGCTGGCTTCATTGAAGAAATTTGGAAGTTCTCCCTCCTTTTTGATCTTTTAGAATAAATTATTATTGGATATAAATCTTCTTTAAACATCTGGTAGAATTCTTCTGTAAATCCATATGGTCCTGTGCCTTTTTTAGTGGGAAGATTTTGTATTACTGTTTGAATTTCTTTTTGTGTTATGGTTCTATTTAAACTGTTAATCTCTTCTTGGTTTAGTTTTCGTGGTACCTATGCCTTTAGATACTCATTCATTTCTTTTAGGTTTTCAAATTTAGTAGCATATAGGGTTTTAAAGTATTCCCTTATAATGTTCTGCATCTTTCTGGTGTCTGTTGTGATGTTTCCTCTTTCATCTCTGATTTTGTTGATTTGGAGGTGCTCTTTCTGTCTTTTGGCTAACTTGGCTAGTGGTCTATTAATATTTATCTTTGCAAAGAACCAGCTCTTGGATTCATTGATTATTTGTATTGTTTTCTTTGTTCTGATTTCATTAATTTCTGCTCTGATTTTTGTTCTTTCTTCTTGTGTGCTGGATTTATGTTTCATTTGTTGTTGCTTTTCAAGTGTCTTGAGTTGCATTGTTAAGTCATTTATTTGTATTCTTTCTGATTTTTTAATATAGGCATTTAGAGCTATAAACATCCCTCTAAGGACAACTTTCAGCATGTCCCAGAGGTTTTGTTGTGTTGTATTGTCCTTTTCATTTAGTTCCAGGAATACTTTTATTTCTTTCTTAATTTCTCTTTTGACCCATTCATCATTTAGGAGTATGTTGTTTAATATCCACGTGTTCATGTGATGACTAGAGCTTCTTACAGTGTTGATTTTAAGCTTTAATGCATTGTGGTCTGATAGAAGGCATGGAATTTTTTCAGTCTTTTTGTATTTGTTGAGGTTTGTTTTGTGGCCCAGTTTATCGTCGATTTTGGAGAGGGTTCCATGTGGCGCTAAATAGAAAATATGTCCTTAGGTGCTTGGGTGGAATACTCTGTAGACAACTGTTAGGTCCATTTGATATATGGTATTGTTTAATTCAGATGTCTCTCTGTTACCTCTCTTCCCTGTTGACCTGTCTAATGGAGAAAGTGGGGTACTGAAGCCCCCTACTATTAATGAGTTGGGATTAATCTGGGCCTTAAAGTGCTGTAGTATTGTTTTTATGAAACTGGGTGTGCCAGAGTTTCGTGAATATATGTTCATGATTGTAATATCTTCTTGGTTTATTGTTCTTTTGATCAGAATGAAGTGGCCCTCTTTATCTCTTCTGATTAGTTTTAGTTTAAAGTTTATTTTGTCAGATATTAGAATTGCAATGACTGCTTTTTTCTTAGTACCATTCACTTGTTATATGTTTTTCTATCCTTTCACCTTAAGGTAGCACCTGTCCTTGAAAGTGAGATGAATTCCTTACAGACAACAAAACGATGTGTTTTGTTTCTTTATCCATTCACCTAGTCTGTGTCTTTTGACTGGGGAGTTCAGTCCCTTGATATTTAAAGTTATTAATGAAAGATGTGCATCAAATCCTGTCATTTTTATTTCTGTTCACATACTTGATATAGCTGTACTTTTCCACAGTTATACCTTCGCTGAATTTCTTTCCACAATGCCTTGGGTATAGTCATTCCCTTCTTCAGCTCTTTGTATTGCTTCAATAACTCTTTGAAGGGCTGGTTTTATGGACATGAATTCCTTCAGCTTATTTATGTCACGGAAGATTTTTCTTTCTCCTTCGACTATAATAGATTTTTGGCTGGGTATAGTAATCTGGGTTGGCATCTGTGGTCATTTAAAACTGGAAATACTTTGGTCCAAGCTCTTCTGGGTTTCATAGTTTGCACTGAAAAGTATGCTGTAATCCTAATGAGTTTTCTTTATATGTGACTTGTTTTTCTTTTGCAGCTTTCAATATTGTCTCTTCTGTATGTTTAGTGATTTTACTATGATGTCCTGTGGAGAGTTTCTTTTCTGGTTCTGTGTATTTGGGGTTCTATATGCTTCTTGTATTTGTATGGTAATGTCTTTCTTTAATTTTGGGAAATTTTCTTCTATGATTCTGTTGAAGATCTGGTCCATACCATTATCTTGAGATTCCTCTCCTTCCTGTATGCCTATGATTCGTAAATTTGGTCTTTTTATGGTTTCACACAATTCCGGCATATTCCATTCTTATGTTCTCTTAAATGTTTCATAATCTTTGCTTGAGTGGTCTCGTTCATCCACTTTATCTTCCAGGCTTGATATTCTGTTTTCCATTTCATTCACCCTATTGGTGAAGTTTTCTCCTGTCATTTCTAATTGGGTTACTGAGTGATTCACTTCCTTGTTCATTTCAGCCTGAGTAGTCTTCAATATTTCTAGCTCTATTTGGAATTCATTCAGAAGTTTATCCCTATCTTCCTTCTAGTTCTTTTATTTCTTTGTTTGTGTGTTCTTTAAATTCACTGTATTCTTTTTACCATGTTTATAATTGTTCTTTTGAGTTCCATGTCCTGCATTATCTCTAGGGGTTTCTCATTGTACTCCTCTAGAGGACTATTGGTATTTGGTGAGGATATGCTATTTTGATTTTTCATATTATTATTTTCTATTTGTGATTTTGACATGTGAATTTCTTTTGTATTTTCTAATTCTTTGTGAGACTCAAGCATTCAAGTTTAAGTGTGCTTCTTTTTGGAAACTTTATGGACCTTTGTGGTTTACTTTTTGGGCATGAAAAGCTGGTTCATCTAAGCTTCTGGTTCTCTCTTTCGATTTTATATTGGAGTGGCCATATTGATTTTGTCTTCAGGAGTTACCACAGAGGCCCAAATCAGAAGAAAATCAGATGCTCTCAGGGTTTCTCCTAAGGTCTGGATCTCTCCAGGAAAGATGTTTTCCTTAGAAATTGGGGGTTAGACTGAATTGGGTGCAGGGCCCAGGAAAGATGCTGGCCTTGGGCAGCTGGTGGCTTTGCCACCCATGGATACAAAGGGAGGTGTGGATGGGAAGAGGCTCCAAGGTTTCTTGGGGACTGCAGGAAGGATCTAGGTTGGCCTGGTTGCAAAGGATCAGGAAGCAGTGGTGCCTCCAAGCAGAGAGTTCAGCCCCAGGTGTCTGGGGTGCCAAGACAAGAAATGGGCCAATACCCAGGCCAGAAGGAGAGAAGTGGTGGGGGCCTGGGAGGGTGAATGAGGCTGGGGAGTCAAAGTGTGGTGAGCACCGATGGACTTACTGAGGAAAGAGGCTTGCGGGTTGTGCAGCCCAGGGAAGCAAATGGACGTGAGGGTGGGACCAGGCCCAGAGGGCTCCTGGGGACTGTGAGAAGGAACTGTATTGATCTGGATGCAAAGGATCAGGAAGCAGTGGTGGTACCTGGTAGAGAGGTCAGCCCTGGTGTCCAGGAAAGAGGCTGGTGGGTTGTGCAGCCCAGGGAAGTGGAGGGAGCTGAGGGCAGGACAAGGCCCTCAGGGCTCCTAGGGACTGTCAGAAGGAACTGGGTTGGTCTGGATGCAAAGTATCAGGAAGCAGTGGTGGTTCAGGGCCAAGGGGTCAGCCCCAGTGTCTGGGGTGCCAAGACAAGGAATGGGACAGTACCCAGGCTAGCAGGAGAGACCGGTGGGGGAGGTGGTAGGGTGAATGAGGCTGGGGGAGTCAAGGTGCTGTGGGCACTGATGGACTTACCCAGGAGGGAGGGGGTGGGTTGTGCAGCCCAGGGAAAAAAATCAGTCTTTCTTTTTAAAAAAATATTTTATTTATTATTTTTATATGTATACATGTATTGCCTGCATGTATTTGAGTGCACCCATGTGGTTCAAGACAGCTTGGAGGTCAGAAAAGGGCTTCAGATTCCTCTGGAACTAGAGTTTAGGACAGTTCATAGCTGCCATGTGGGTGCTGGGAATTGAACCCAGGTCCTTTGCAAGAGCAGTCAGTGCTCTTAACTGCCGACCATGTCCCAAGCCCCTAACTAAAGTCTTTCATTTCCTCTTTGCTTCATTCTGTTTAGTTTCTGTTGTGTGTTACTAAAAACATGCTTTGTTTGCTTTCTTCTGCAATATTAAATTAACAATTTACTCAACAGTGTATTTTTCATTTCAAACCATTGAATTTGTTTTACTTTGAAACTCTTGATTTTTTAAAGAATATTTTTCATGTGTCTATATGACTTCTTGAATTTCAGAATTCATTTTTAGTAGCCATAACAGGTTTCATTTAGAAAATTTCAGCACCTGTCATTTCTGGGTTAGGCTTATTTAATTTTATTTTCATCATAAATTGTATTTTCCTGTTTCTTTGTGCTTCTGTTGCATGATCAAGTGCCTGGATTTTTATACTTTACTGCTTGCTGCATTTTTTGGTTTCTAAACTTTTTATTGTGGTTTATTATTGGGCATAAATAAGTTTCTTAGAGTCAGTTTACCCTTTTTGTTGTTGGTCTGTTTAGACATAGTAATGCCCCAATGAATAGTTCTCATAATGCCTCAATTCTATAAACATCCTGAATACTCTACCTAGTGCCTCTGGAAGTTTCTTACATGACTAATGAGAGTGATACTATTCCCATGTATATGAATTTGCCAGACATTTGCATTATTACCCCCTTCAGAAGAATCATTTCTGGATCTCAGGTGTTTTCCAGAACTTGTATTAGTAAAGTAATGTTTCACTGAGAGTCGTCAAGGAAGAGGTCCTGTTTGCTTTGTAGCATTTTCCTAACTAGAACTCTGTTCTGTTAACTGATGATATCTCACTACTCTGTCTCCAAATATCAAACAACTGATTGTATATTCGTGGTTTTTTTCATACATTTAAATAGCATTATTTATTTAAGATAATAAACTGATGCAGCTATAAAGCACACTTGAATTTTTTTTATTTTTCACAGACTACTGTCTTGAAGACTTTTTTAAATAGATATCCATTAATTTATTTTCATCATTTCAAGTGAAAAAAAAATAATTTCAATTTCCACAGATGACTTTTGTGTTATAGATGTCTGTTCTCCAGGTTAGAGATGAAATGTGTCACCATTAAAAATATTAAAATTCAACAGGAACAAACATGGCTTTCACGTGACATAAAATAGTTCAATGGCCAAAGAAGTTAGTATCTGAATCTTCATTTTTTACTGCTTCTAAAATACCTGGAATAGACATTTTTCTTAGGCTTTGGAGAGAGACATTTTTCACTACAGGTGATTAACAGACACATTTGATTGATTATTATTATTATTAATGAAAAAAATAATTATTTTGGTCTTTTTGAGACAGTCTCTCCCTGTAGTCCCAGCTAACCTGGAACTCACAGAGATCACCCTGCCTTTGCCACTCCAGTGCTGGAATTAAAGGCATGCGCCACCATGCCCGGCCCTTAAAAACAGTTTTTAATGAGTATGAGTATATTACATGAACGTATGTACGTGCAACAGAGGCCAAAACAGGTCACCAGCCCCCTGGAACTGGAGTAATAGGCAGTTGTTAGCCACCATTTGAGTACTGGGAAATGAATCACGGTCCTTTGCAAGAGGGTCCAGTGCTCTTAACTGCTGAGCCATCTCTCCAGGCCCACATTTGATTGATTCTTACAGAATGGGTCAATGGTATATAAATTTTCCTGCTTGTAGCATTTATACAAGGTTTAGAATTTTGGGGATCCAGTTTAGATAGTTCTCAATCAATGACCTTTATGCAGTTCAGTATGTCGTATCAGATACCAAGGCAAAGACAGAACTAAGGTTCCCTATTTCTTAAGGGTTTAGAGTGCAACAGTTCAGGTTCCTGGTTTCAGAAGCTATTTTTGAGGGAGAGGTTGAATCCTTAATGTCCATCAAACCTGGTCATCTTTAACTAGCTACTTAAGAGTTTGATTTTAAAGTAGTTAATGTAGAACTTTAAACGTGAGTAAATCTTTACATTAGTGTGAACCAACACTCAAGTTCAACTTTATTGTCAAACTGATTATAGAGCAAAAAATATTGGAAAACAATACTATCTTAGGAACTAAAGCATTTTAAAATTTTGCAAAAAGTGTCTATAGTTAATAAGTAGATGTCTTGTATATCATTAGTTTATTCTAGATATGCATAGAGGGCAGGGCATGTGGTGGCTCACACCTTTAATCCTAGCACTTGGGTGACAGAGGCAGGAAGATCTTTGTTAGACTGAAGCCAGTATGGTCACATAGCAACTTCCAGGCCAGGATATCCTGTCTCAGAATTCCAAAATAAATAAAAATTATGTAATTAATAAGTAGTTATAGAAGATATTTTCCATCTATGTTTGCTTGGTGCTTATTTTTTCTCTTTGAATTAATTTCAGATTTATACAAATGCAAATATATAATTAGAAAATCCTGTGACTCTGATTTCCTTTAACTTCAACCACTTCTTACTAGCATTTACCTATTTATGATACTTCTGTTGAAGCAAAGATGGCAATTCTGCCACATTAATATTAACCTAAGCCACATTACATTCCTAGTTCATTACTTTTTTTCACTAATGTTTGTTTTCCATTAAAGACAAGACATCACATTAAATTTTTGGAAAATTTTGTTTTTAAAGTTTGTTTAAGCATTTGTGTCAGTATCTGAGTATAAGTACATGATTGCAGGTGCCCATAGAGTGCAGAAGATGGCATACTGAACATAAAAGAGGACATTTTAAACATGTTTTGCTAAATGTACATATACTTAAGGAGTATGAATCACTGACACACTTGGTAGGAGCATCAGCATCTTCCTTCTTCAAAAGTTTACTTCTGCCCAATTTGAAATGTTTCTCATGAAGCACTAGTTCCCCTTCCCCCACTCAAGGCCTAGAGAACATCATTGTACATTAAATCTAAGAAAATGACTGTTCAGGGATTGGAATGATGGCTCTGCAATTAATGACACTGGCTGTTCTTGCACTTTATATTCTTTTCTGCAAATTTGAAATCATGAAGGACAGGGACTCAACTTCATTTGTGCATGTGTCAAGATTGTTTAATCTATTAAAAATCAACTAGGGGTATGAATTTTAGGATGGCCTTTTCTCCTTCTGAAAAGATAAGTCTTCAGAATTTTTGTATTGATTGCACTGACTTGGTATATTGAGTCATAGTATTAATATCTTAGTAAATGTAGTTGGCAAACATGGATTATAATTATTTTTAGTACTCAATTTCATTCACAGTATTTTGTAGCCCTCAATAAATAATTTATTCCAATGTAGTTTATTATTTTTGATACTATTATAAAAGGAATTGCTGCTTAATTTACTTTTCAAACTATTTATTAAGATACAAAAATTGCAACTGATTTTCCCTGTATCACTTTCATTCTGTCCAAATTTACTCAATTAATTCATTAGGTCTAGTAGGAACTTGTTAGTTTTTCCTCTGAAATGTTTTCCTTCTAATTATTTCACCTGTAAACTAAAATAATCATACTTCCTTCTTTAGAATTTGGATGACTTTTAACTTTATGTTTTACTTGTCTAGTTGTTCTGTCTAAAATACCAATAATCTTCTCAGTAGACACTGTGAAAGTGAGGACCACTGCATTCTTCTTCAATAGATACATTTCAGTCTGGGACCACTGAGTATAATATTAGTTGGAGAAATTTTATTCATAAACTTTATTATGTGCAGTACTTCTTTGAATTGAATGTTTAAACGCTAATACCATGCTAACTGAAAAAAATAAATGTTTCTTCTCAATCAATTGAGTTGATAATTTTTTTCTTCATTCTGTGAATAGTGTGTAGATTTTCTTTCAGTGGTGATAGCCTCACATCCAAAAAACTCATCCTAAGCTGACAAACAGGTACAATATCACTTAATATATTTGACCCATAAAGCATCATCATTTAGCAATGTGGTGACATGTTTTAGATTATTGATTATTCATACCTGTGGCACTATTGGTGAGTGTGGGCTGCTACCTTTCTGAGAGTGTGTTTTGCCACATAGTACTATCCAGGCAAAAGATCAAAATTCAAACATTGAAGTATGGTGTTTACTGAAGGCATGTCATTTTCTACATAAAATGTAATATGGTGTATTAATGATATTAATTGTGTTTTGTACATTGAACAGCCATTTATTCTAGGAATTATTCCATTTGCTTATAGTTCAGAAGATTCAGCTGAATCTTATCATTTTTGAATGAATAAATATAAGAAATATTTTTATTCCCTTTTCTTTAACATTTTTCCCAACTTTATCAAGAAATTGCTGACCCCAAAATCAGTTTTTTACTGTTCACTTTTCAATTTTGTTGGAATAATTTAAAGGACTGCTTATTATTCTTTAAATGTCTTGTAGGATTTACAATTAAAATCATCTCGTTCTTGGCTTTTGTTCTTATGAAGACTTGGTTACTGATTTAACTTTTTTGCATTTTCTAGTCTATTCAAAATTTCTGATTCATTATACTTCATCTCTCCAAATAGTGTTTCTAGGATTTTTTTCTAAACAATCCAATTTGTTGCTAATTTTATCTTTACCATGCACACATTTTGTTATTACATATACACTAAACAACACAATAACTCTGCTTTAAATTACTATATTATTACTAGTGCATGTGTGTGTGCACATATATGTGCTTGTATGTGGGTTTATGTATTAGTGTGTATGATGTACAGTGTATTTCTGAAGGACAGAGGACAAGGCTGAATGTGGTCACCCCTCTTGCACCTTGTTTGTTTCTATAATTACAATACTGGGAACCATATAGTGCTAGTTGTTTTTCTGTTGCTGTGATAAAACACCATGACCATGGCAATTTAAGAAGGAAGAGTTGGTGGTGGGGAGACATGGCTGCAGTGGTAACTAGAGCAGAAAGCAGGCACTGTTAGGGTTCCAAGAAGCCACAGTTTCCCCCCTCCCCAACAGGGACCTCACCTTGACCTTTGGAGTCAAGGGAAACAAACTCTGCTGAGAAGCAGCCTGCCTTTCCTCTGACCTCCAAAGATAAGCAGATTCTACCTGATAACCAGAGATTTTAGAAGCTGTTTTTCTCTCATCTTAAGAGGAAAAAAGTAAACACTTCCACACCCTAATCCTACCTGCTTCACCCTCCCTGATTCCACACCCTAAAGCCCCCATATGTAAAGTCCCAGCTCACAACTCGTGAGCGGACATCCTTCCCTTCCCTTTCCTTCCCTTCCCCTTCCCTTCCCTGACATCTTTCCCTCAGCCGACATCTTTCCCTTCCCGAGGGAAAGGTGCCCCGTGCGAAATAAATCTATATCCCGCTGAGAATTCCATCTGAGCCTCCGTGCCTCATCCATCCGCTCGTGCCTTCCTCCATCCACGCTGCCCGCTCACTCCCACCCATTCTCTACCTATCAGGCACAAGAAGCAGAGAGGGGCAGACTGGAAATGGGCATGGATTTATACTCCCAAAACCTGTCCCCAGTGAGATACTTCTTCCAGCATCGTCACCCTTCCTAAAGGTTTCATAACCCTCTACAAACAGTGCCAGGAACTGGGGATCAAGTGTTCAAATATTGGAGCTTTTGGGAAACATTCTCATTCAAACCACCTCATTCCACTCCCCTGTCCCCCATAGATTCATGATGATATCATAATGCAACATGCATTTAGTCTAACTTTAAAGTCTCTATAATCTTTAACAGTCTTGACACTATTCAAAAATTCCAGAGTCCAAAGTCTGTTCTAGAACTCAAGGCAATCTCTTTTCTGTAAGGCCCTGCAAAATCAAAACACAAACTGTATATACCAATCACAAAATGGAGCCTAATACACATCCTTGCTCTAAAAGGGAGGAATAGAGGAGCACAGGAAGGAAATATGGAACAAAACAAGGCTGAAACCAAGTAGGAAATACTCGAAATCCTTCAGATCTATGTCCAATGTCTCAGAAATTCCTATAAAAAGGCATAGATGACTCAGTCCCACAAACCTAGCTGCCTGTAACATCTCTCTCTCTCTCTCTTTCTCTCTCAGGCTTGTAACAGTCCTTCCAACCAGTCTTTACCTTCACAGCTTCATGCAGTGGCTTTTCAGGGCCCCTTGTCCTCCCAGGGCCTTTTTTACACATCGACTCCCTTACTGCACACCGCTTGACCTCAATATCTCTCTGAATACACCAAGGAAGAACCCATGGTTGCCTCACTTGCATCTTTCATGCCTCTAAAGTTAGCACCATCTTGACACTGCCAAATTTGGCCACCAGTTTGAGGTGGACTCTGGCCTGCTTTACCCACATTACCAGCAGCTTTTCTGAGTTCCAATTTTCTAGGAGTAAAAAAATTCTAAGGCCTTTTTCATTCACAAGGAAGATTAGATGGGTGGAGTCTTGCCCTGATCACACTTTCCATTGTTTCAGTGCAAATCTAGTGGTCTCTCCTTAATGGTTTTCTTTGGTAAGGAGATAAGAGCACTTGCCTTGGCTCCTACTTTAAGCTTGTTAGTGCTCTTTTTTACTCCAAGCTGTACATTCTAATTTATGCAGCACTTGCTCTTTTTAATTGTAGATCTGCATAATATTGGCCAATAATAAGTAAGCCACCATTTCTTTATTAGGCCGCCTTGATATTTCCACCCCCAAAGTAATTACTCCATTACTTTCAACAGAGCTTCAGGCAAGTTCTTAGGCCTAGGGCAGACAGCAGTCAAACTCAGCCAAAATACTCCAGTTGCTGTTTGAGTTCTTATTTCCCTCTGGAACTCCCTTTCCCTCAGCACTACTTTCTTCCAGACTCCTACTACAATGCTCTATTAAGCTCTGCTTAAAGCATTCACCACTTTTCTATTCAAAACTTTCAAATCTTCCATATTTCTCTCCAAACCCACATGACCAGGTTCTTCATGGTAACATCCCACTTCTGGTATTAACTTTTATTAGTTACTTTTCTATTGCTTTGATAAAACACCATGGCCAAAGTAACTTATAGAAGGAAAAATTTGTTTGGCTTATTGTTTCAGAGGGTAAGCATCCATAATGCTGGGGGAGGAATGGCAGAAACAGGTAGTCAAAGAAGAAAGCAGAGTGCTCATATCTTTAAGCAGGCACAGGAAGCAGAGACAGACTAGAAATGGACATGACTTTATGCTCTCAAACAACATCCCCATCATGTGCTTCCTCTTTGAATTTGAATTCTAATCTTCATTCCCTTGCATTTTTAGATTTATATTTAATATAAAACTTCATATACATGAAGTACAATATGACGTAGCAATGAGAGAACTAATGTTTAGTTCAAAAGGTCAGTCTTTAAGAGTCTCACATCTTCCTGTGATTATCACCATAGATTTACAATGAGCTAAATACCTAATTGGAAAGCTAAGAAATTACGTCAATCAAAATTTCAATAGAATCCTCTTTACCAGTCATCATATTTCATTAATGAAACAATTTCAAAACCTTTCTTTTCATCCAAAAATTGCAGATATCTCATAAGAAAGTGAGATAAGCACCAAACATTACCTAATAAAGATGACTTGAAAGGGCATGTCCTTAAAGATATTCATCAAACACTTAAATACCAGTATAAAAGACATTTACCAAACACTTAAATACCAGTACTTTAGAATTCCATCACCTTAAACATTATAAAAAGTATTGATTTTTAAGTTTTTCTATTTCTTAAAATTTAACAGAATTTTAATTTTGTACTCCAACTCTCTAAATTTCACATGCTCAATGTACTGTTTGTCGTTACTGCTGTGGATACTACACATGTAAATTGTTTATACATTCTCATACATTTATACTAGACATTGTTGTTTTCCATATCAGTCTGCATTTCGGCTATTTAGATGGAATTTCTCTTAAGATATAGTACCTCAGTATGGCTCTACCTGTGATCTTATTGTGCGTATAGGAGCTGAAGTTTGCATGTTGGAAGAATGTCCTTTGTATTATACATCTGCACCCTTTTACATTGTCTCCTGATAATTCACAAGATTTCATTTCAGTAAAATATACTACGTCTATCCTTATCACTGTCTGGTAAAGAGCGATAATTACAAGTTTGGTTCAAGGAACAAAGTGAGATTTTTTTTTTTAACTATTCTGTGACTATTAAGAGAGAAAAAATGAACATGATATATATTCCCACATAAAATTTTATTCATATATAGTTTGTTGCCTTTACCCTTTATTCCTTTCTGATTATTGATGATAGAGATTTGAAAGCTTCGATTCTGGTGGTTTAGTCTTTTTCTGGTGATAAACATAAGTATTAATGTATCCTTCTTTTCCTAGCTTTATCTGTTTTTATGTACCCACTGATAAATTCCAATATTCCTGTGGGATATTGTTGTGGCAGCAAGTTGAACTGTCAGCAATGTCACTATTATAAGATAAAAACATAATATCAAGAAACTATATATCAAATGTTATGCTGCAAATGAAACACTATCTCCTCCATGTAAAATCAACTCTAAGCCCTATCTTTAAATGCAGTTCCTTTGATTCCACAATGGCATAAAATGACTTAAGAAATCTTCTTCCTATAGGTTGTTGTAGGCAAGTTATTGGAGCATTATTTTATAAAACTAATATTGAGTCACCAGTACTACAGCCAAAAATATAATTACACCTTTATAAAGTCTTGGTACTATGACTCATCGAAGATAGCTTTGTTTCTGACTTATTCTGAACCTATAAGAGTAACCTAAGAGTTAGTCATTTTAAAGATCAAGAGGGATATAAAAGGAGGGGGTTCTTAATAATTTCAAACCACGAAAAAGTTACAGAAAATTGCAAATTTATTATGGGTTATTAAGTCATTTTCAGTAGTTTGAAAACTTGATCGTTTCAGGAGCCAGACACTACAGTACTTCATAAATGCTAACATTGTAAGAGTGTAGTATTGCAGTAACCTTTGTGACTGTGTCACTCAATGTGTCTCTGTACTTCAGTATATTACAGTTAATTTTTTGTCCTTTTTATTTGCTGAATAACATAAACCCCAGTCTACAAAATTGAGGTAGTTTGTTACAAAGTAGCTTGTATCTGTTCTTGAATATTTTTCCTAACCTGATTGAGTCACAGAAACTGTTCATGACTTAACAATGTCCCTGGAATAACACTTTGCACAAAAGAATATCTGAAAATAAATCTGTCACTTAAAGTAATACAAATATTAAGGGAAATATTTCCTGGCATGGAGGGATGAGGTGTTGGAAAAGGGTTTAGAGGTAAGATTTGTGTCCTTTCCATTTAAATAACATTGTGAGTTTATAAAGGAGCTGTATTTATAACCTCTCATACACAAATATGAAAGAGAAGCTAGATTCTCCAGGATGGGAATAAAAACACAGGACTGGTAGATTAAAAAGAATGAAAAACATCAAAATGAAAAAGAGACAGGGCAATGAAAGTGAGCATTAAAGAAATCAAGACTGCTTATTACACTCAAGATTTAATGTCTCCATTTTATTCCTCTGTCCCATCCCATCCTGTCCCCTGACAGCCTTTGACCCAGGGAGGCTCCAGTTCCTCTGCCTTGAATCTCTGCTCTAGCTTCCTAACCCAGATTATCTAAAACCCCTAGGATAGAGTATTAAGTGACTCCTCAGGTTGTCCCACCCCCATCTGTCCTGGCTCTTATTCTTCTGCACAGACCTGCACACCTAGGACTCTGACAAACATAAAGTATACTACTCATCAAAGATGGGTTCTTTTTCAACAGATGGAGGCTACTGCAGAATACCTCATCTGGTCAAAGAGAATATACATCTGAGAAATGCCCAGTCCTTTCTGACACATCTACAGTTGGAACTCTATGCCTACGGCTCATGGAACATAGCAGAATGAGGGCTAGAGAAAAAACTAGTGCATCCCTCAACTCTCACCAGTGAAGCTTCGTTATACATGGAGTGTGATGAACACAGATGGCCACAACTGGCTATGTTTTAAAGAATAGGAGACTGAAGATTGTGTTTCCCGAGATAGGGCTCCTATATTAAACCACACTCATCCATGGCTCAGGGACAATTGGGGAAAAGAGGGCTGAAAGATTGTAAGCACCAGGGCTGGTTCATGAACATAAGGAAGTAGAGGCTTTCAGGACACTGGAAGCTTCCACATGTGAACTTGTGGCAATGGTAGAATTGAGCACAGGGCCCATGCCAGCTCGTTCAGGCAAGGGCTGAGAGTGGAGCGAGACACATGGGTGGCAGCCTGGTCCTGGGTTGGGAACTATTGGAAACTGATCACTACTAGGTGAAGGAGAGTACACCTTACTTACAATGTCTAAGTAGACTGATTAGACCCCACTGGATTAATTTGCACTGAAGGACATCTGGCTACAAATGCTTGACTGGATAGGACTTAATATGTATGTCAGAATACATGAGGTCCAGTGGGGGTTTGGGGGAGCATAGATGGGGATCTAAATTTGATTAAGAATTGTTGAATGAAATGCACAAAGAAATAGAAATTTAAGGACATGGGTCTATAGTTTTCTTTTTTGGTTGTATCTTACTTGAGTTTGGTATTAGAGTGATGCTGGCTTCATAGAAGGAATTTGGAACTCCTTAATGAACATATATGCAAAAATTCTCAACAAAATGCTTGCAAATGGCATACAGACACACATCAAAATATCATCCACCATGATCAAGTCAGCTTTTTCCAGAGATGCAGGGATGGTTCAATATATGTAAGTCAATAAACATCATAAATCATATAAATGGGCTCAAAGACGAGAACCACAGAGAAGGCCTTTGACAAAATTCAACATGCATTTATGTTCAAAGTACTAGAGGGAATTGGACTGGAGAGAACATACCTCAATATGATAAAAGCCATATATTACAACATCACAACCAACATTACTCTAAATGGAGAAAAACTGGAAGCATTCCCATTGAAATCAGGAACCAGACAAGGTTGTCCACTATCTCCACCTCTTCAACATGGTGCTTGAAACTCTTGCAAGATCAGTATGACAAGAGAAGGAAATTAAAGGAATAATGATTGGAAAAGAAGAAATCAAATTATCCCTTTTTGCAGATGATATGACATTATATCTAAGAGATGATTAAAATTCTACCAGAAAACTCCTAGAAATTATGAACACATTCAGTAAAGTTGCAGGTAAAAAAATTAATTTACAAAACTCTGTAGACTTTCTATATAGCAATAACAAGCAATCACAGAAAGAGTACATGGAAACAGTCCCTTACGATAGCTGCAAAAAAAATTATATCTCGGAATAAACCTGTCCAAAGACATTAAAGGCCTTTACATTGAAAATTTTAAACCTTTAAAGAAAGAGATTGAGGAAGACATCAGAAGATGGGAAGACCTCCCATACTCATGGATTGGAAGAATTAATATTGTGAAAATGACCATCCTACCAAAAGACATTTGTAGATTCAATGCAATGCCAATCAAAATCCCCATGACATTTTTCACAGAATTGGAAAAAAATCCTAAGATTCATATGGACACACAAAAGACCTCAGATAGCAAAAGCAACCCTGAGCACTAAGAGAAATCCTGGGGGGATTACTATAACAGATTTTAAAGTATATTACAGAGCTATAGTCATAAAAACAACAGGGTACTGGCACAAAAATAGACCCATAGACAAATGGAAACAAATTAAAGATCCAAATATGAGTACATGCAATTTCAGTCACTTGATATTTGACCAAAGGGCCAAGAACATTCACTGGAGGAATGACAGCATGTCAGGCAAATTGTGCTAGCAAAACTCGATCTCCACCTGCAGAAAAATGAAACTAAACCCCTGTCTTGAACCTTGCACAAAAGTCAACTCCAAATGGATCAAACATCTCAATGTGAAGCCTGACACTCTGAAACTGTTAGAAGAAAACTTTTGCAATAACCTACAAGATATAGGTATAGGAAAGGATTTTCTAAACCAGAGATCAATTGCTCAGGAATCAAGGTGAAGAATCAACAAATGGGACCTCATTAAACTAAAAAGCTTCTGTATATCAAAAGATGCAAGCAAGAAAGTGAAGAGAATACCCACAGAATGAGAGAAAATCTTCACCAGCAACACATCTGACAGAGGTTTAACATCCAGAATACATAACAAACTCAAAAAACAAAGAATCAAGAAAGGAAGCAACCCAAATAAAAGATGGGATAAGGAACTGAACAGAGAGTTTTCAAAAGAAGAAATAAAGATGGTTAAGAAGCATCTTAAAAGGTGTTCAACATCACTAGTAATTTGGGAAGTGCAAATTATAACCACTTTAAAAATTCATCTTACCTCAGTCAGACTGGTTAAGATCTGTTGTGGAAAATCTCGTGACTGATTTTGACTTTTGCCTTACTTATCTATCATGCTGGTATGTAGTGCTTCCTGTTTCTTATCAGAGAGAAAGCTATGTAAGTCACATGTTTTCCAGGAATCCAAAACTTACAGAAACTGAAAGTTATCATGCTAATAGGGCATCTGGCCTGCTAGATTATAATAGGCTACTAGTCTGCCATGCTAATAAGGGATCCCATAAGCTGTGTTATGATTGGACTATTACCCTTATATAAGCCGGCACTTTCCTGCAATAAAGCAGATCTGTGTCACTGAACCTGGTCTCCTGCATCTGAATGCAGCGATGCTGGCACAGACTCCTCACCAGCCCTGGGGTCCAGACCAGATGACTGATTGGAGGAACTGAGAGGGCAGGAGGGCAACCATAGCCTGAGGAGAGCAGTCACAGCTGGCAATCACAGCTGGCGCCCAAACGTGGAGCTGGGACCCCCCCTCCCCACAGAGTCATAACACTATGAGCTGTAACACCTTGGGCTCCCGATGCTCCCATTTTTGGTGCTCTTCCCATGGTTGTTCACCACTTTCAATTTGTTCTGCTTTTTCTTCTGGCTTGCGATCTTCAGTTGGGCATGCCACTCCTGTCTTCACTGATCAAGTCCTTGAACAGTTCCTGAGTCCCTTTGGGTATGTCTTGCAGGGTGAGTGACCTCCAATATGGGGAATAGTCATCCAGCTGCTGCCGGCCCCTCTCACTGCTGCACTGGTTCCTCTCCTCAGGAGAAGGCATATTAGGGTAACAGAGAAGGATGTAACTAAAGTTTTAGATGAAGTACTAGCTCTTGACCCCTGGTTTACAGATTGTTGTTGGGATACCGAACAATGGGCTTACATTTTATTCTCAGCCTGGTGTAGAGAAATCAGGGAGGGACGCCCACAGTCTGGACTATTCTACCTCATTGTGACAGCCATTCTGGCCTCCCTTTGGGGGTTTCCCCCAAAGCCCTTGAATGTGACAATCTCCTATTAAAGGAGATAGATGAGCAAATACAACAGCAGGATGCTGGGGATGGCCTGTCCCAGGCATTTCCTGTTAAAACAAAACTAACGGATTCTTCTTCTGATGAAACAATGACTGTTAATGTGATATAAAAAATGAGGAATTGGGGTTTGGGAGCTCCCTTGATGAAAAACAGGAAGTTAAGACTGCCTCTGCTCGGCCATTACAGGGCGGTGGCTATGCTCCACCATGTTATACTGACTTTAAGGAAGTTTTCCCCGAGTCCACCTACCCCTCCATCCCAGAGGAGGACTGGAAGCCCCTCCCACCTAGGCCTCTCTTCTGTGATACAGTGGGAGATTTTCTACAGTTCTTCCCAGTTACTGTCAATCAGGGACAAGAGAACCCCAATGTCTGGAATCCATATTCTCATGATACTTTAAGGAAGCTGCTTAAGGCAGCAGTTGAAGATGGCATTCACTCCCCCTGGTTTAGTCAGTTATTAGACACAGTCATTCGGCCAATACTCCCTATGATTGGCATAATATCACCTGTGCCTGCTTACAGGGAGGTGATTTCCTTTTATGGAAAGCTGCTTACCAAGATGAATGTGAACAACAGGTAGAGCGCAATAGAAATGCCAACATCCAAAACATTGGAATTGATGCTCTAGTAGGATGCAGCAACTTTGAGACTCCCCCCCCCCCAAGCTCAGGCACAGGGACCTCTCTGTTACTTTGAACAAGTATGGCTTTGTTCACTTCATGCTTTTCGAAATATGCTGACTCATGGTGATACCAAATTTACCAAATTGATACAAAACCAGGCCAGTCTTTCTCTGATTTTGTTGAGAGATCCAGCAAAGTATAAATAGAAAAATCCATCCTCAGGGACCTGCTGATGCCTTGCCCAAGGATCTTTTATATGAAGGCTGTTCTACAGAGTGTTGCCTTGTCATAGGACCCGTTAGACACAAGGATGTTTCTGAATGGATTTTGGCCTGCCATGATGTGGGGACCACTCAGGCCAATGCCATGACCCTTGCTGAGGCACTGGCTGTTAATCAGGCATAGGCCAAGATGGACAAAGGCAAATGTTGGGCCTGCAGGGGATAGGGCCATTGGTCATGTACCTGTCCTAATAAGATTATGAAAGATGACAAAAGGAACCAGATTCCCCCTTCAAAATGCCTGAGATGCTACAAACCCTTTCACTGGGCAAGAGAATGCAGGTCTAAGGTGGATGCAGATTGTAAACCCATACAAAAGGTGCCTTTAAATGAGCAATGGGACACCTCTCAGCCCCATCCCAAAGAGAGGAAGTAAGGGAATACACCCCCCATGTCCAATAGATGATACCTATTAATTTGCATAAGCTTAGGATGCAACTTTCCCTAGATGGCCATAAGTTTAAAGGCCTAATTGATACAGGGGCCAATATTATTGTAATCAGACAAGAGGAAGCATTGTCTCATTGGCACTGAAAACCTGGACCCCTATACAAGGAGTTGGGGGTTTACAGAACACCCAACAGGTCCAACGTCCAGTAATCTGGACTGATCTGAACGGCAACACAGGAGCTGTTAGACCACTCAGCCACAGGGCTTCCGGATAATTTGTGGGGGAGAGATATCTTTCGTGACATGGAAGCCATTTTAACTACAGATGACAAAGCCTTTTATGACGACCGCATTGTAGACTAGTGGTTAGGTAATGGCCCCCACCCTCACCCCCAATTCTAATGGCCACTGCTCTGCTGCCCAAGCCACCCCCCATCAAACTAACATGGGACACTAAAGCTCCCATATAGGTGGAATAGTGGCTTCTTCCTTTATATAAATTAACTCACTTGATCTCTTTGGTCCAGGAGCAATTATCCTTGGGTCATATCAAGCCCTCCCGTAGTCCTTATAATTCTCCCATCTTTGTAATAAAAGAAAAATCAGGAAAATGAAGACTTTTACGTGATTGAAGGGCTATTAATGAGCATATGAAGCCTTTAGGGACCCTTCAACCAGGACTCCCTCACCCTACTGCTATTCCCAAAGAATTTGCAATTATTATAATAGATATTAAGGACTGTTTCTTCTCTATTCCTCTTCATGATGATGATAAGCCATATTTTGCCTTCTCTATACCTGACACTAACCATAACCTTCCAGTTATCTTTTTGGGCCACTTTATTCAAGATGTCATCTGGCCCATAGTTCCTTTTCTTACCTTACCAGATGAGGTTACCCTTTCAGAGGTGCAGACCTTCTGTGGCAACATCAGTTGGATACAGAGCTTCTTACCCATGACCACAGAAGAGCTTACACCACTCTTTGACCTCTTGCAGGCTACTGATATAGTCTCCATTCCCCACAATGTCTCTCCAGAGGCACAACGTCTTGTCACAACAATCAATTCTCACCTGTCCCAAGCATTTCTAAATAGGATACAGCCAAATTTATCCATCCAAGCACTAGTTATTCCTACTAAAAACACCCCTTTGGGAGCGCTCTGGCAGACCCAAGTCCCCCTTATATGGGTCCCCTCTTCATGGATTCAACTTTATAAGGTCACCCTGGGTATTGAGTCATGGGCTATGCTAGCCCTTAAACTTGTCCACACCTCCCGCCTTCTGTATGGCTGCAAACCCAAATCATTGGTTCTTCCCCTTCCATTTCACATGCTCCAGTCATTGTTCCTTGACAACCCTGGCTTCCAAACTCTCCTACTAGTCTATCAGGGGAAATATGACAATCATTATCCTAAACATAAACTCCTTCAAGGAATAAGACAGCGTCCCCTGTCCCTATTTCCTCAGGCATTCCCAAAGTGTAATCCTCTTCCTAAGGCTCCCTTCATCTTTATTGATTCTAGTAAACACAAATTTGGTTATGTAATTTACCAGGAAGGACAACTCTCCTCACATAAAGTTTTCCCTTTCTAGGGATCTGTTCAGCTCAGAGAGCTCTCAGCCATGTTACAGGTCTTTCAGGATCTCCCTACAACTCCCTGTAATATTTTTTCTGACAGTGCTTATGTAGTTCAGACTCTACAACATCTGGCCTTTGCAGCTTTCCAGCCCCACCAGAGTCCCCTTGATTTGTTGCTCTCCTCATTACAACTATCAGTGGAGCAGCATTCTGCCCCTTGGTATAATCAACACTTGTGCTCTCATACTAATCTCTGGGGGCTTCTGGCAGAGGGCAATGCTGCCACTGATTAAACTGGTCCTGAGTGCCACCCTAGACTCCACCGTAATTCAACAAGGTAGAGACTTACAGGCCTGTTTTCATGTTTCTCCCCAAGCTATACATAGGCTTCTACCCACTTTACCAATTCAGAACTGCAAGCATTTGGTCAGTGCCTGCTCCTCTTGTGTCCTTCTTCTACCTCTGGGACCATTACAACCTGCCAGAATTCTCCCTAGAGGCCTTGGTCCCAACAAGATATGGCAAATGGACGTCACTCATTTTTCTCCTTTTGGCAAGCTCAAGTATATCCATCATATTACTGACACTTATTCCAATGTCCATTTTGCATTGGCCTGCTCTGGTGAGATGGCTTCTCATGCCATAAGGACTGTCAAATATGCCATGGTCCTTATGGGAGTTCCTTGGCAAATAAAAACAGATAATGGTCCTTGTTATGTTTCTGGCACCTTCAGCCATTTTTGCTCTGACTGGAATATTAGGCATATAACTGGTATCCCTCACAATCCTCAGGGTCAAGGGATTGTTGAACGTTCCCACCAAATACTCATTAAACAAATACAGAAAATAGGGGAAGACAATGATTAAGGCCCCCACTATAAGGACCTCAATTTAGTTATACAACAAGCTCTATTTGTATTAAATTTTCTAAAGTTTGTCTCCAATGGCCTCCAACCAGCAATAAAACATTGGGGGGCGCTCACTCAGCCCACTCCTGCCCCCATGGTGAGATGGAAGGACCTTCTCACAAGTGAATCGAAAGGTCCACACTTATTATTAGCACAAGGGTGAGGCTATGCTTGTGTATTTCCAGATAATGTTCCAGCCCCCATTTGAATCCCAGCCCACAACATCAGAATTGCTTGCAAGAGAACGACTCCCCTGGCAACCATCAACCCCAGAGATGATGGCCCTGAGAAACAACCACTGAGAGACCAATCCAACGTTGCAGACCATGAAAGCCACCAAAGTGGGGAGACCTTGAACCTCTCTCTCTGGAAACAAAGACATTAGCTAAGCTAAGTCCTCAGTCCTGAGGAAAACCTTTGTCTGTGTTCATTATTATGTGTGCCATCATTACAGCTAACTCCTGATTTTTGGACCCTGCATTGTTAAGGGTCTTGATAATTTTGTTAAAACTCATATTTCTCTGGTTCAGTTAGATGTTGCCCTGCCTCCAGATCTTGCCAGGCATGTCTCTGCAAACAACAACCTGCTGTTCCTTGTCCTTACCAACCTATAATAATAGAGATATAAAAAATAGGCTTGAGCATATGTGTAAAGTTTCATGGAACAACCATACAACAGACCTGAGACAATGGCCTGACTGCCAGAGCCACAGGAAATGCCTTGCAATATGTAATCCTGTTGGCAGGCTGTGAGACCAATGCCTAGAACATGCCACTCCCTAATCCCCATCATTACCCCAGATGGGACAACCCCACTCCATTGACTTTTATTGAATTCTTAGCTCCTTAAGAGGCCTTTGCACAGGCAAAAGCTTGATACAATGCCTCTTCCTCTGCCGGACCATACCAAGGGACTCACCCTTCAAGGGCTGGTAGTCAATGATGGGTAAGATCTCAAAAGATGGGAGAACCTAAGACAGGCACAGTCCATAATGCTGGTGACCCTTGAGGTGGGGACAACAATGCTGAGGCAAAGAACCTTGACTCCCGCTGGTTGGCATGGAGTTGGCCGAGCCTGCTCTTGAGAGAACTCACCATCTTGAAGGATGGGGCCCACAATAAGGGATCAATCCCTTGCCTGCCAAGCCATTCTATGTTGCCTTGATGCACAACAGAAATATCTGCCACATACAGACCCCGGACTGATATCAGTAGGCTATATATTCTGAACTGTGCCTCATTCTTAAAAATGAAAAAAATAGGAGGAGATGTTGTGGAAAATCTTGTGACTGATTTTGCCTTTTGCCTTACATACCTATCATGCTGGAATGCAGTGCTTCCTGTGTCTTATCAGAGAGAAAACTATGTAAGTCACATGGTATCCAGAAATCCAAAACTTAGAGAAACTGAAACTTATTATGTTAATAGGGCATCTGGCCGACTAGATTGTAATAGGATACTAGTCTGTCATGCTAATAAGGGATCCCATATGCTGTGTGATGATTGGACTATTAGCTTTATATAAGCCCACTTGTGCCTTCCTGCAATAAAGCAGATCTGTGTCACTGAACCTGGTCTCCTGCGTCTAAATGTGGTGATGCTGGTGCAGACTCCTCGCCAGCCCTGGGGTCTGGACCAGACAACTGATCAGAGGAACTGAGAGAGCAGGAGAGCAACCATAGCTGGAGGAGAGCAGCCACAGCTGGAGACCACAAAAATCAAGAGAAAAAAATGATACCAAATGTTGTAGAGGATGTGGGGAAAGGGGAATGCTCATGCACTGCTGGTGGATCTTTAAACTTGTTCAACCACTATAGAAAGCAGTGTGGAGAAATCTTGAAAAACTACAAATGAACCTACCAATTGACATCACTCCTTGGCATATACCCAATGAACTCATCCTATTGCAGAGACACTTGTGTGTACATCCATGTTTGTTGCTGCTCTTTGCACAGTAGCTAAGGAATGGAAGCAACATAAGGGTCCCTCAGTTGAAGAGTGGATAATGAAAATGTGGTTCATTTATACGATGGAGTTTTTGCTCAGCAGTAAAGAAAGATGAAATTATGAAATTTGCAGGTAAATGGATGGAACTAGAAACTGTTATGCTAAGTGAAGTAACACAGACCGAGAAAAAAAAAAAAAAGAAAAACAACGTATGTTCTCCCTCATATGTGAATCCTAGCACCAATTCCTGATAAGTGAGTATGTATCCAGACATAACTACAGGAACCAGGATAATGAAAAGGAACCAGGGAGGTAAAGGAAAAGAAAGAATTTGAAAGAGAACAGTAGGAAACAGGTGATATGGATAAAAATGGGGTTATTTTAATGGGAGGGGAGAGGGAAGATTATACAAGGAACCTAGGGGATAAAGGTAAAGAAGGAGCTCAAAAGAGGTGGTAACATAGGAGATGGGTATTATTAAGGGAGAAATGGGAAAAATGGGGGCACCTTAAATGGGGAAACCATGGTATAAGGGTTAGATAATGCAAGAGATAAATAATGCCTGGCTAGTTTTAAAAAGCCACAGGGAACATTATTAATACAACAAACTACTGACAAGTAATAAAATCAACTAGATCAAGGAATATAACATATGTCTAAGCAAGGTTTATCTGAGAACATTTGGTGTTTGCCCAAGTTTTATCTACATGGCACATGGTAATTAAAATTACCAGACTGGTGGAGC
The DNA here is from genome assembly GCF_000622305.1 of Nannospalax galili. Taxonomy (NCBI): domain Eukaryota; kingdom Metazoa; phylum Chordata; class Mammalia; order Rodentia; family Spalacidae; genus Nannospalax; species Nannospalax galili. The sequence goes on along the minus strand of NW_008342282.1, from coordinate 5,092,094 downwards.
TAACCTTGTTTGATGTTTAACAGCCATACTTTGAGGTCTATACTAATTTGGTCAGAGGGACATAAAGGACTGCTTTTTCTCCTTGCCCTCATAGGTTGATAAAGTTCCAGGGGACTATGAGCATCTCTCAAAATGTCCTATAAGTGTGGTGAGTCACCTGTCCTCTTGATCAAAGAGGCCATGGAGACCCCAACTGATGGACTTGAACTAGTGTCTAGTCTGCAAAGAAAAGGTTCAACACAGAGGAAACATTTCCTCCATGCGTCCAAGCAAAGCCAAACATGGTTTAGCAAGACTTTTGATTTATCTTCACATAGACAGAACTGGTAAAAGAAAGTTGCCAGGGCCTCCTCCAAAGCCCATGTGACCCTTGAGGAACAGATCCTCAAATGGCTTTAAGAGTAAAAATAAATTGGTTTATCTGGGCCAATTGTAGGGTCTTAAACACCCAAAAGGAAAGTATAACCAAAGATTTAAGGGGTCAAAATAATTTTTTAGGAGTCCATATGTATAGCTAAAGGCTACATAACAAGAAACAATGCCCGACAGGATATCTTCCTTTGAGTTGTTGGCTAGGGTGATCCAGGAGACTCCCAGGCAGTGACCCATAATAGAACTGAGATAATGAGCAGAAGACCCCAATCTTATCTATAAGAATCGTGACAACTGATTGCTGCTAGGTAAGGAAGAGCTGATCTTCCTAAAACAAGGAACTCTAGGTAGGCTGACTAGGTAGAGCAGATGGACCAGCACTGGGGAATGGCTGGAGGCGCCAACAACACAGTGCACAGTAACAGGGATGACAGAGTATATGGGCTCCAGTTGGGGGGGGGGGCTATGCGAGGTGCCATTTGGGAAGTGGGTATATAGATGAATAAGATTGTCTGGGATAGTCTGTATGATATATACATGTATATATACATATATATGCATATGTATATGTATACACACACACAAATCAACAAATAAAAATGAGTTATATTTGAGGAGAAAGCATGACAATTTATTTCATGTTAAATAGTAGAGGTGATAAGCATTACCATTGAAATCTACCTAATGACTCTATATCCACACTCAGGTGCCAAGGATCTGATTGTAACCAACTGTGAATAGTAATAATCAGATACATACATAGAGATTAGGAATGCATGTGCAAATATCTAAGTGTTAGTAGCACTATAAATGAGTCTTTCTGAGGAAAAAGTATATTTTAAAATGAAATGGAGGTCTCTTTTAAAGGTTAAAAATGCATTCAATTTTATGTCTTACAGGGTTTATACTGAGTTCAATATTGTGTAACTCTATTAATTCAACTGTGAACCAAAAATTTTACTGGCACTTTTGAAAGATGTGTATCTTTGCTCTGGAAATTGTTGTTGAATATGTTAAAGCTGTAATGAAATGCTTCTTATAATCATGTGTTTATTAAACAAAAAAAGAATAAAGTATTTGTCCGAGTCTGTTTCTTCATTGCAGTGATAAACCTTTCTGAGCACTATCAACTTAGGGAGGAAAGGGTTTATTCAGCTTACATCTCCCAGATCACAGTTCATCAGGAAGTCCAAGGTAGGAACTCAGGACAGGAACCTGGAGGTAGGAGCTGGAGCACAGGCCATGGAGGAACACTGCTTACTGGCTTGCTCCCCTGGCCCCTGCTCAGCCTGCTTTCTTATGCAACACTGTCCCACCTGCCCAGGGGTAGCACCACCCACAATGGGCTGGGGACTCCCACATCATCCAACAATCAAGAAAGGACATGGCCACAGGCCAGTCCCATGAAGGCAATTCCCTAATAGAGGCTCCCTCAACCCAGGTGAGTCAAGTTGACACTAAAGCTATTCAGCATAGTGTTACTGTAAAACCACAAAGAAAGAAATAGAAATTTAAGTGACAAAAAAGTTTTAAAGATTTAATGTGTCCTTGCATACTGAGCTGTCATTTGGGACCTAATTGATAACATCTAACCTTAAAGTCCTGTTTCTATAGGTTTTAATTCCTTAAAAGCCAATCGACTAAAACTTTTCAGTCTCGAATAAACTCAATTTGCATACACATATAAACCTTGATTCCTATACTAACTTCTGTTGAATGAGCAGTTTTTCCTCCAATCTTTGTCTTTTTAATTCCAGTGAACAGCATTTTATTACCATCGAGAGTTCTTTCTCCTGATCGGTATTTATTATCAATTCACAATTTGTTGCACTGAGAGGAATTATGATTTCATATATATATGTTCACCTGAGCAATGTGGATTTGCTATCTTCAGCTATGCAGACCAAGCCTCTTCCATGTTATCATTCTTTTCATATTGAATAATGGAACTCATACACTATATATTTGCTTATCTTTTCATCATTCAACTAGGTAACATCACATTTTTAGAAAATCTATATTCCAATTATTATATTGGTCTTTAGATCCTTAAAAAACTTAAAACTATAACCTTAATCTGGTTTTCTGTTCTTGGTCATATAAACACTTCTTCAAACATATTAGTTTCTCTATATACTGTGGAGTTTCCTACCACTATGCTTGTCCATATACATGTCTGGAATCAATACTTTTAATGTCTTAAAATGTCACTTATTTTTCATAGAAATGATGATGTGTACACAATCTTCATGCATTCATGTCTTAAGTTTACTATGTTATTTATTATTCAGTCTTACAATAGAATTGGGATAATTGTTATTAACAATTTCATAAGAAGTGTTGAACATAAACAATTGTGACCAGAAATCAAACAACCATAAGTGAGACCATTTCACTGCTTGATGTGCTTAAAAATTCCATTCATGGAAATCTCCTAAAATATATTATTTCTGAAATATATTTCTAAAATATATTATTCTCTTTAGGGTTTCTTTTTTGAATTGTAATTTGGAACTTTTTGTATTTTTATTTGATTCATTTCTTTGCTAAAAGAGATTAGTTATACGAACATATGTAGATATAGGTTCAGAAAGGGGCATATAACAAGAGCATGATACAAGACTACAATATCTTTTGTGTATTCATTAAAAAGATAAGGTTAAGGATATATATACATATATGTAACTTTTGTGTAGTAATTTTACTGGCTGGTTATGTAAATACATGTTTTATTGTATATTTTCCATAAACAAACAAAGAGCTTAACAGAAAAAGGATAATGATGTTTAATAATTATAAATGAAACAGAACGTAATGACACTTGTGCAGCAATGAGTACTTACACAATTATTTGTTCTACATTTGAGCCAGCATACTTGGTATGATGACAGGGGAAACTCTGAGCTCCTTCACCAGCCCAAAACGAAAAATATATTACGCAAAATTTATCTTGTTTTATATTGTTATACATAGTAGGAAATTTGCTTCCAGATGACTACATCCAGGGAAATGATCCTCTTAATAAAATGAAAATGGAGGTAATCTAGGTATTAACAACACATTATAAAACACAGGGGTAGAAGCAAATGCTCCTGTTTAAGACAGAAAGACATGAAGAGAGATTGAGGGTGAGAGAAAGAAATAGACAGAGAGGGGATTAGAAAGTAAGCAGGCAGCAAAATCCACACCCTTTTGCTTCCTTAGATGCTTGCTTTGAGAAAATGTTAATGAATTCAGATGCATACATGCAATTTTTTAAAATTCTACTTCAAGGTGTTGGAAAGAGTGGAGAATTTTTCTATGTTCATCCATATCACACTATTTAATTTTTAAAAAATTAAATATTTTATTCCCATTTTACCAGCAAAAACTATTGAGGAAGGTGGAGGATGTAAGAAAGGAAGAAAAGGCCATCTGCCATATTGATAGAACTGCAAAGGTATAAAGAGTGTTCTCATCAATTCTGAGACACTTGGAACAGATGGGATAAATACTGATAATTCAGAGCAGAAGGGATGCATATAAAACAGTCAAGAAACATAGTTGTAGGAGAGGTGGTATCTAGTGTGCCTACTGGTACCCAAGAGAACCCAGATTGAATGAGACAGATGGAAATAAAGGAGAGGACCAAGAGGAGGAAGCAGAGTTAGAATTGCGCATCACCCATAGAATCTAGTCAGAATCTCTCCTTTGTCAACTGATGGCATAACTTTATTACTGTGGTGTTTGTTAAGAAAGGATTGGGAATAGAGCAAGAGATTTTTCTTGGAAAATACAAGACATTATTTGAACTGGGGTGAGAGAAGAGAGCTTAACACTACTGTGGGCCATTATAGTGGAAACACTGAACATTTCTCATAAGAAAAGAAGCAGAATTTTTTTTGTCCACACTTAAGTAAAAGTTACCTTTATCTTGTCGTTTGGACTAATAATCACAAGCCAAAGAATGACATTATTTTGAAAATAATTAGTTTTTCTTTTGGCCTGGTTTATGTGTTGGCCTATGAATAACTTTGTACTTGGTTAGTATATGTATTGGAACTAGAACTGTCAGTTTATTCTTCCAAGGTCAATGGCAAAATTAATCTTTAAAAAACTAAGTAAAGTGGATAACAGAAACATGAACTGAAATAAATTTTCTAGATTAAAAATTGAGCTTCTTTATTTTAAATAATCCATTTCATATTGGTTAATCCTCCTGCTTAATTCTGTCTGGAGTGGGAAAGAGTGAGTGTGCTGCATCAAGCTAGCAGACAGGAAAGACATTCATAATATGCAGCTTAGGGAAGTTTAAACAGCTTGTTTATATACTAGAAATTCTTACAAAAAAGTATACTATTTTGAAGGCAAGCATGAATGAGTTTCCCTCCCCTTCTGCTTGATTGCCTGAATCAGTATGGATAATCACAAGCTGAATAAAGAAAAATGTATGTTTATAATATTGTCTGAAATATGTTATTATAATAGAATAAACATTGCTAATCATATAAAATTATATGAAGTGAAAATAACATGACAAATCACAGATTTTCCACTCTTACGTATTTCTCCAATGTCAAAACTATAGAAATTTGTAGAAATTACATAAATATAAGAATTAATGTCCAAAGACTATGTTTATTATCAAATTGCTAAATTTCTGTTTTACTTTAAATTAGATTAGCTTAGCAAGAAAACTGTATGATGTCTCCATTTGTTTATTGCTCCATGCTTCATAAAAACATATTCACAAAAGATGCATCTCATATATTATAAAATAAAAAATTTCAAGTGTGTGATTCAATAATATTATTATGTTCTGATTCCCTCTGAGATATGATGGAAAGTGGCCAAATTAAGGTACCAGATAAAGGAAAGGAGTGACTCACTTCAGAGTCTAACGGAATCCTTTCTTCAGGTTAGAGTAAAGAATTTTGACAAAAATAACATTTGCTGGGAAGATTGACTGCATAGAGAGAATACTCCTTATATAGAGAGGTATTCCAAATTTGAATGTAAATTATCAGTGAGCAATGCTAAAGGTCTAAGGGCATATTATTGCCTTCCAGTTGGGTCTTATTCCTTTCTGAGTTATAAACTTGAAAATTTCTGAGACTCTCACAAGACTCTAAACTCCCTTCTTCAGAACATATATATCTTAATTCCTTTGTGACTTAGTGTATTAATTATTCCTTCAACTCTTAGGGTCATTGCTATTATACCTTGTCAGTAAGTAATCCTATTTCTTAATAATAACTCAGAAGCCATCCTATAATATCATTTAATGAAAAAGAAAAATACAGAACAAAAACATATGGGAGGGTGTTACTTTAGACAACCTTTGAATAACGTATCTTCTGAAGCTGTCAAAGTCATACATAAGTTCCCTCCTTCTTCAAAGCCTGTGCTTACTTCTATGTTCAAATCTTAATAAAATCAAACTTTGCCTCATACTGACACTTGTCCAGAAATTCTTCCCAGAACAAAATTGAGAATTGCCTTTCATCTGGAAAGACGTATGGAAAACAACTCTTTGGGCTGCTCTAGGATACAGCATACAGATGTGTTTCCTGGATCCTTCTGTCACTCTCGCTGACAATACATTCATTCCCAATATCTGTTTATAATATTTCTACTATCCCAAAATAAACAGTGTATGAAATAGAAATCACTCTTCCCTCTAACTCACTCGACATCTCTACATTTAAAATCTATGTTGACACTTTTGTTTTCACTGGAACCCTCATATGAGTAAAATCAGATAACATACTTTCTTCTTGTGAAAGTCACTTTTGTTTATATGCTTATTATGTTTTATAGTTTTATACATGTTTAAGCATGTGTCAGAACATTATTCCCTTTTATCATGGCTAAAGTAATGGAACCAGGGATAGACAAGCACTGTAGCACTGGGCTACATTTCCATCTCCAGTAATTTATCTTTTTATTGTCTTACCATAATTTGTTTTCAGACTTATTTGTGGGCATTTGATAGTGTTACACATCTTAATTTCTTTCTAAAAATTTTTCTTCAATATTTTATTTATTATTTTCTACTTTATGTGTACGAGTATATGTATTGTCTGCATGTAGGTAAGTCCACCCGTGTCGTGCAGTGCCTTCGGAGGATAGAAGAGGCCTTTGGATCCCCTGGAACTGGAGTTACAGACAGTTGTTAGTTGCCATGTGGTGCTGGGATTTGAACCTGGGTCTTCTTCAAGAAAAACTGGTCCTCTTAACCACTGAGTCATCTCTTCAGCCCCTCACTTTTTAATTTCGTACCATTATACCACTGGATTAAGCTGGATATTTTCCTCTCTTTGGTAGGTTTTCTTCTGTCTCCTGCCCCCCTCCCCATCGTATTATGTCTGATTTGCCACCTGTAGCACACATGTCTGATCTATTGTCAGCAGACTAGTAGAACTCCTTCTTTACTCTCACACAGGTCAGTCATGTCAGCACTCTGCTCTCAGTGACTGCATATCTTGAAAAGCAGAGGCCACACACTGCTAAAGCCTAGAAGGACAATTATTTATCTTTCCCAACTCTATGACTCTTTCTCCTCTTGTGTTTCTCCTTACACACTTTATTGAACCACTCAAGCCTGTTTGTCCAGTTTCTCAAGAATTTCAAAAGTGCTACCAAGTTAATGACTTTGTTTCAGATTTTCTGTCTTTTTCTTGTTCAGTTATGTTCAAAATACAAAAATTAAAATTGATTATTGGTTATAGCAAACCAGAGGTCATTGGACAGCTTGTCAAATGTAGTTTCTAAGAAATGGTAGTGGGACTGGAAGGACTTTCCAAATGAACAGCAGACTGGAGCTGCAAAGCATAATTTAGAAAAGTATTAATTAAGTTTGTTATAAAGGAGAGCAAATTGACAGAGCAAGAACGACAAGTATAGACGGAGGTAAGAAAAGCCATCTGCTCTTATTGTAAGATGATATAATAACAATAGTAGTTGTGAATATGAAAAACAAAAGAGGCTTTCACATATCAATGTTTTATCATTTTAAGTATGAGTAAGGTTACATTTTGGTGAGTGAAATTATAATATTTAAGTAAAAATAACATCTTCAAATATGGGAATCACAGTATTTGCAGAATGTCATTTTGTAAGCATGAAATTAAAATGTGATTTTTTAACCAAGCTAGGAAATAAATACTAGGCATTCATCTGCTATTGACCTAAGGTGAATACTTACACAGTTTTTCTTTTAAAAAACTTATTTTTTTTTAATTGATAAATAATAACTGTATTTGTTTGCAACAGATATCTTGATCTATGCACACGCTGTAGAAGGATTCACTAAAGCAAATGAACACATAGGGTATATCCACAGAATGGATGATTATACAGACATAAACACACACACACACACACACACACACAAACAAATAGAAAAAAAAACATGAGAGATACAATCATAAGAGAAGCATAGAAAGGGGGGTAGAAAAAAGCATAAGCCACAAAGAAACATCTGACAAATGTGATCACATCCCAGAAAAACAGATTAGGCTGGAGAGATGGCTCAGGGATTAAAAGCACTTGCTGCTTTCCCAGAGGACTCAAGTTCATTTCCCAACACCCATGTGAGGCAGCTCACAACCATCTGTATCTCTAGTTCTAGGGGATCTGATTATTTCTTCTGGCCTCCTTAGGCTTTTGTAACAAGTTGTATATGTACACACATATGTAAAATATAAAAATAAATCTTTTATAAAGGAAAAATTAATTCATATCAGAAAGATGGGATGAAAATGTTGGACATTATGGAAAGAAAACAACCCAATACTGGAAAGATACTGTATTATTTACATGTGGAATCTTAAAAAGTTGATTCCATACAATAGAGTACAAAAGTCCTGAACAGAATTTGAGGACAGGAAGAAGAACAAAGAAAGGCAAGATGTTAACAAAGGTACAAAGTTTGGGGCCTGGATAGGTGGTGCTCTGGTTAAGAGCATTTCCTGTGCAAGCATGAGAACTGAGCTCAGATTCCAGCACCCATGTAGGAAGTTGTGCATGGTCGCACACACGACAGTAATGCCATGACTGAGCAGGGTAGAGATAGATCATTGAGGCTTGCTGCTTTTAAGTCTAGCCAGAAAATGTGATCTGCATGTTCACAGACTTCTACCTGAGATGAACAAGTTGAAAATTTTAGAGAAGAATATATGATGCCCTCCTCTGGCCTCTGGGTATGCATACCCACACACACATATGTGCATTCATCTCATACCATGTAGCAAATTCACATACAACCATGTATACAAAAAAGTACAATTTTAGTTATAAAAAAATGTTCTAGGATCCTTTGTACTACATAGTAACTATAGTTACTAATAATTTATTGCTTTTTTCAAAATTGCTCAAAGAATATATGTACAGCACTTGTTCATGCTTAAAATGAAAACTTTTATGGGAATATCATACAAATATTTAGGTAAATCTTTAGAATGTCTTCATATATTTATTCCAAATTTCAGGTGAGATAATTTTTCCAGATGATATAGTATGTATATCAAAGCTAATTGTGCCAGTAATGTCTCATATACAACAATGTTTTTAAATAATTCAACAAATACAGTATTTTCAACTTTCGTATAAATGCATGATGGCCATGCACATTATACCATAGAAGGTTACCTTACTATTCTGGAAAAGATAAGGAAACTTAAGAAGACGATCACCTGACTTCAGAGCTATCCTTTATCAAACATGAAGGTGAAATAACTCTTCATTATAGAATCATAGTACACATGACTATATACAGCACATGAGACAAATGCCAGTTGGAAACAGTTCAAGAAGTCACAATTTAGAAGTCAGATATTATGTACATTTGTTTTCATTTAAAAAACTCTTACTGGACGAACGGCATTTGATTCAAGCAAAACCTCTGTGTTGTAATTACTTCATGAACTTTTGGAATTGAAATCTCTCTCAAACCTAGTGAAGAAAAGTGAATAGTAGTGTTGAATGTCTTTAATTTTACTTCTAATTTTTTTCATAGAAAGAAAAACATTGTGCACATTATTTTTCAAATGGTAAGAAGTGAAATTTGTAAATGCCAGTGGTTTGGCTTGTCTTTTGGTTATTATTAATATTCTATTCCTATAACTACCAGGTAAGTACTGAGCAGCCTTCTAATATGTTTGCTAAGAACTTCTGTGTATAGGCTTGGTTTTATTTTAAACATCAACATTGCTCCTTCAGCTCATTGAATGAATACTTAGGAGATTGGTGTACAACAAAGTTACACTTCATATATGAATGCCTAAGGATGACCAACAGTTTCTAAATGAAAACCTGTGTGATTATATTACTTTTAATTATTAAAAGATTATATAATAACATTTGAGCTTGTGCCAAACACTTGCGCAACTTACAATGATACTATCAGGTTTGGCTTCAGTTGTTAACTTGATTCACCTAAGAAGAGGAAACCTCAATTGGGAAATTTCTGTATCTGATTCATCTGTGGGCAGGTCTTTGAGGTATTTTCCTTTTGTGTTGATTGATCTGGGAGGGCCCAGCCCACTATGGTTTTTTCCACCTCTGGGCAGGTGGTCCTGTATTATTTAAGGAAGCAGGTTGAGCTCTGAGCTCAGCCCAGAGCAGCAAGCCAGTAGGCAGTGTTTCATCCCTCCATCATCTTGACTTCATTTCCTTCCTCCACTCCTGCCCCGAGTTTCTGCCCTGCCTGTCTTCAGTGGATGGACTGTCTCTTGGACAAGTATGATGAAATAAACCCTTTCCTCCCCAAGTTTTTTTTGGTGTTTTATCATAGCAAAGAAAGCAAAGTCATACAAATACATTAGGTTTACTTAATTTTTAGTAGCTGACATGATTATAGCTTCAGAACATAAAATTATCATTAAAAAGCAAAATAAAAATACTGACACTTGAAAAAATTAATATATTTATTGAATGCACTTAAACAGTTGACTACAGAGATAATCTTCAATACAGTAGACAGACATAGTGAAATGGACCAACCATCACATAAACATTAACATAGTGTATAGTATTCGGACAGCA
>NW_008342282.1:5075870-5081454 GCF_000622305.1 Nannospalax galili | reverse complement strand
AAATGAAAGCTTGAAATGACTTAGTAAGAAAGGCTACTTCTTTATCTATCTATGAGTGTTTAAAAAATCCTGAACTTTTATCTTTAGGGCAGTATTTTAACCATATAAAAAGCTGATTGTATTAAATTAGTAACTGCTCCTCGAAGGGCCAAAAGAAAGACTTACCTAAAGGTAGTGAGCTAAAAAATTGTATAATGTTTACATTTTAAAAATAATTTATTGAGTTTTTGTGCATTTCATATAATACATTTTAATAAAATTTAGTCCCCGTCCCCAGCCATGCCTCTTATACCCGCACCATATTTCATGCATTCTGTCACATACTGTAAGCCCTATCCAGTCAGGCATTTGTACCCAGATGTACCTAGCTGCAAGTTCATCCACAAGAGTCTAGCCAGCCTATCTAGAATTCACTCCCTTAAGATGACTCTCTCTCACCCAGCAGTAATCAATTATCAGTAGTTCCCTGACTAGGGTTGGGGTCTCTTTCTCATTTCCCTTGTTCTATGTTGAGTTTTCCTGATTGAGTTGGAATGGGTCTTGTGCATGCTGTCACCATTGTCACAAGCTCATATAAGCAAGTTTCCAGTGACCCTAAAGCCTCAGTTTTCTTATGTTCATGTATCAGCTCTGGCTCTTACAACCTTTCTGTCCCTGGTTCTGCAATGGTTGCTGATCCATGCGGGGGAGGTGAGGTTTTATATATAAGTCCTATTCAGGAACACACACTCTTTAGCCTCTTATTATTTAAAACTTAGCCAATAGTGACATTCTGTGTGCATCACACTGTGTTGGGAAGCTTCGCTGGTATTGAGGGTTATATTAATATTCTTTCTAATCCCTGCTCCTATATGTTCCATGAGCCTTAGGTATAGATGTTCCACTGAAGATGTGTTGCTTATTTCACAAACACAATCTCTGTTTGACCAGTTGTGAAACTATGTAATAACATCCATCCATTGCATAAAGAATCTTCTTTGATGAGTGGTATATGGCATACATGTCTGTAAATATAAAGATTCATATATAGCATACAGTAAGAATTTCATTCATCTAGAGAATGTGCCAGAGATACTTTTTTCTCTACAATCTATGACTGTACCTGCCATGTGATTTTTTACTATATTTACTGTGAGTTCCCTCACATTGAGAGTGCTTTATGTCCAATTAGATAGCTATTGATTAATCCCTAGATAAAAGTACCATACTGCACCAATAGAGATAGTTTGAGTGTCAGTCGTTATGGTTATTCGACTTTACAGCTGGATAGGTTTTACTGAGTCTTTCAGAATTTCATACAATATGTTTTAATAGTATTCAGACTCCCTCTCTCTACTCCTCTCAGATGTACTACCACTTCTGTATAACCCTTACTCTATGTCTTCTATTATTTTTTAAGGCCTTGTGGGTCTAATTTGTATTCCCAAAGTTCTCTTTTTATTCAGCACACCACATTCAGGGTGGGCCATCCTACCTCAAGCAACCAAGGTAAGACAATCCTCTACAGGCATGCCCACAGGCCCATTCCCTAGGTGATTCCAGTGCCTGTTGGCAGTTAACAGTAACTGTCACACAAATGAACACATTCAAGGTACCGACTGGGTCAAAGGTTGGATACACAGATCTGTGTATCACTCAGATAGTAATAATCAAATTTTATCTTGCACTAAATAGCATAAAATGTAGATTTGGGGGGGCTTGAGAGATGGCTCTCCAGTTAAGAGCACTCACTGTTCTTGTAGAGGACCCAGGTTCTATTCCCAGCACCCACATGGCGGTTATGAACCATCCTTACCTCCAGTTCCAGGGGAATCCGAAGGCCTCTTCTGACCTCTGCGGCATTGCATGACACGGGTGCACTCACATACATGCAGGCAATACACTCATACACATAAAATAAAAATAAGTAAATATAAAAAAAACGTAGGTTTTTCAAATCTTGATGTAGTTTAAAGCAAAAAACTCGGGATTTTGAGGACCTAAAAATAATAATTTCTCACAGCAAACTAGCTTGTGTTATACTGTCATATTGATTATTAGTGAATAAATTACATAAACTTTTAAAATTGTTTGCTAGAGGAATTAGGATCGTTGGAGAAGTCAGATCATTGGAAAAGTCAGAGAGAATTGTTTTTGAATGTATTTTAAATTTAAAAATCATCATAATGCTGGGCTTGGTGACACATACCTTTGACCCTGAACTTGGGAGGCAGAGGTGGGTGAGTCTAACTGATCGAAGCCAGCCTCGTTTCTAAAGTAGTTCCATGCCAGCTGTGGCTACAGGAAGAGACCCTGTTGAAAAAAGACCAAAAAAATCAGCATAAATGCCTATTGATCAGATAAATATTTTGCAAAGTCATTGTCTTCCGTGTCTTCAGTTTCATCATCCCTCTGCCTGATCTTCTCACCTCCATCATTAACATTTCAGCCATACTTTCCTCTCATGTGTACATTATTTGCTTTGTTTTAATAAAGCAGAATGAGTACCTGATACAGAAAAACACATGAATACAAAATATTTGGCCCACAATTCTGGTATTAGAAAAATCTAAACAGCTCTTTGATTCTGGCAATCTGGACTCTAAAGCAGTATTTTAATGACTTCCAGTCCAGTTTGTGCTATAGAGTAAGAGACTCTTTCAAGGAAAGAAAAGGAAAGGATAGGATAGGATAATGAAAGGAAGGGAAGGGAAGGGCAAGAAAAGGGAGAACAGGAGGAGAGAGGAGGGGAAGGATAGGAAAGGTAAGGAAATTTGAACATTATTGGACCATTGTCTAGCAAAGGTCCTGTCAGACAGAGAAGGTGTCAACTTCATTACGGTATCTTTCTCTCATGGTAACCAGTCTTGTTCTGCAATGGCAACCTTACACTCCAGAGAAAACTGTCCTCTCCCCTTGAAGTTATCATCATCCAGGGTCACCATTTCCTAATACCATGACTTTGGGGACCAAGCCTCAACAAGATTTCTGATGAGGATAATTTTTGAGTTGTAGTGTTGTGTCCATCTTGATACACCCCAAGCATTTAAATATACATTTTTTTTTCTTGATTGAAGAATGGAGGATAAATAGCAGCAACTGAAGCTGTACTACTGTTTTTGTATGGAGTAAATGCATCTGTGAAGCCCTTAAACATAGATGCTGCATTTGATTCTTAATCTAATCACAGTAGCAATTATTATTTGCATTTATAGATGTGAAAACTATACATTAGTGAAACTAAGTGACTTGCTCTAGGTCACAGAGTTTGAATGTACCACAATGGGCTGACACCAAGGTCTTTGGTTTTCTTCCAAATCTCTTTTCATTGTGTGGCTATCTATACTCCATCTTGAACTGTGAGAATGAATGACTGCAGCTGAATAATTTTTTGCAATTTCAGAGTTGCTTGCCATCCAATAACACTGCATGATTGTTGCAAAGAACCTAATAAAATGAGTAGGTTCTATTAGAGAGGTGCAAGTTTAATAACTTAGATTCCAGAAGCCCAGTTCTGAGGCTGGAAATCCTGTTTTATTTGCTGATGACTTTAACAGCTTACTCAACTGAGAAAGTGTTTGCTTTGTGAAGTTTCTCCATTGGGCTACCCTGAGTTTTATTCTCTTCATCACATAATTAATGCTTTATTTCAAAATAAAGATTGAAATTTCTGAAATCAAGTCTGAAGTTGATGAAACTTTGCACAGCATTCTGAAAAGTGTAAATTCTGCTTCTGTTTTAGTACGTTTCCTATTAATTTTCCTATTTCTGCAGTTCCCAGAAGGACAATTGTCTCTGTGAACAGATGATGTTTACAGAAAATCTTATTTTAAAAAGTCACAGATGTAGCCATGTGCAAGTGAAAACATATCACACTGCTGTATTTTATCAACAAAGTCATAGGCCATTTTTAAAACAATAATAAAATGGTATAAAAATAAAGAACCAGAAATAGAGCCTGGGCATGATCAGCATAAAGTTCTCTGAACACTTTGAATAGATTTTAATATGGTGATAAAATAATGTGACACACAGGAACCATGCTAACCTGAGACTAAAAATATCCATTTTTCTATCTCTAAAAATATCATTTCTTCTACTTCATAATTCACAATATATTCTCTTAATTGAATTATTACATTAGTAAACAAGAAGTTAATTGTAGGTGTGCATTAGAAAATGCTTACTAAACATTGGATTGGGATGAAGTTTGCAATCTGTGTGTAACACAAGTCTATTGTTCTGAAATTATGTAATGAAGATATCTGATTTTAGTCCTGGTCAATTCTTCAACTAATCAACTTGCTTTTAAAACTCTTGGAGTGATTCCACTTCTAATTATACTAAGAAGAAGAAACAGACGGGTTTGAGCTTATCACGCCTGGAGAGAGGCCAAAGGAAATCCATAAGGAAGCCTGTTGTAATTGGAAAAGTCAAGGACTTGGAGTTAGATAAGCTGGAATGCAATTCTAGTTTGCTCAGTTATTGGTTCCTTTACTGTGGCTTCATCACTAGCTTTCTGGAGACTTGGTTTTTTCACATGTGATAATAATAATATGAATATAGATAGGGAAGTCTTTAGTATTCAACATATTTGGAACACTTTGTACTTTATGCATTGCTTTAATTTATTTTCATAATTTTCAACTTAATTATAACAAGTCTTTGAGGGGGTACTATTAATAATACATTCTACAGATGGGGAAATTTATACAGAGTAAGCTGAAATAAATTATCTTAATCACAGTGATGAAGACAAGATTATACCAAAGACAGAGATCTTGTGCTTATTCACTGTCTCATGCTGGGTTTTGTTTAAAGCTCATTTCTATACCTGCAAAGTGGGTATTATAGCATCTCTGTACTTCTTTATGAATGTTAAATGACTCTGTAGTTATGAATTATTTAGAAAAATACATAGTGCAAATTAAATATTTGTTGAATAAAAACAAATAATCTTAGTTGGATCAACTATAGAGCTGGAAATATGGGTAACATGAGCAATATTATTGTTCACTTAATAAAATTCAGAATTATCACTTTTTAACCAGAGAATATTTGGTCTTCTGACATTGTTTCTACTCATAACTGTCATGAATAGATATGTGAGATTTTAAATAATATATATTATTTCAGAATGCTCATATAGTAGCTAATTAATAAACCATTCACAGGTGACCATGATAATACATCATATCTGAAAGGGAGAAGAGCTGATTTGATAACTTACATTAGTGGCATTTATTGAGTTTTTACTTTATGACAAAGACCCAAGCTCTTTGTATTTATTAACTCATTCAGTAATTACCAATTACACAAAAAGATTACTGATTATCAGAAGTTTGGAGGAAATATACAGAAAATTTAAACTTGTGCTCATCCAATAGGAGCTCATTTCTATAATCCCAACACCAAGCTGATTCAAGAGAACTCTCACGAATTCGAGACCTGCTTGGGCTATATGGTGAGGTGGGAGGGCAGCCTGGGCTATAGGGTTAAACTCTGTTTGTATAAGGAAAAGCAAGAAACAGAAAATAAAAGTCAGATAACAAAAAACAGATAAAATCCACAGTTTTTGAGTAGAAAACTTAAGATTATATATATA
>NW_008342282.1:5074077-5075843 GCF_000622305.1 Nannospalax galili | reverse complement strand
TATAAACAGATCTTTCACCTTTCACTCATTTCTGTTTTTTGTTTCTTTGTTAGCTTGTGTGCTTGTGTGCGTGTGTGTGCTTGTGTGTGTGTGTGTGTGTGTGTGTTTGTGTGTGTGTGTGTGTGTTAGAGATAGGGTCTCACTATGCATCTCTGGCTTGCCTGGAACTCTCTATGTCAATCAGACTGTCCTGGTACTCCCAGGAATAAGCTCACCTCTGCCTCCAGAGTGCTGGGATTAAAAGGGCAGGCTCACTTATAATTTTATGGCAAAATTTCACTGATGCAAAATCTACTCAGACAATACAATTTTTTAAAGAAATTTTTAACCAAAATTTTAAGTTTAGTTTTGACATGAAATAAATATATGACTGTTGTTTTTATTTTGTTATTGTTGAGTTGTATTTTGTTTTGACAGAATGTTATTCTGTAGCCCAGGCTGCCCTGGAACTTTTAGAAATTCTCATACCATAGGCTATTAAATGGTAAGAATACAGATTAAGACAAAATACCTAGCTAGACTTTGTCTTTTTTGTTTAAAGTAAATAATATCACTCAATAAAATATTACTCATTGTGCTATTTCGAAAATTGAAAGCAACTTGTTTTTTAGTTCCTTCATTTACTCATTGAACAACTCCTTCCTGAATATAGTGTGATAATAAGATTCTGATAATATGATGGCTTTCTTTCCATTCACCAGGTGATCTCCTATAGCATGGAGTTAGTAACATTGGTGAGTTCTCCCAAAACACACATTTGTTGTTATAATGATACCTTTCTATCTCAGATTTGCTTATAATTTGTTGTATATCAGGACCCTTAACCATTCAGTTATAATGTAATAATTATTTTTGTGTTTTTGGATATTTGAAGCCAAGTAGACAGGCTTAATGAGAGAGCTTAGCACTGACATGTCTCTTCCTTGAAATATTTGTGTTACTATGACTTGAATCCAGACCCATAGTGTGTCCTAGGAAAGGTTTTTCTCTGAGACACATTGTCAGTACTGAAAAAGTTTTGCTCTTTCTCCTCATATTCAAAATTCTGAAATGTTTTGAGAGACTAAAGCCAATATATTGCCAGTATTTTAAAAATATAGTATATGTCATATTTGACTAAATGTTATGAATGTCATGTAAATTAAAGTTTTGGTTAAACATAAGTACTTTTGGATTTTTAATTTATTAACATTTCAATTACTCTATTTTTTTGGTATTTTTGAAACAGGGTCTCTTTTAACAAATATTTATATTAAGAAAGTAGTTTTCTATGCTTTGAAATTTATGAGAAATGTATAAACACTAACAACAAAATAGCTGAACCATACAAAATCAATTAGGATTAAAATATGACATCTAGAGAAATTATAAAACTATTTGAAAAATTAAAAAATGTTATAGATGTATTTAGGAATATTGTGATAAGTTACACAGTGGACAATCTGATAGCAACATGTTTGGTATGAAGAATAAAGTCCTGCAAAATATTCTGTTTTACCAGGCAAGAAAGAAAACACAGAAAAGAATATATCTTTCTGAATAAATGCTTCAGGTATTTGAAATATTGTCCACAAAAGACAGCCTATTAAAAACACAAAATTTTGGGACTGAAGAGATGGCTCAGTTGTTAAGTGGTTGCTCTTGCAGAGGACTGAGCTTGATTCCCAACACCCAAGTGGTAGATAATAACCTCCTGTAACTCCAATTCCAGGAGAATTCAATGACCTTTTCTGACACAAGTGGGCAATATGCTCATATATATAAAA
>NW_008342282.1:5067367-5071749 GCF_000622305.1 Nannospalax galili | reverse complement strand
CTAATTATTTTTAGTATAAGTAAGTAATAATTTCAATAAATATCTTTTAAATCCTGCCCAGGATATAAAACATCAAATTCACTGATGTGTGTTTAGGTGAATATACTTTATATACTGTGTCTACATTTGTTAAGAGAATGCACTGGAAAACATACAGATTTTGCTGCTGAAATTAGTGAACCAGTCAGTGGGAAATATTTTCATTGAATTTTTTGCTGGTTATCTACTTACTTAAAGCCTCAAATGAGTATACACACTTTAATTCCTCTGCTTAGAATTCCAAGGAAAGTAGTTTGTAAATTAAAAAAAATGAAGATAAGTCAAAATGAGAAACTTGCTTTTTCATGTCAATAACAGTCACAAAAGGACAAGATGAATAACTTTGAAAAAGAAGATTTCAAAGAAGCGATCTTACATTATTCCTCCAAGAAAATGAGGTCCAAATTCTTTCATTCTGATTGTAGTTCGGCAGACAAGAAATAGCAAAAGTCAAAGCAAGACTTCTTTAGTAACCATAGGATTTATTAACAATTAATAGATTTGCTAATTATAGGTTATTAAGAAATATTACTATCTCAAGTTCTTTACATTAAAGTCTCCAGAATACAACTAAACACAATAACTCAAAACTAAAGAAATGTCAATATGTTTGAACTAAACATTAGTGCAATTTAAATAGTAAAATTCACTAAATATCCCTTCTTAATCAATTTTAAACACGAGACTACATACATTTGTTCTTATTGTTGTTAATGTCTTATCTTTTTCAAAACTTTTAGTTTAGTTTTGTTTTGTTTTGTTTTGTTTGAGACAACGTGTCTCAGTGGCTCCAGCTGGCCTGAAACTTACTATGTAGATCAGAACAAATGTGTTCTTACAGCGATTAACCTGCCTGTGCCTCGGAGTGCTGGGACTGAAGGAATGTACCACTAAGCCCAGGGACAAACTACATATTAATAAATGAACTTTTTATTACTGGAAATAATAAAGATAAAGTTGCATTATGGATTTAGTAGCTATGAGGCTGATTTGTTCTATTTTCTTTTTCAAATCTCTTCATCTCTCTCTCTCTCTCTCTCTCTTCACACACACACACACACACACACACACACACACACACACACACTACTAATGAATCCAGTCTTTTAAAAGACACATTTAGGCAAGTTAAATCAGCTTGAAATCAATGATAGCCATTTAAAACCGAAAGCAGAAAAGGGAAGCTTAAGGACGTTACTATCTCTCAGTGGGAACATATTTATTGTAAGTGTAACAGTATATTTATTATTTCTTAGCAAATTATAAGGTATGACTTAGAATTTAACATTTTCCATATTTTAACGTTTTCTCATCTTATTTGCATATCGGAGTAATTAGTAAGTTCTTTTTCAAACAGTCTGGAGGTTAACAACCCAAGTAGCTGCAACTTAACAGTCTTCCAAGGCAATTATAAAAACGTATCATTACCATCTTTGTTACTATTAATAGACCAGAGTTAATAGAGGTTATGCCCATACTACACCTGTTTTAGTTTTCTTGTACTTGTATCCAATATATATATTGTACATTTGCAAAACATTATTAAAATGTTGAACTGGTTTTTGTCTGTTGAATGTTATCCAAGATAATGTGTTTATGTTTCAATATTTTTTATATTTTGTGTGAGGTCTATAGAGTATGCAATACCCATGTATACATGTATGTTTTATTGTCCTCCCCTGGAGCCAGCCAAAGGGGGACACAGGGTTTCTGCCGATATGGGGGTGAAAGGCGCGAAGTCACGAGACACAAACACCTGGAGTAGGGTGAAAGCAAGCAAAGGGAAAGCTGCTGCAGACTCGTTCATTCCAGGAAGCGTTTAGGGTTATTAGGGGTTGGCTAGCCACTCATTAATTCCAGGAAGCTTTTGTGGTTATAAGGGGTTGGCTAGCCAATCATGGTTTCCCACGCCGCCCTACAATATCCAATGGCAGTCTGTCTCCGGGAAGAACATCTCCCAGCAGGTTGTCATTGCTACACCCAACTGGCTGTCACTTATGTGGAAACGCTTTCCCCATTCCTTATGGCAGGCAGCCTGAGCTGGGCTCAGTTCTTTGTTATGTATGTATGTATGTATGTGTGTGTGTATGATCTCTTTATGTGAAATTGTGTGGGTGCATATGTATGCATGCTAAGACATACTTGAAGTCAGAGGACAACTTTGCATGCTGGCTTTTGCCTTTTACATGTTTGAGATGGGATTTCTTTTTTTTTTTAATATTTTTTGGGATTTTTTTATCTTGAAGAAGCATTTCATTACAGTTTTAACATACTCAATAACAGTTTCCAGAGCAAAGATACATCTCTTTCAAAAGTAGTTATAAAATTTTTAGGTTCACTGTTGAATTAATACAATTAATACAATATTGAACTCAGTATAAATCCTGTAGGACATAAAATTGAATGAGTTTTTAACCTTTAAAATAGTTCACCAAGCTGGGCGTGGTGGAGCACACCTTTAATCCCAGCACTCAGGAAGCAGAGGCAGGAGTATCTCTGTGAGTTCAAGGCCAGCCTGGTCTACATAGTGAGTTCCAGGAAAGCTGGTGCTACAGGGAAACCCCGTCTCAAAAAGACCACAAAAAAAAAAAAAAACCAAAAACAAATAATCTCCATTTCATTTTAAAATATATTGTTTCTTACAGAAAGACTCATTGTTTTCACTAATAACACTGAGATTTTGGCACATGCATCTCTAATCTGTATGCATCTGATTATTACTAGTCATAGTCGGCTGTACTCGGATCCTTGGCATGAGTGTACGTCTATAAAGTCATCGGTAGATTTCAATGGTAATGGTTATTACCTCTACTAATTAACATGACGTAAATTTTTATGCTTCCTCCTCAAATTCCTTTTTTTTAATTTGTTTATTTTTTGTGTTTGTGTGTGTATATCACAGAGACGGGATTTCTTTTTGTTCATTGCCAGTACATACAACAGACTAGATGGCCCATAAACTTTTAGTGGCTCTTTTGACTCTACCTCTAATGTCCTCATCTGAGATCTGGGATTGCAGATGCATGCTCATACACCTGACTTCACGAGAATGCTTCTGTGGATTCAAACTCAGGTGCTTGAACTTTTACACCAAGCACTTTTCCCAACTGAGCAATCTTCCTTAGCCCTTAGCTTTGGTTTTGCCACAAATACAAAAATGTTTTTAGAGTGCATGTAGGATGTAATTTTAAAAATCCCATAGCTTTTTATTAATGATGATTTTGATGTGTTCAAAGTATTTTAAAAATATACTCATTTCATAAAATTAAAGGGTAATATTTGAACACTGTATGCCATACTCTAAACACATACAAATATTAATTCATTTCTTCATTCCCATAACTATGAATAAGTAAAATGGAATTTTTCACCAACAAATAGCAATGCATTTATTTAGTTGTGTTTATTTATTAAAAACAGATAATAGTCAGCTTGTTGATGTTGTTGTTTGTACTACCATGCCTGGTCTATCAGGCATGTAACTATTTCCTTTTGTAATTGCTAAAGATTACACATACTTTGAGGTAGCATTATAATCTAACATGATTAAAACTGTTAATTTTGTTAAATTTCATTTAATTGTAGCTGTGGTTATAATAATTTTGTGTGATGTAATGATACAATGTAATTTTGGTGTGAAAAGTTGGACTAAATCACCATTGGCCTTCATGTGCTAAAACACAAATCTGGGCACTACATAAACTGTCTTGAACTCAGTTGTGAATAAATACAGGTACCTTTGACATTGATCCTTGATGGTTTCTAGGTGATTTGAAATCTGTTTTTCTCTTCTGTTCCTACGACTTTTCATGTGCTGTTTAATAGCGATGAATTGAATTCAAGGCAGTTCATAATTTTTGTGCCAATTGAAATGTAAGCAAAGACATTAGAACTGTCAAAACAAGGGCACAGTAAAATCTATTGTATGTTTACAGGCAATTACTGAATTGGATTTAGAAAAGCTTTATGGAGAGAATGAATTCTTTATGTTCTATGCAGGAAATGGGTTCAATATGTATGTGGGTTTTTTATATCTTATGCTAACTCTTGTACAATATCTACATATCTTTAACTTTCTTTTATTATTGTTTTTCTGGCAGGATAGTCAGATTCAAGAGAAAAAAAGTTTCTCTGTGTCTCTTGGAATTCTATTAATAGTCCTAAATAAAATAAAGAACTTCACATTTTTCATATGCTAAAAAGAGAATATTTCCACCAAACTGAAAATATGAGGCAAAACTTTGTTAATATTCCAAATTAAGCCTCACGTTTATAAAATCGATGTTTAATGACATTAGCACACACACACTTGTTACATCTGTAACCTTTTTATACTCTGATAA
>NW_008342282.1:5052380-5066937 GCF_000622305.1 Nannospalax galili | reverse complement strand
AGGTGAAAGATAAGGGTCTAGTTTCATTCTTCTACAGGTGGAGATCCAGTTTTGCCAGCACCATTTGTTAAAGATGCTGTCTTTCCTCCACTGTGTATTTTTTGCAACTTTCTCAAATAGTAGGTGGCTGTAATTGTATGTACTCATATTTTGGTCTTCTATTTTGTTTCATTGATCTACAGGTCTATTTTTATGCCAATACCATGTTGTTTTATGACTATAGCTCTGTAATATACTTAGAGATCTGATATTATTATACCTCCAGGATTGCTCTTTGTACTAAGTATTGCTTTTACTATCCAGGTACTTTGTAACTCCGCATGAATTTTAGGACAGATGTTTCTAATTCTATGAAGAATATCATAGGGATTTTGATTGTAATAGCATTTAATGTATAAATTACTTTTGATAGGAGGGCCTATGAATCACCACAATGACTGGCCAAGCAAATTATCTTTATTGGTACCATAGTGGCACTTTTATCTTGGTGGTAATCAATGATGGCCTAATTGGACTTAAGGACTACTCAATAAGAGTGACTCAATGCATGGCATTGTAAACATAGTCAAGTGCTCAAGGCTGGACATGTTATAGACCCTAGAGAAAAGCCTACTTCCATCAGTTTCCTAGACCAATACAATATCTTACTATATTCTAAATAATGCATCCTTATATTTATAAACAAGTGTACCTCTTGCCACTCATCAAAGCAGCTTCTTTTTGCAACAGATGGAGATTGTTACAAATTTCTACAACTGTATAAAATTCACAGAATACCTGAAAGTTAGGGGTTCAGCCTTAAATGACCAATTGACAATGTAACCTCTGCAACAAAGGCTCAGGGAACACTGTGGAAGAGGACAGAAAGATTGTGGGAGCCAGAGGAACAAATCACTTGCTACCAGTTAGTGCATTCTAGACATGCTGGGGAAGCTACATATGTGATTCTTCTACAGTGTGGCAGCATAACAAGAACTACTTAATGAGAAAACCAGTTGACAGGCCAATGTAGATGGGAAAATTTTGCCACTGGGTCCCACCTCAAGAGGAAAAACTCCATGGAAGGCAATCAATGGATGCTGAGGGATGGAAGTTTGGTTTTCTTTAGGGAATAGCTCCCTGAGAAGTTATCTAATCCCAGTTAGTCACTCCTAAACATAAGTACACCTGAGCACAACTAAATGGATTCAGTGTATTATACATATGCATATTTTACTCTATATGTATATGTAACAAGAAGAGGAGAAGAATTGTGATGGAGTTGGGGAGCATGAGAGGAATGGGGGAATGCCTTGGAGGTGTGAAATATTGCAAATACAAACTCATGAAATTCTAAAAATGTTTTTAAAATTGTATTTTTAAAAAATGAAGTGTCACTCTGTACTCATCAATAATACAGTTTCTTGGGGCTGGAAAGATGACTGAGTGGCTAAGAATACTTGCTGTTCTTCCAGAGCACCTGGGCTCAATTCCCAGTACACATATGGTGACTAACAACCATTCCTAATTCCAGATCCAGGGGATCTAGCACCCTCTTCTGGCCTCTTCAGGCATTGCACACACATGGTGGAATTAGATACATGCAGGCAAAAACACTCATACACACGCAGAAAAAAATTTTTTTTAAATGCAGTTTCTCATTTTAAAAAGCAGTAAAAATAGTATACTCATGAAAGTTCATACATGTTGTCCAATTTCATTAACTCTGGAACCAAAGATGTCAATATCTGTTCATATGATACACAGAAATGAAATAAATATTAAGGAAAATTATCTTCTTTGTACATCATACTGTGTAGATTTCGGTGGTGCAATTTCCCTAAGTCCAGAAGGCATTAACTAGTAGCAGGTGTCTTGTCTCTGGCTCTTACAGTCTTTCTCAGTCCTCTTCTGTGATTTCCCTTAGGCTTATTGTAGAGGTTGCTTTGTACATGTGTCAATGTACCATATATGGCTGGGCACCTCACAGTCAGTCTCTGTATTTCTGATCAGTTGTGGAACTTTGTAGCAGTCTCCATTTGTCTAGAAAAGAAGCTACTTTGATGAGTGGTGAAAGGTACGTTTGTCTGAAAATATAAGGCTACATATTTAATATATAGCAAGATAATTTGTTGGTCTAGGAAAGTGACAGACGTAGGTTTTTCTCCAAAGTCTAGACCTCTCCAGTCCTGTGTATTTGCTTATGTTTACAGTACCATGAATGGATTCCCTCCTACTGAGTCCTCCCTAAGACCAATTAGACAGCTGGTTACCCCCAAGGTAAAAGTGCCACTATTGCACCAATGAAGATAATTTTCTGGGCTGGTCATTGTGGTACTGTATAGGCTGTACAGCTGGGGAGGATAGTACTTTTTCATGCTATGAGTGTTAGTCTTTGAGGATGAGACTTCTAGGCCAGTTCCAGCACAATTGTCTTTTTATTCTAAATATGTAATGTCTTCAGCAACAGGGGCTTATCTTCATAATGTGGGAGGCAATAAAGTGTTATGACAATAGTCTATCTTATTTTTTGAATCTCTTGACTATCTTGACAAACAACTGGAAGGGAGGTTTCCTTTATGATTTATGATTGTATAATGTATTTACTATGTTATTGTGGTCACCGGCTGTGGCTGCTCTCCTCTGGCTATGGCCACTCTCCTGCACTCTCAGTACTTCTGATCAGTCATCCAGTCTGGACCCCAGGGCTGGTGAGGAGTCTGTGCCAGCATCGCCACACTCAGATGCAGGTTTCAGATTCCTGGAAACCATGTGACTTACATAGTTTTCCCTCTGATAAGAAACAGGAAGCACTGCATTCCAGCATGATAGGTATGGAAAGCAAAAGGCAAAATCAGTCACAAGATTTTCCACAACATGATATGTCCCATGTATTTCTAGATTCTCCATGACTTTTATCAAAAACGAATGTTAGATTTTGTCAAAGATATATACGTTGAATGAGATGATCATTTGTTTTCTGTACTTCAGTCTGTTTACATGGTGGATTAAATTTATGGATTTATGTATGTTGAACCTTATATGCATCTCTGGACTGTAATCTAATTGACTATAATGGACAGTTTTGATGTGCTTTTGCATTTGTATTGAGAATATTTTTTGTTATATACCCTTCAGCTATACACATGCACTCACATGTATATGTTTATTTCTCAGTAGTTTCTGCAATAGTATATTTCCCTTTGATGTTTCACACTACCTAAGTATTATTTACTATCTTTTCCCTTTCTCCACCTTTATAGCCCTTCCTCCTCCCACCCCTGTTAAATGTCCCCAATTTCCCCAAATTCCCCTTGATATGCCTGTGCCCTGCTTATCCCATCTTGAGCTATTTCTTCTACTCCCCCTCCCATGTTCTTTTTCATTTCTCGCAATTTACAGTTACATCAAGGAATAACCTCACATCTAAAGATTTGGAGCTAGAATCCACTTATGAGAAAGAGAATGTGACACTTGTTTGTCTGATTCTTTGTTACCTCACTTAGTATAACAGTTTCTAGTTCCATTCATTTACCTGTGAAATTCATTATTTCATTTTTCTTTATTGATGAATATAATTCTGTTGTGTAAATGTACCACATTTTCATTGTTAATTCATTAGTTGAAGGACATCTAGATTTTCCGTATTTCCTAGCTATTGTGAAAAAAAAGCAATAAACACCATTGAGCAAAAGTAATTTAACAAGTTTTTATAATGTCAAAACAAGTGGCCATTTCAGAGTGAATAAGGGAAATTTCACAGGATGCCACCTCAAGATGAGGGGCTACAGGAAATCAATTATACTCATGGAGGGAGAATCACATTTTTTCCAGGGACTAGCTAAACTAGAGGTAAATCTACATGGGCAGATTTTACTAAATACAGGTACTCAGAAGCATCGTGAAATGGACTAAATGAATTAAGAAGTCTGAGAATCAAAAGAGAGGACAAAATTTCGAGGGAATTGGGGAAACATAGAAGGAGTAGAAGGGGAACAGGGTGGGATGGAAATAGCACAAATGCAGTCATTTCCAATATTATACACTTTGAGTATATTAGAATACAAAAATGTATACAAGTATGGAAAAATGGTTTTTTTTTTATTGAAAAAATAAAACCCTGTTTTCCCCTTTTGTCTATATAAATAGAAAAAAAGAGGAAAGTGTCCCCTAACAAATGATCTAATCTCTATATTATTTTCAGGCTTAATAAGCCAGTTTCTGGCTAAAATTACATGAAATATCAAAGTAATTTTAAATTGCATTTCTCTCATGGCTAAGGATGGTGAATACTTTTAAAAGTGTGTACTAACCATTTTTATTTCTTCTGAGAGTTCTCGGTTTAACTCCATAGACTACTTTTTTTATTATGTTTTTTCATTTCCTAATGTTTAGTTTTTTGAGTTCTCTGTATATTCCACTAATCTTCTGTCAGATGTGTAACAGGCAAAGATACTCTTTTCCTACTCTATATACTCTCTTTTCAGGTCATTAAAATTTTCCTTAACAGTATGAAAGCTTGTTTTTAATTTCATGAAATCACACTTGTTCATTATTTGTCCTATTTACTATACAACTTGGGTTCCATTCAGAAAGTCTTTATCTGAATTTCCTTACTTACTATTCCTTCTAGAGTTTCAGAATTTAATGTCTCACATTGAGATTTTTGATGATTTAAATTAATTTGTGTGCAGGATGAGAAAGAAGGCTCGACTTTCATTCTTCTACATGTGGATATCTAATTTTTCTAATACCATTAGTTAAAAATACAGTCTTTTCTCCTTTTTTAAAATTTTTGTCAAAATTCAGGTGGCTATAGGTTCATGTATTTATATCTTGTTCCTCAAGTCTATTCCGTTGATCAGCATGTCTGTTTTTGTGCAGTACCATGCTATTTTTTACTAATTTTCTCTGTACTATAACTTGATATCATGTATGCTGATACCTTTAACAATGATTTTATTGTTCAGGAATTTACTTTTTATTTTATTTTATCTTTTTACTATCTGGTGTCTTTTGTGCTTTCTTATGAATTTTAAGATTTTTTTTCAATTTGACAATGATTGCAATCAAATCAGACAGTGAATTTTACAGTGTGACCATTTTCCTAGTATTAATCCTTCCAATCCACATGCATGGGAGATCTCCCTATCCTCTGGTGTCTTCTTCAATTTCTTCTGTGTTTAAAATTTTATTTGTGTCAATATTTCACTTCCTTGTTTTGGTCTATTCCAAGGTTATTTATTTATTAATTAATTTATTATTTACTTATTTATTAATTATTTTGAGGCTATTTTGAATAGGATTGTTTCCCTAATTTCTTTCCAAAATGCTGATGAGGATGTGGGGAACAATGAAACCCCATGCGTGAGTTTGCAAGTGCAAAACTGGTACAGATATTACAGAAATCAATGTGGTAGTTCTTCAAAACACTACAGATAGTTCTACCATGTGACCCAGCTACACTGCTCCTAGGAATACACCAAAAGGAATCAATTACTTACTACAGAGACTCATGCTCCTTTATGTTCATAGCTTCTCTATTTACAGTAGCTTTGCCGTGAAGACAGCCTGGATGCCTATCAGCAGAAGAATGAATAAAGCATATGATACATCTATACATAATGGGGTTCTATTTATCTATAAAAAGTGAAATTACAAAATTACATGTAAGTGGATAGAATTGGAAAATATTTTACTCAGTGAGGTAATCCCAATGCAGAAAAAAAATGGTCATATGATTCACTAATATGTGAATCTTAACTTTTAATGAGATTTTCTTTTTAAATTGGAATACATATAGAAGCCTGTAATCTAGGTTGGTGGTGTGGAAGGAAAAGAAAAACTTTAGGGTAATGTGGATAGCCTAGCATAGGTGAAATGAAAGGGGAAAAGGGAATGATGGGAGGTTTATGGGTTGGTAAGGAACAGGAGGGTTGACAGAAATAATTAAAAGGAAGGATGTCTGTCAAAGTCATATTGAAACCTACTATTTTATAAGCTTCATATATGATTATTCATATTAAATTTAGTTATAATTATCTTACACAGGAGATAACCCTCCTTCTATAAGCCACACATTGCCAAATAAAGAGCCTGATGCCATGTGTGGGATGTGTTCCTTGAACTTGTTCATCAGAAGTATTCTGAAAACCCTCAAAACAATACAAGCTATAGCCAGTGTAACTTGTCTGTCCATCAGAACTTTAAAGTAAGCTCCTTTTGTTGAGGACACCACAGACACTGATCATAGGACATGAAAAAAATCAAGTTGATACACACCAGGTAGTTTCTTCACTGCTGGTTAGTTACATAGTATCTGAAGGGCTTATATAGGCTTCTGGCATGGAGGGAGTGATCAGTAGTCATATGCACTTGTGAACCTCCTGAGCTACAATAATAACTCACATAACACTATATGTCCATGAGTATATTAGTGGCACAAATATTATGTGGGTAATTAACTGCTTTCTTATTGGATTTAAGGGCTGCCCCACAGTAGGAAACACACAATATACCTGGTATTGGAAATCTGGCTAAGAACCATCAGTTGGGGAGTTTTCATGCCCCAGGTTTGAACCTCCTGGTTTTCTGTTAAGTGACTGTAGTATCAGACAGATCTTTAAATCTCATCTGTATTAACTGATGCAGCTTTTAAACTTCATCAGAGATGTTTTCATGAAGTAGTAGTCAATTATTCCAGAAGCTCACAATTAATCCAAGTGCAGAGAATAAATATCTGTGAAGTACTCAGCCACAAATAGGACATCTAGTCCATTTGTGGGCCATCCATCACACCTAGTCCAAGACTCAGGCACCAATTAAGCAAGTATGGGAGGAACAATTAAAGAACCAGACTTTGGGAAGGACAAAAGAGAAACAGTGGTTTCTGGACATGACAGGACCTCTGCCCTCATGAACCAACACTGCCTGTGGTTCCCCAAGACCCACACAAGATTAAGGCAGCCAAAATTCAAGTATAGAGGGAGGTGGTGCTAATGAGGCTATACCCCTAACTGAGAAGCTAGTCACATTTGGTGGATTATTGGTGAAGGAAAGTCGCTTTTTTTTTTTTTTTTTTTTTTTTTAGGTTGTGGCCCCTGGTAGGTATAAAATTTATGGACTAAGGCAGCTAAAAGGAATAAAAAGAGAATATGATGGTAGTGAAGTTGGAAGTGAAGTGGAGATTTGAGAGGAGTTAAAGGGAGAAATTGGAGGTGAATGTAACTAGAATACATTGCATGTATGCATGAAATTCTGAAAGAGTAGAAAAGTATTTTCACATTTTGTTGTTAGCCTTTGCCTTTAAAAGCCATGCCATTTCTTCAGCCCCCAAATGAATTTTTATAAGTCAATTTATTGCTAAAAGGAGTGATTGCTGTATTTATACAAATGCTGGTATACAAATTATTCTCCTCCCAAATGAGAACAGACATCCATATTCCCTGGATGACTGCAGTACTGCTCACAATATACAGGTTGTTAAATGAATCTCTCTCATTAGATTAATAAAGGAATTGTGGTATGCATACCCATGGAATATTTAAGTTTTAAAATAAGAAAATTCTGTCGTTTGAAAGAATACTGATGTAACGGGAATATTGTGAGAAAGCCAATGAGTCATGAATGGAATAACAAATCCTACAAACTCTAACTTGTATGTGGGCTGGGAATTCTTTAATGCACAGAGAAAAGTGTGGTGCTCGGAGAAGCTAGGCATTAGGAGTGGGGAATGATGCCCAAAGCGTACAAAGTCTCAGGCAGAAGCTGGTCCTATGTTTTCAAATCTTTTACTCATCTTAGTGACTGTGGTTTACACTGTGTAATATAAAATTACTGGAAGAGTGTATTTCAAATAATTTCATCAAAAACAGTGCAGATATTTTAGACAGTGTTGACCTGATTTTATTTTACAAATATTTTAATAAATATTCTATTCTACTATAAGATTTTGATGCCTGAAGAATATTTGATTAAATACATATAAAATGTTTTATTTAATAATCCCCAGTGTATCAATTTCAAGTTATTTAATACCTACTTTTTGTTATTTAAGCACAGAAATCATTGCAATAGTTTTTGAAAGTATGGGATAATATTTTTTTCTACATTTATGACAAAGCTTTTCCATTTTGTGGTTCACGATTCACCAACAATACACTTATGTCAGTTTACAAAATATGAAATGTTCACTAATATTCTATTATATTCTTTTTAAATAAGCAGTGACAAAAGGATAATTGTATTGGTAAAGTAACTCTTGTTCCTATTTTTCCTTATTATATATTTATTATTATTTTCATTAAACTTTTGTGAATTTCATAAAATACATTTTGATCATATTTAGATCTTTTCCCCTATCTTAGCCATTTTGTGTGCTATAAGAGAAAAATCTAAAAGTAGGTTTAATTAGCATTTCCATGATTCCTAAAACCTATTAAACATTTTTAAGTATTTCTCAACCATTTTTATTTCATCATAAGAGAATTCCTTGTTCTTCCCCTGATTCCATTTTTAATATATTTTAATTCAATTTTTGTAATTTTCATGCAATATAATTTGATGATATTTAGACTCCCTCCACTACCAGTTTTATAATTTATCTAATTTGTGTCCCCAAATGTCCTTCATTGTGGGTTCACTTACTCAAACCTTGTTAAACTACCAAGAGTCCCAAACTTAATACTCCTACTCACCCTCACAGCAGTCATCTTTTGCCATAATTTCCTTAGGTATGGTTGGAACTTCTTACCTCCGTCTTCATTTCAATTTGGGGATTTTTCATTTCTGTTTTGAGCTTGCATGGAACTTGTGCATGCTGTCAACATTGCTGTGGGTTCATATGAGTAACTGACCAGTTCTCTGGAAAACTGTTTCCTTGTGTTCGTTTACCATTTTTGGCTCCTTCAACCATTCTTCCCCTTCTTCTGCAATGATCCCGGAGCCTTGGGAGGCAGACATTTGCTACAGGGGTCCTATTTAGGGATTAGTCCTCTGCACCCTCTTGTTCTTTACATGTTGGCCAGTTTCTGTGTTAATCACCATCTGTTGTATAAGAAAACTACTCTGGTGAGCTATGAATGATGCATTAATCTAAGCTATAACACAAACTCATATAGAGCCTGTTTAATATGATAGCTACTTAGTTGAAAACTAGTATTAGATTCTCCTCTATGACCTGTGACAAGTCTAGCCTCAGGTTCCTGAGCCTGATATCAGTATTAGGTATGAGCTCTATCTTAAGAAGTGGACTTTAAATCCATTTAAAGAATCGTTGCTTACTTCCATAATATTTGTGCACAGAAGGACTTATTTCATAAGGTTAGTTGTTATTGTGGTTCACAAGACTTACAGATGGGGAAGAATGATGATTAGTTTTTCCTTCCAGTGCTATGATTAGCAATTTTCAGCAGTATGAAAGCTAGCCAGTAGAGATGAGGCTCTAAAGTCAGCACCAGCTTGACTTCTCTGTTTGTTCTGCAGTTCCAATATGTAGTATCTTCAGCAATAGATACTTACCATCCAATTCTGGTGTGTAACTAAGAGCAGGGACAATGGCCAGTATTGTTTGAGAGTCCTATTGACCCCAATTTTTAATTGTTTCTTTATTTCTTCAGTGCTTTTAGGTTATTGTATATTCTAGATACTAATCCTCTACCAGAACTATAGCTGGCAAAGATTTTTTCCATTGTAGGTTGCCTCTTCTGCTGTACAGATTTTTATTTTCATATGGTACCATTATGTCAATGGTTAGATATAATGCTTGTGCTACAGGAATCTTGTTCTCAGGTTCCTTTCTTGTGCTTATAAGTTGCAACTTACTCCATATTCTCTCCTTTATCTAAGTTAGGGTATCAGATTTTATGTTGACACCCTTAATCCATTTGAAGTTGAGTTTTGTGTATGTTGAGAGATAGGGATCTATTTTCATTTTTCTCCAAGCTTTCATCCAGTTCGATCAGCACCTTTTGTTGAGAATTCTGTCTTTCCACTTATGTGTATTTGTAGTTCTTCTGTAGGATTTAAATCTGGGTCTTCAGTTCTACACTTCTAATTGATGTGTCTGATTTTATGCCAGTACCATGCTTTTTTTTCTTACTACAGCTATGTATAATTTGAAACCAGGGTTGGTAATACCTTCTGCTGTTCTTTGTTGATCAAGAGTATTTGGCTACCTTGGGTTTTATGTGTTTCTATATGAACTTAATAATATTCTTTTTTCAAATTCTCTAAAGAATTGTGTTGGTATTTCAAAGAATATTGCATTGAATTAATAGATTATTATTGGTATGATGACCATTCTTACTGTATTAGGCCTGCCAATGTATAAGCATGGTGTGGTGTGGTTTGAAAGAGAGTGTCCCCCATAGGCTCCAAGTATTTGAACACTTTGTCCCCAGTCTGTGACACTGTTTTAAGAGGTGTTAAAAGAGTGGCCATGCTGGAGGAAGTGCATCACTGGATCTGGGGGACTTAGAGTTCTTATGCCTTGCTATATCTCCAGTAGGTCTCTGCTTCTTTTGCCTGTTTGAAGGTGTGAGTCTCAGCTTTATGCTCCTAGGCACCTCATGCCATCATGCCTTCCTGCCAATCTCTGCTTCTTTTGCCTGTTTGAAGGTGTGAGTCTCAGCTTTATGCTCCTACTCCAGGCACCTCATGCCATCATGCCTTCCTGCCACGATGAATTCTAATTCCCTGAGATCTAATAAATTCCTCCTTTTATACATTGCCTTGGTTATAATGCCTTATCATGGTAACAGAAAAGTAACTAATACAGAAATTGACACCAGGATTGTGAAATATTGCTGAGACACACCTGACCATGTGGATTTTTGGAAGAATGTGGAAGACTTTGGAGCTCTGGAAGAGAATAGTGATTGAGTGTTTTAAGCAGAGATTAATGGAATGTTCTAGTAGGAGCCTTGAAGAAACAAGTGCTGAGAGCAAAGTAATTCCAGAGGAAATGATTAAACAGCAACTGGGATATTTTTCTCAATGAGACTGGCTGGAATCCACCCACAGTCTAAGAACTTACAAACAGCTAAGTTGAAAAGTAATTGACTAATTTCTTCGGTGAAGGAAATTTCAAGACAGTCTAATGTAGAATTGGTGGTATGGTGCTTAATGGTGAATATCATGTAGCTCTACAATGAAAAAGAGTAAGTGGGGCAGAAATTAAAAAATGTATAGTTTGGATTGAAAATGAGCACTAGGAAGATTATAGTTGGAGCCAAAGCATGTGCTGAAAGAGAGATCTCTATGATAAGGAGATTAAAGTTATTATTAAGGAAAGGCCCAGAAATTTCTCTATGAAACTACAGAAAGAGTGCCTCCAGGCCAAGATCACACCCAGTTAAGTCTCTGCTCCTACTCCAATCATCTCTTGCCATCATGTGTCTCTGCCATGATAGACTCTAACTCTCCTGGAGCTCTTCTTTTAATAAATTGCTTTTGTCATGATGTCTCATCACATCAACAGAAAAGTAACTAATAATACACGTGGGAAGTCTTTCTATCTTCTGGCATCATCTTCAATTGCTTTCTTCAGTGACTTAAAGTTTGTATTATATAAGCCTTTGACTTCCTTGATTAGATTTATTTCCAAGAATTTGTGGCTTTTCAGACTGTTGTGATGGGGAACATTTCTGGGATTTCTTTGTCAGTAAGTTTGCTATTGATATATTAAAAGGCTCCTCATTTGGGGGTGTTAATTTTATATCCTGTTACTTTTCTGAATATTAGTTCTAGGAGTTTTCTGATGGAGTCTTTATGTCTCTTTATGTATACAATGAAACCATCTGTAAAAAAGCACACACTGACTTTTTTCCACTTTGCATGCCCTTATCTCCTTCATTTTTCTTTCTGCTGTAGTTAAGATTTTAAGTACTATATTGAACAGGTATAGAGAGAGTAAACATGTTTGTCTTCTTTCTAATTTAAATATGAATGCTTTGTGTTTTTCTCCATTTACTATGACGATGGATATGAGCTTATTGTATAATGCATTTACTATGTTATTGTGGTCACCAGCTGTGACTATTTTCCTCTGGCTATGGCCACTCTCCTGCTCTCTCAGTTCCTCCGATCAGTCATCCGGTCCAGGGCGTTGCCACACTCAGAAGCAGGAGATCAGGTTCGGTGACACAGACCTGCTTTATTGCAGGAAAGTACCCCGTGGACTGAAGCCTGGAGTTCTTTGGCAGATGGATGTTACTCACCTGCCTAAATTTGGTATCTTAAAATATATTCATGTGTCTATTGATACATATTCCGATATAATTTATGCTTCTGCTCAATCAGGTAAAACAATCCCTTATTAGCATGGCAGACTAGTATCCTATTACAATCTAGCAGGCCAGATTCCCTATTAGCATGATAAGCTTAAGTTTCTCCAGCTTTTGCAGCTTGGGGCCCACCATTACACATCAAAACTGACAATGGGCCGACATATACATCTTCTAAGTTCAAAGCCTTTTATACAGCCTTTGAGATACAGCATTCTACCGGACTGCCATACAATCCCCAGGGACAGGACATAATAGAGAGAACAAATGATAGGTATGTAAGGTAAAAGGCAAAATCAGTCACAAGATTTTCCACAACATGATATGTTTTCTAGATTCTCCATGACTTTTATCAAAAATGGATGTTAGATTTTGTCAAAGATATATACGTTGAATGAGATGATCATTTGTTTTCTGTACTTCAGTCTGTTTACATGGTGGATTAAATTTATGGATTTATGTATGTTGAACCTTATATGCATCTCTGGACTGTAATCTAATTGACTATAATGGACAGTTTTGATGTGCTCTTGTATTTGTATTGAGAATATTTTATTGGGACCTTTTGCATCTGTTTTTCAGAGAGATTGGCTTATAATCAATCTTCCTTTTAGTTCAATATTTGTCAGGTTTGTGTGTTAGAGTAATATTAGCTTCATAGAAAGACTTTGGCACTGTTCATTTATTTTCTATTTTACAGGCTAATTTGAGAAAAAAATGATTTTATTTCTTTGAAGTTTGGCAGAATTCGGTGCTGTATCCTCTGGTCCTGAGTCTGCATCTATCTCATTCATTGTTGTGGGCCTTTAAAATTCTTTTTGGAATTTTGATTTAATTGTTTTAGGCTATTCATACATAGAAACATCAATTTCTTTTAGTTTTTCTAGTTTAGTGCAATATATTTTCTCTGATAGTTGATTAGCTGTTTACCTGCTTGTTTCAAGTTCAATTTACTTAGAAAATCTTTTTTCCATCTTTTTACCCTAAGGTAAAAGGTGACTTTCTAGCAAGTTTATGGATCCTGGTTTCTAATCAAACCAATTAGTCTCTATATAAGTTTTACTGCAGGTCTATTTACTAGATGTAATATTGTCCATTGATTATTAGCTCCTGTTATGTTGGTGTTGTGTTGCTTTCATAGATTTCTTTCTGTTGACTGTTCTGGGATAATTTTTTTTTGTGCTTTCTTAAGAAAGTTTAATCTCATCTGACTGAAGTAATCTATCAAATTTTCTCCATAAATTTTGTGCACATAAATTCCTTAATTCTATTTTCATCATGGAAAAGTTTTCTTTATCTTTTAATTACAGATTTTAGTTTTGCTGTGTATTATACACTCTATTGGAATCTTTGTTCTTTTCATAAATTGTATGACATTGATCTGTGCTCTTTGGCTTTCATAATCTCCAATGAAAAGTCAGCTGTTGTTCTGATGGGCCTGCCTTTATTTGTGACTTGTTCTTTCTCACTTTATCTTTTCTTTATTCTGCATGTATAATATATATATTTTAATTAGAAGAAGCATTTCATTACAACAGCATTAACTTTTTCAATAACATTTTTCTGAGCTAGGGTACATCTCTTTCAAAATTGGCTGTACATTTTTCATAGTGAGAGAGAATAAAGAGTGAGAGATATAATAGAACAGAACAGAAGCAGCATCATAGTGTATGAGATAATGAAAGAGAGAGAATAAAGGAAGAAAGAGAAACAGAAGCTTGAACCTCACCTTGGTGTCTATGTCGTCTTTCCTGGACTCTGCTGGACAGAGTCCCGGCTCGCGACACCTTGGCATCTGAGCATGAATATAAACTCATCAGATAGACAGGCTTCCTCTCCCATTAGAGCCTCCATACTCTGCCATCCCTGCAACTGTCCACTGTGCTGTCAGCACCCCCATCCATTCCCCCCTATCTGCCCTTCTGGTAAATCTAGTCAGCCAGAGGTCCGTGATCCAAGAGGATCAGCTGT
Organism: Nannospalax galili; assembly: GCF_000622305.1. Lineage (NCBI taxonomy): Eukaryota > Metazoa > Chordata > Mammalia > Rodentia > Spalacidae > Nannospalax > Nannospalax galili. The sequence goes on along the minus strand of NW_008342282.1, from coordinate 5,052,703 downwards.
TCCTCATCAACGGCAATCTATTGTCAATATTCCTTTGGATAGAATTGGGGTCTGCTGTTCATTTTTCCAGTAGTATCTTGGAACTGTCTGGAAGAGCCTTTATCCATCCTGTTCAACAACTCGACTGAAGGTATCGCCTGTCTGGCTTTGCTGTTTGTCAAGTAGCTTTTAGTTATATATGCATGCTCTTATGAAATTATATTGGCCCCTTTAATCTTTGGTTATACTTCCCTTTTGGGTGTTTAAGGACATACAATTGGACCAGATAAACTGATTTGTTTTTACTCTTGAGGTCATTTGAGGATCTGTTCCTCAGGGGTCTC
>NW_008342282.1:5050862-5052069 GCF_000622305.1 Nannospalax galili | reverse complement strand
GTCATGCAGATAAATCTTGGGTAATGACCAGTTGGTCTCAAACAAACCTTATCTAGAGATATATTTCTTGATCTGTTATATATACTTTGTCAGTAGATTGTAGGAATAATATGGTTAACTCTGGTTTTTGTGACTAGGTATGAGGCAGATATAGCTCAAGGAGCTCAGGCTTTAGAAGAAGCAAGAGAGGAAGCATCTCAACTCAGTGCGTGTTGTGCTTCAGAAGTAGAGGAGGAAGAGTATGATTCTGAGGATTTAGACAAAATTATGGAACAGCTGAGAATTACTAATAATAAAAAGAAAAAGAAAAAGAAAAAGGTTGAGCCTAGTGCTCCCCCGTGGGACAGAGACTGTCTAGAAGCTATGCCCTCCATAGAAAGGAGCTGTCGCACGCTTAGTGCAGGTATATGGCGCCATCTAGTGCCTGGTTATGGAGCTTTCCCAGTGTTTGATGATCAGAACAATCAAAGATATCACGAGCCCCTGGACTGGAAAGTAATTCAGAGATTGAAAGAATCTGTGGCTACTTATGGGATACAAGCAGCTTATACCATAACTCAGGTTGAAAGCCTTACTAGACGTGCTATGACTCCTTTTGATTGGCAAAATCTTTGTAGGGCTGTTCTTTCAGGGGGCGATTATTTGAATTGGAAATCTGCTTACTTGGAATATTGTGTAGAACTAGCAGCTGCTAATGCAGCCAATGGCCAGCCTGCATGGAACGTGGATATGCTTATGGGGCAAGGGGTCTTTATTAATAATCAGATTGGATATCCAGAGCAAGTATATTCTCAGATTAATGATGCAGCCCTTAAGGCGTGGAAGATGCTGACAGGCTCAGGTAACCTTAATGATAGTCTTTCAAAGGTCCTTCAGGGGCCGAGTGAACCCTTTGCTGATTTTCTAGCTCGTATGATGGAAACTGCAGGAAGGGTGTTTCCGAATGTGGATTCAGCTATGCCATTGATCAAGCAGTTGGCATATGAGCAGGCTAATAAACCCTGTAGAGATGCCATCAGACCCCATAAGAATAGAACCTTAGATGTGTGGATTAAAATATGCAGAGATATTAATGAGCACTCCATTCAAGGGCAAGCCTTGGCAGCTGCAATAGTTGCAGGCCTGAGAGGTAAACACCTGTCAACATCAAATAGCCGACCTACAGTAATACCAAGGTCGAAACTATGTTGTACAAGCTAAAGGTTGA
>NW_008342282.1:5048218-5048686 GCF_000622305.1 Nannospalax galili | reverse complement strand
TGCCTCCCGAAACCCACATATTTCCCTTTAAGTCAGCACAAGCGACAGAGCTTGCTATAGTTTTAAAAGTTTTCACCATATTTACTCAGCCGTTTAACCTGATATCAGACAGCCGATATGTGGTACAAAGTTTACAAATTCTGGAAAATGTTGGCTCAATCAGGTCACAGTCTCAAGTCCATGACCTTTTTGTAGCCCTGCAAAAGCAAATTTGGCTTCGGCAATCTCCATTTAGTATAATTCATATCAGAGCTCACACTGGCCTTCCCGGATCTCTTGTAGAAGGGAACGCAAAAGCTGATGCAGCCACCAAAAGTGTATTTGTGTTTACAGCCTTTGCATTAACACCTGTGGGACGTGCTGCTCAATTTCATTCAAGATTTCATGTTAATGCAAATACTTTACGTAAAAAATTTCATATTACCAAAGAACAAACACGACAGATAATTTTACAGTATAAGAAGTGTA
>NW_008342282.1:5038889-5044539 GCF_000622305.1 Nannospalax galili | reverse complement strand
GTTTCATAGCCATCTTTACTACTTCTTTTGAAAACTTTCTGTTCAGCTCCTTAGCCCATCTTTCAATTGGGTTGCTTCTTGTTTTGGGTCTCTGTTTTTTAAGTTCGTTATATATTCTGGTAATTAAACCTCTATCAGATGTGTCGCTGGTGAAGATTTTCTCCCATTCTGTGGGTTTTCTGTTTGTTTCCTTGGTTGGCTCCTTTGATATACAGAAGCTTTTTAGTTTAATGAGGTCCCACTTGTTAATTCTTGCCTTTGTTTCCTGGGCTATTAGTGTCCGGTTTAGAAAGTCCTTTCCTAAACCTCTATCTTGTAGGTTTTTTTGACTGTTATATGATGTGTGGGGTTTATTTTCTGATCCTATCTCTTTGGTGTTCTGCATGTCTCTTGTACCTTGACAGGTATCTCATTCCCAAGATTTGGGAGATTTTCTTCTATGATTTTATTAAAGGTATTTTATGAAATTTTCACCTGGGTTTCTTCTTTGTCTTCTATGCTTATGATTCATAGGTTTAGTCTTTTTACAGTATCAGAGAGGTCTTGCATATTTCAAACATTGTTTATTTTAGATTTGAAAGTTCCTTTGAGTGTTCCACTTCCCAAGCTTGTCTCCAAGATCTGATAGTCTCTGTTCCATTTCTTCCAATTCTTTTTTTTAAATTCTTTCTCCTTTCTTTTTTCTTTGAGTTCCTAAATATTTCATTTCAATTTTGATTTTAGTTTTACTTTTTTCAGAGATTCTGCCTCTTTATTGAATTCTAATTTCATGTTTTGAATTTTTTGAGTTATTCCATTCAGCTTCTTGTGTTTTCATGATCCCCATTTAGTGTTTTGTTCATATTTTCTTTGAGTTCCTTGAACATGTATATAATTCCTATTTTAAATTATTGTCTTGTGCATCTAAACAGAGATGTGTGAGAAAAGAAACCAATCACTTCCAAGTCTGGGAAAGTTTGCAGATCTGGAGGCATGCAAGGGTTCTGGCAGAGTTGACATGGCAGGGAGCAGAGAGGTGTGCCAAACATTTCTTTGTTTTTAAGTAGAAAAAAATAGCACAGATTTAGTCTTAGCTTGTGTTCATGTTCAGTAATTACCTAAAGCATGTACACTTCGTAGAAACATTTTTTTTTGTAAATTGGACTATGAAACAAATAGGTGGATTCAAGGGACTTCTTTCTAATACACTTGGAATAACAGTTTTGTTTTGTATTTTAGCTTTAGTATTAAATTTCTTACTCTTTAGAACACACACACCATTATTGGGTAAAGGAACAGCAATCATATCAAAATGAATTTTATTCAATAAAATAAAATAATACTTCATTGAAGAAAAAAATTCATTTTTAAGCATGAATAAAAACATTTCAGTCATGGTATGTTAGCAGAACAAGAAACAAAGGACAGAGGAAAAAGAAATTTGAAGAGCTCTATAGTCAGGGTGTGTCAGTTCCCCAGGTCTTACTTATGAGACACACAAATCATTATTTAGAATGTGATAGAGTAGTTTTAGAGAATGATCTTGCTAATTCTTAAAATAATAAAGGTCAAGTTTTAGATTCCATGCCTATTTTTTCATTAAAGATATATTAACTTTTATAATAATGTTTTTCCTCAAGTTTGTGAAAAATTTGAAATTGAAAATATTAGAAATTTACTGTTTCATTTCCAAAGCTCTGTATGTTTGTTAAATATTTAGAAATTGGTATTATAATAGATAGGAAATATTTTAATATACTATCAAAAGTTAAATAAAATAATTTAATTTAGAAATTGAAATATGTGGAAAAACTTAAGGATAAAATCTTTGGGTAAGCAGAAAATTAAGTTGAATTTACTTATTGACAAATATACTTATTGAGAATTAAGCTGGAAGATTAACAAATATGAAATAGATTCCTTAAAGCAATAAGCTCTATACTTAATCCAGTAAATGTATTTCAGTTCATGGAAATGTATTTCAGGCTGTGCATGTTTTATCTATCTTATTTAATTCTCCCCATCTTATATTTAGCCTTCAGTTTTGTGTTGAAGGAAAAATGATTGTCATTATAGCCAATACTAGTGCCTTTCAAACAAAATTACCGCTCAAGTGTTCTGTTTAAACTACTAGATATTTAACACACTATTTTAATTAAAGATGAGAGTGGATCTGACTTACAACAAATATTCATGTGATTGACTCCGTCAAGAAATGTAATGCTCTGCCTGCATTTTAAAATCATTTTGCCCTTTGGAAAAGCAGTTCACAAACGAGTAAAGATAATTTGTCGATCAAGTTTATGGAATGTAATAGAAATACAATATATTTTTAAGTGCTTGAAGTTTTAATATATCAATAACTCATCTACTTTCCATCTGTTATATTATCTGGATGCTAAGAACAAAAAGTCGTATCAGTTCTACAATTGAGGCCTCCATATACTAATAGAAAGCACATTTATCAGTTGCATTGTGCTGGCTTGCTTTATGTAAGGTTTAAGTTATGTGTTTGATTTTTTTTCCTAATATAAAATTATTTCTTAAAAGGAGGGATAATAATGGGATTCTGTGAGCAGCATGCAGCTTTCTGCATGGTGACCTCTGACTCTCTAGTGCCCTGTGTACAGCAATGAAGAGCATTTGATGAGGAAAGTTTAGCAGAAGCAAAGATGTGCAGAAAAGGCACATTATCTCCTATAGATTAGAGAACAAAAGCCACCAATGTATGTAGACCTCTCAGGGACAACAGCGAATGGATATTTTATCTACCACAATTAAAAACTTCATGGTGAGAGAGAAATGTTAGCATCTAGGAAGTGCAACATTAAAATGATGAAAATTAAATGGTACAGTCCCTCTTAGAAAATATGGGGTATCTTGAAATTACAGATACTGATTGAAACTATGAAGCTGGTATCAGTACTGTTATGATAGTGCTAGTTAATATAATTGGTATTTTGGTTTTGTGTTTGTTTTTTCTTTTACTTTGAGACAGAAACTTACTATTAAGCCCAGGCTGTTCCTCAACATGTGATCCTTCTGTTTCAGCTCACTGAGTCTTGGGATTTCTGATCTCCATCCATTTGCCTGCAGATTGGTCACTTTAATAAAGCAAATATATCTTATAAAATTCTGGTACTGCACACATCTTCAAGATGAAGGTACATATGGCAGAGAACTATATTTCATTTACATAATGATGTTTCTCCATTAGCAGCATGTGACTTTTGTTTCAGTTAAGATGTATATATACCCTGCCTGATTAGATTGTAAATACTCATGAGAGAAAAAAGTCATCTTATATTAATAACAACCACAATCAAATTTTGTTTTCTTCCAGCATACATTTGATTTATAAATTTATAATAAAATTATAAGCAAGCATATCGACAAATTTTACAAGTATGTGCACATGCCTATATAAATAAATCCAGCTGACTTTTATCAAAGAAAAAAGTAATCCAATAGTGGAAAGATATTCTTTAAGTAAATATTGCCAGAACAAGTGTATATTGACATACAAAGGGTTGTTCATAGACATGGACCTTATAGACAAAAATAACTCAAAATCCATAAAGGGATATAAAAAATAAAGCTAGGAAACAGAATGTATTGTTGATTTGGGGTTTCACTACAATAAAGATCCCTATTCTCTGAAAGATGTCAATTAAATTAAATAGAACAAACCCAAGACTTGTGAAAAATATATGCATCCTGCATCCTTTTTTTTTTTTTTTTTTTTGACCTTTTTGAGGCAGGCTCTTCCTGCAGCCCCAACTGTCCCAGAACTCACTATGTAGACCAAGCTGGCCTTGAACTCACAAAAATCCTCCTGCTTCTGCCTCCTGAGTGCTGGGATTAAAGGTGTGCACCACCACGCCCAGTTCAGATGTATTGTTACTTAAACTGGGCAAAGAATGTTTACAAATCAATCATAATAATAATTTTAAAAAAATCAAATTCAAAGTTCGACTAGTTACCGAAACAGACATATCCTTAAAGAATATATTAAAATACCAAATCATCACGTGAAAAGATATTCTATATCATAACTCAACAGAGAACCATAAGTTCAAACAGCGATTTGGAACCAGTATACGTATTAATGATGCCATCTAATGAATGGCCACAATCCAGAATTCTGACAACACCAAATGCTGAGGAGAATACGGAGTGGCAGGTACTTTCATTCACTCCTTGTGGGAATACAAGATGATACAAATATTTTGAAAAATAATCTAGCAGTTTCATATAAAGATAAAATAATTTTACTGCACCATTTAATGTTCATGCTCTTTGATAATTACTCAGGGAGTTAGAAATTTCATATCCAAACCACAGCAACAAGAAAGAAAAACAAAATGGAACTAAAAATCCTTCTGGAAGGCATAAAGGACAAACCCCATCTATCCTCTTCTTTCTTTGATCCTAAGACAAATCAAGGCACAAATATGGGAAACTACAGTCTGGAATATCAGTGAGTTTATTGGGCATAGTTACAGAGCAGTAACTTAGTATTTATTTACAGGAGTGTGAGTGCTCCCCTTCTAAACTCACACTGGAAAGTCTCCATCCAGGCATAGATCCTGACATCCTCACAGAATCAAAAAATGATCAGAGACCCTCCCCATGGCTTCCACAGCTTTTTTGTCCTTTGCTCCTTCCCCTCATGCAACTAGGGTTGTGAAGTTTATTGCAGAGTGTGACCGAGTGTCCCTGCCTCACCTTTCTTGTGGGTAAAAGTCAATGATGATCCTAGGTGATGATCCTAGCTGACTAGGTGCAACCAAGTTTGAGAAGAAAGCATCTGTCAATGGACAGTCCTACACAACACTCCACCCCTTTCTCTGACTCTTACATTCTTTCTGCCATCTTCTTCTACTACAGACACTGCACCTTGTAGGGGATGACATAGATGTAGGACCATCTTCCTCCCACTGTAGTGAGATTCTGAACACTTGGGCTTTTTCATTATCTGTTTTCACATTGTGGTTGTTGGCCCATCTCAGTGGTATTCCTTCTATTTAAAAAAAAATTGAAAAGGAAAAAAATGGGACCTTATAAATGGATATTGACTGCTGTCATAACGTATGGGCTTAAATAAAAATACTTGGAAGGCACCTTAGCAGGCACATCACATCCATCTAATGAAACAATAGCAGTGGTCTATAACTTTCCCTGCCATCAGGGGCTGGCTTGGCTTGCAATACCCAATGAGTGTTCCTGCCCAAGGAGTGGGCCTTAAATTCAATTGGAAATTTGTCAGTTGTAAATATGCTGGTTGGACCACTATTGTACCAGCAGGCACGTCTTTCTTGGCATGCCAATAGTGCAGCATGTGAGGTCTGTCATTAACCAGAACTTTGGGGGACAGTTCTTCCTCAGTGGTCTGCATATCACCTTCTGGAAATATGAAGGCCAGACATTCACAGTTGAGAATTTCTAGCTTAGTCCTAGGCGGATTTCTCCCTTGTTTTCACTCAAAAAATGCAGTGTCTTTAGCAATAAGTTCTTACTGTCTAGTTCTAGAATGCAACCAACACTGGTAACAATAGCCTTTATCCTTTGGGGGTACTCTGGAGCCTTCCTGAGCATCAGCTTATAGGGGGGCCACCCACCCAGGCACTAGAGTTTTCATTTAACTATTGTGTTGTTAAAGTTTCTGGGA
>NW_008342282.1:5036516-5038345 GCF_000622305.1 Nannospalax galili | reverse complement strand
AGTTTCTTGACAAGGGCTTCCAAAAGCATCCCTCTATTGGGTTCTTCCTCATTTTTCTTTTGTCTTCCAAGGCTGGACTAGTTTTCTGGGAAGAGTGCCTGGATACTCAGGTGAGGGTCCAGTGACCCTGCTTGGCACTCCTTTAATGAATGAACACAACTGTCAACAAGTCCAATTGTGACTATGTTTAGTGATCAGGCTCAGCCAAAGTCAAGATGATGGTAGCTATTTCATGCAGAAGGGACTGATGTATAGCATCATTTTATTAAAAGGACCTGGAATTTAAAAGAATTTGGTACTAGAAGCCACATATGAGGGAGAACATACATCGTTTGTTTTTCAGAGCAAAAACTTTATTGAGAATTTCATACATGTATATATGGTGTTTTGATCAAATACATGTCCACTCTCTCCCCTTCAACATTTCCCCCTCTGAAAAAGTAACCCTAAAATCTTTTAAGGATTATATACAAGCTCCCAAATACTTTTGACATTTTTGGCCTTTGAAAAGGGTATGTTGCTAACAGGCCCAAGGATATTTTGACTGTTCACCAAGAAACTGGCTACATTTTTGTGGGGTCTTTTTACTCAAACTGCTTAGCCAATTCTTACCTCCTAGTCTTATCACTCCATTCTCTGAAGGTGTTATCCAAATTGCCAATAGGAAATAGGGATGCAGACCACTGTGGCCTCTTCCATGCTGAACAGGGACACAGGATGAGACAATTGGAGTACCCCTTCAGTGGGTCTATCTAAAAGACTCCCCAATTGCATAACTCTTGTCTGTAGGGGGAAAAGATAGTCCTTGAATCATGAATAGGCAATGTGAAGGATTAATTAACTTGTAATTAGCATTACAAGTTATAGACAGGGAACTACAAAAAAATCAGAACAGGGCAATTTTCAATCTCTACCTGTCTTATCCTCCCTCTCTGCCCTCCTAATTTAAAATGTCCCCTTTTTCCCATTTCTCCCTTGATAATATCTGTCTACTATGGTCCCACATCCCTTGAGCTCCTTCTCCCCTTCATTTCCATAGTTCCTTATATAGCCCTCCTCCTCCCCCTCACATTTAATTACCCTCTTTTTACACATCTCTCCCTTAGGAACACCTGTCTCCTACTATTTTTTTCTCTCTCAGATTCCTTCTTTCCCTTTACCTCCCCAGTTCCCTTCCATTTTTGTGGTTCCTGCAGTTACATCAAGGTATGTACTCACTTATAAGGATTTGATGCTAGGATCCACAAATGAAGGAGAACATACGTCTTTTGTTTTGCGGAGCTGTGTTACTTCACTTTCTATAACAGTTTCTAGATCCATCCATTTACTTGCAAATTTCATTATTTCATCTTTCTTTACTGCTGAATAAAATTCCTTTGTGTAAATGTACCACATTTTTGTTAACCACTCCTCTGTTGAGGTGCAGTTGGGTTGCTTCCAACTCTTAGCTGTTGTGAAAAGAGCAGCAACAAACATAGTTGTACAAGTGTCTCTGCAATAGTATGAGTCCTTTGGGTATATGCCGAGGAGTGGTATAACTGAGTCAAACAGTAGGTTCATTTTTAGTCTTTCAAGGGTTCTCCAAGCTGCTTTCCATATGGGTTGCACAAGTTCAGAATCCCACCAGCAGTGGATGAACAAAGGTATTTAAATGGGAGGGAGGAAGGAGGGTTATACAAGGAATCTTGGGGATAAAGGGAAAGTATTCAAGAAAGGTGTGACCATAGGTGATGGATATTATCAAGGGAGAAATGGGGAAAATGGGGGGACTTTAAATGGGGAAACCATGGCAGAAGCCAGAGAGAGAGAGAGGGAGAGAGAGAGAAAGA
>NW_008342282.1:5010513-5036470 GCF_000622305.1 Nannospalax galili | reverse complement strand
AAAAGCATCCCTCTATTGGGTTCTTCCTCATTTTTCTTTTGTCTTCCAAGGCTGGACTAGTTTTCTGGGAAGAGTGGCTGGATACTCAGGTGAGGTGAGTTTTTGTAAAAATTAACAAAAAAGAAACTAAATTGAAATTAAGTGATAGATGTTTGGAAACGATTATAGAACCTAAGAATTTAATCAAAATACATTATCCTACTGGTAAGATGTACATCTTTCTAGGAGTTGGATGAATCTGAACATTAAATTGGTTGCAAACAGATACTGGTGTTAAATTCTGGTAAAGCTGTGCGTAAGTGAAATGAAAGCTGTGATCTTAAAAGAAGTTTTGTATGGAATTTAAATGTGCAATAAAAGAGAAAAGAAAAGAAAAAAGTTCATAGAGACAAAAAAAGAAACAGTAGAAATAATCGTGCATGTGATGCTAACATGCTTATGGAAAAATTTTAGGTTGCTGTAAATAATGCCAAATTCAAAATTAGTTTATTAAGAGAACCAGCCTATGTGCTTTAATATATCTTTAATAGAAAATTTAAAGAATTCAGAAAACGTCTCTAAAATAGGATGAGTCCTTTGGGTATATGTCAAGGAGTGGTATAACCCTCACCCAGTAGTAATCAGTCTTCAACAGTTCCCGGTCTAGGGCCAGTCTACCACCCACTTTCCTTGATCCACTTTGGGCCCTTGTCTTGATTGAGTTGGTATGGGTCTTATGCTCAAAGCCGTCACTGCCACAAGTTCACATGAGTAAGCTTCCAGGAGTCTGAAAGTCTCAGTTTCCCTAAGTTCATGGACCAATCCTGACTCTTAAAAACTTTCTTCCCTCTTTTCCACAATGGTCCCTGGGCTATAGATGGGTAAGTTTTAATATATGAGTCTTATCAGGGACGCACTTTGCAGTCTCTTATTCTCTAAAACTTAGCCAGTTGTGGCCTCTGTGTGCATTGCACTCTGTTATGTAAGTAAGCTTCTTTGGTGAGAGCAAGAAGTTGCAATAGCATTTTCTCCACTCCCTGTTAGGCTATGTTCAGTCACCCTTAGTTGTAGAGTTTCCACTGTAGATATGTCACTTAGGGCTGGGCATCTCTCAGATGTATATTCTCTGTGTGTGACCAGTTGTGGAACTCTGAAGTAGCCTCCATCAGCTGAGAAAAGAAGCTTCTTTGATGAGTGGTGTAAGATAAATTGTCTTTAAATATAAGGATCCATATTTAGCATATGGTAAGAAATTTAATTTGTCTGAAGATATTACACAGATGTAGTTTCCTCTAGGTTCTATGACCTCTTCAGCCATGTGTATTTAGCTGTGATTTGTAATCCGTGTGCCATCCATGAGTTCCCTCCCATTAAGAGGACTATCACTACTGAGTGAAATAGACTTCAAAGCCTGGGCATTCCACAGTTCTAAAATGTTATGCAAGGAAGTAATTACTTCACTCACCTATATCAGAACTGAATTCCTCTGCCATCATTTTTTCTACTTTATTCTTAGTTGTCACTTATAAACATTTTATATCTTATATGCTGCTTCATTGAATAGCTCTAGAGCACACATCTCACCTCATCAGAGTATGTATTATTGTTATTCTTAAAAACTAAATAAGATTAAACCTTGGGTCCTACATTCTGCATCCTAAGCTTTGTCTTTCCAAATTCTTCTCTGTTATCCTAAATCTTCTGAAGCAAAAACACTATGTTCTCAATATTGAAACTATTATGTTTAAATTGGTGTAAAATTATATACAATAAGCCAATAAAAAGAATGAATAATTACAATGCATGAGTTTTTAGTGCAAATGGATTTTTCTAGGTCTAGCTGTGCATGATCCAAGAACCTGGTATGCCAGTTACTCATGGTAACTAAAGGTTGACTTAGGACATTGCTTTTGAGCTAACTGTCTCATACCAATAAATATTAAACACATGAATTCTCTTGTAAACAGGTGGAGTGGAATTTAAGCTTTATTATGTAATAGCAAGGAAAGTGAGACATTGAGGAAAAGGTAAAAATTAACGTAAGAGAGTAAAAGTGATTGAATTTCACTGTTTAATTATTTTTACAGGGCTATGGCATAAACTGTACAAAGAATGTGGTAATTGTTAGGAGATTGGTTAGTTATCTGGCCTATGATGGTCTAAGCTAATGGATGAATAACATGCTCTATGACCATCCATTTAGATTATGCATAGTTCATGTACTGCCCCCTAAGATAGGGGTGATGGAAATCTATCTCCGAATCCAGTTTTATTAATAATTATTCCTGATTGTCTCTTAGCTGTTAGTCCCTTGACTAGTATTGCTATCCTCCATACTGGCAGGTGTCTCAAATTCTGTAAACTGTACTAAGCTGTCTTGTCCTCATAGTTAGCTCTATATGGGTGCTGGGATTTGAACACAGATCCTCCATAAGACCAGCCAGCATTCTTAACTGCTGAGCCATCTCTCTAGCCCCCTTTACTCCTTTTCTATGGAATGGTCTGTGGTCCTTTTTACAAATTAGGTGGAGGCTTTCTTAGAAACTGCACATGACATGGAGGGACATTACAATGGAGAATCAGTTAAAAGAGCAATAATGTCCGGAATATGTTTCCTAGGAAAGCCAGCTGGCCTGACACTTGCCTTGCTTCTCCCAGTCTGTCTGTCTGTCTGTCTGCCTGGTTATCATCAGGCTTCCTTGGCTATCTCATATCCCATTGTGAGCTTTGTTTCTCACTCCCAGTGTTCCTGGTCTTACTACTTTAACCTTAATATTTCTTTTAACCATAAAATCTGTTCTCACAGTAACATATGTGTATATCTTGTAGTTTTCACCTTGGGCCTTTTCCCCTTTCTGCCTATAGAAAGCTATTTCTTATCTCAATACAGAAATAAAGTAGGACACTGTCCAGACAGGTCAAGAAAAAGAAAACAAGGAAAAGGATAAGAAAAAGAGTATGGTAGAAAAATCTTAAGAGTAAAGAAACATTGGAATCATCAAATAATAGTTACATACAATATTCTCTGGAACACAAAAGTAAAATTTGCTTCTATTTTAAAGAATTTGGATGTCATATGGTTTTTGTTAGACCAGTTACATTCCTAAATGTTAGCTCTTTAAAAAAAGTTTTGCTTTTCAGTTTTAATAGCTGAAGACAAATTAAAACAAAAGAAACCAACCAATCACAGCAAGGCAAATGAATAAAGGAACAAAGGAATAAATGCATTTAAAACAAATCAACCAACAAACACATAAACTTCCTCATGTACTATTGTCATAACAATTAAAGGAGCCCCTGCGGTTTCAATCAATATGGAGACTGAATGTTCCTAGAAGCAGTTTGTTCTTCCCTACAACTCTTATTCTGCACTGGAACTTGAAGTATCATTTGTCTTGAGCAACGAAAAGAATAATTGGAGTGCAACAGCATTATTATTAAGAGAGCAGTGCTCAATAGCTGAACTGATAATAATTGGTTAAGTAAGACTGGTACTATATAAAAAGAATGGATATAAGTCAAAATGATATGTGAAAATAAAATGTCTTAAGAGAGAAAGAGGAAATCCCAAGTTAAAGATTACATCTCATTGAATAGGGAAGATTCAGTATTTTTTTTTCAAAATAAATCTTTTTAGAAAACTAATTAATGGAACAGATTTCTCACAAGGGCATAAGATATGCTACAATGACTCAAAAAGGAAGATGATATTAAATTGCTCAACCTGGTAGTTTGTGTTGAACCCACAACTAAAGAATTTTCCTCTGGAAAAGCAACCTGTTATACATAAATTTTAAAAGTTTGCAGAGTGTTGAAATGAATATAATAGGATGGAAAGTTTTAGTTTCCAAAAAAAGCTTTGTTGACAGTGGAAAAGATATTAGTTCTGTTTGAGAAAATGGATATGGTTATTCTGTGAGAAATTGAGACATTGACTTCCCCAATTGTTTATTTTTTGAAATAGCATTTACAGTTGAATAAAATTATATTTACTTTTGTTGAAGGATCAAAAGGTCCCCGTTCCTTCCATAATATCCACTTAAGGACAATGATGCCTAGAAATTCCACACATTTTCTCAGTGACAATTCTTACTATGCAAAATAGGTGGCCTTTATCCCACAGAGATGTGCCTGACTTTCTGCCTGCAGAGTTCTGGGATTAAAGGCCTACACCTCAACACTGGGCTCTGACTTCGCATTTGGGTAAAATAAAATTTCTTTCTCTAATTGTGTGATCAAGTGATCAAATGAGAACAGCCATGTTTTTTCATATTTCCTATCTCTCTTCAATGAAAAGATGCTCAGTCAATGAATGCTCACCAATGAATGGCTCAAATATGACTCTGGGTAAGTCAATGATAGGATTTCAGTCCCAAATTTGTAGAGGTGAATTGTTTATGGACAATATATAATATTACATGAGGTTCTTCAGAGAAAGAGATCTAATAGGATCTCTGCACAGGGGAAGGTTCATTTAAAAAACTTGTTCATGAAGTTACAGTGGCTTACATCTGAAATCATCAAAGCAGGGCAGTAGACTAGAAACTTGGGGTGGAGCTCTTTTGGTTGGTACTTATGCGTGCACAAAACTGATGTATTAGAAATTTAATCCTGAAAGCCATAAGTGAATAGTATTTGTAAACAGAACTTTTGGAAGGTCATTAGAATTAGATCCATGGGGGTAGGATTCTAGTAATTTCACTCTTGGCTTTATCATGGAAAGGAGAGAGACCAGAGCAGAGAACTTGTCTCCCTGTCATCAACTACTGTTTTACAAAATATTGGGATTCTTCAGCATCATCACTACCAAGGCGGCCTACATTAGATGCAGTTACTTCACATTGGCCCTCCTGAATTAATGTCTTGAATAAACATTCAGACTTTATAAAAAACTTAGAGTATTTATTTATAACAAATGAAATTGAGCTAAAGTATAGTTGGAGCCCCCACATTATCTCCAGGTAGGATTTCATATTTTTTAGAGAAGAATAGACATTGTCGTATTAAACACCATCTAATGATTGGCTGGTACTTACCCTATTAGGGCGGGATCTTCATTACTCAGAGTCTTCTAATTTAATGTCAATTCCCTCACAAAACATCCTCAAAGAATCATCACTAACGATGGTTTAAAAAGTCCCAGCAATGTTGACATGCTAAATTTATCATCAAAATAACTTTATTAGGTTACATTAGTCAGACTATGGCAATGTAATGTAGCTTTAGGATTAGATTTATCTCTCAGATACCAAAAATGAGACACTGGTCTGAAAGTTTCCAGAATTCATGTTTTAGTTGTCTGGAAAAGATATTCTGAAATAAACATATATACAAGCAATTAATATATTCTGCTCCCGCAAAATGATGACAAGCTAGAAAATTTACTACTTTCTCATCCTACAAGAAATCCAAATAGCTCGATATGACCCCCCCCGCCCCAATTAGATTACACTATGAACAACGTCTTCCATGTATTTGCTGCACTACTTTGATTTAAGATATTAATTCTTGTCTTAATAGAGAACAGTAAGAGCAATTCCCTGAGAGGAAGGAGTTAAAAAGTCAAATCCTTTTAGTTTAATGTTAGTGTCTAGAGGAAAATAAAATTAAAATTAATTGCCCAATGAATTATGAAATTCCTATCTTCCTGTCACAGTAATTATGTTTCTAGATTATCTTTTGAGTAGGTAAACTGTTTTCTTTAATTTCATCTCACCCTTAAAAGAACTAGTTAGAAGATTCTCTAATTGTTGGGTTGGATTCATGAAGAAATCTGTACTTAGAATTTCAGCATCGACAGTTTGAAATTTTTCCTTTATAAGATTTGAATGCCTTCACCTGCATAAACATACCATGTTATACTTCTGCAGTAGAATTGCTTGCTGAGACTCTTAATTCCTGCATTCAGAATGTGATAAGCATGTCATTCTAATAAGAGATGATGCCAATAATTGAATGTAAATGTTTCTTATGACTGAAAAACAGTTGGAAGCAATGGTCTCAGTGACTAAGTATCAATAATTTTGGCTAATTTTATTAAAATGATGTTTATTTATATTTATATTTGAGGTGATGAGTACTTTATAACCCTAATTTAATTACTAAATAATATGTGTATATGTATTAAAGCACTATATTGTATCACATATATATGCACAATTATTTTTTATTAAAATTAAAATCATCTCACAAGTCCAAATGCCTAATGCTTATAGCTACAAAACAACCAAAATAATATTCAAATTAATGCAAATAAAATATACTAGTCAAAATAAAATTTAACTTAATAGGATATTAAATGATCAGTCAAGTATGCTAGTCAAGCTATGGCTGTGATACTGAAGGTTGCCTGAAAGTCTCAGATTTTGTTTCCTTTTGTTAATTAAATTACTTTCCTAGGGTAGCCGTAGTAAGTGTCACATATTGAGGGACTTAAACTACAGACGTTTTTTGATCCCACAGTTCTTGAGGATAAACTTCTAAAAGCAAGCTGTGAGTCTTGGTTGTTCCTTCTGAAAACTACGAGGAAGAATCTGGGCTGAGCACCTTCTCTAGCTTGTGATTTTTGGCAGACGATCCCTGTGGTCCTTGGCTCCCAGATCTTTGCCTTAAATTTCATGAGATTTTTCCCTGGCAAGTGTCTCTCTTGTTGTTTAATATTTTTATGATTATACCAACTAGAACCCCCTTTAGAAATTTGTTTTTATTTAATTGATCTCAATTTCTGAAGTAGATGACATCGTGAAATAGTATATGTTAGGACTTTAACATATGAATTTGTTGTAAAGAGTGCACAATTCATCTCATCATGCTAGTCTCTATCACTGTGGACTTGTGGATAACCCACTCCTTAGTCTTATATTTATACTTACCTGAAATATCCTTTCCTAACATTTGCTGTAACTCTTTTTTATTTATGATTTTTTTCAAATGCATAGCATTGTATCTTCATATGATTGGTCAGTGACAAAAGTCATCAAGTAGCAAGTGAGCTTAAAGTGATTTTCTACATCTACAATATGTAGATGTGGAAACTACTTTTTTTAAATGACAGACTGTTATGAAATAGATGGAATAATTATTATATAATAAACTCACAAATGCTGTGTTAAGAAATATCAGTTTAATGTGTGTGGCAGATGCTTTGTGATCCCACCCAATCTTTTTTGTATTCACAGTTCAGCCAGCTTCTCATTGCCAACATCAGTGTCTGTTTGAAGTCTTTTTATTTTTTCTTTTTGGATGGGGGCGAAAAAGTATTCTCAGTCTCTGGACAAGTATCAAGACAGAAGTGCAAATAATTTAACACCTCTTTGAGAACTACACAGCCAGTTAAAGGAGTGGAGATGGGAATCATACATAGGATGGAGTAGCTTGAAAACTTCCCAGTGGGATTGAACTTCAGTGACTCACAGTGGTAACTTGCTCTCTTGTAAGTTCTCACTGACTTCCTTTATTTCTCTGTCTGTATCTATTCTCCTAGATGTGTTTGACTGTATATTTGTTAGTCTCACTGGATTGAGAACGTTCATAGAATATTAATAATTCACAAATCTGTGTCTACAAGGGCATTAATAAGAAGAAAGACCAATGCCTGTAATAAGTTATCATTTGCAAGGCTGGGAAAACAACTGAAATGAAATGAGGATAGGAACACTCAGTATAGCAAGTCTCTCTCTCTCTTTTTATTTTCTAATCTCATCTCTATGTTTCTTTTTTCCTAAACTTTATTTTACATGCATCATATGATGTGTGTGTGTGTGTGTGTGTGTGTGTGTGTGTGTGTATGTGTATTTCTCTTTGGTTCTGAAACACTACAATGTAAGCCTATGATACACTGTGTGTTCACACCAAAATAGAACAAAACCTTTTCAAACCCTGAGACAAAAATATATCTTTTTTAACTTAAATGTTTTGCTTAGGTATTTTGTCACAATGATGAATAATTTGCTAGCTTCAGAGCAATAACTGTAAAGATGAAACTCCTGAAAAATTTTCCGAAATAATTGCTCCTCACGTGATTATGCAGTTTCTCCGTTTCTAATATTGGATGAAAACTTTAAGAATTTCCAAAGAATTATAAAGTGCTTTCTCGCGTTTCCACAAGGGATCCATGTGTTATTATCTGCCCTAGGTCTATTTTATCATTACACACCATTAAGATTTTAACTTATTCGCAACATATATATATATATGTGTGTGTGTGTGTGTGTGTGTGTGTGTGTATACTATTACTAAAACTGTTGGCAATACTTATAAATAATATTTCTACTAATACTTTAAGAATTTCATACAATATATTTCGAATGTATTCAATACTTCCCCTATTTATTCTCAGAATAAACCACCTCCTTATTCCCCAAATTCATATCCGATATTTTTTTCTTTAAAATTATTTATTTTTTTATTTTTATTTTTTGTATATAAGGGTTTTCCCATGTGTATGTAAGTACACAATACACATGTAATGTCCATGGAAGAAAGAAGAGGATATAGAATGCCCTAGAATTGGAATTACAGATATTTGTTAGCCACCATGTGGGTGCTGAGAACTGAACCAAGGTCCTCTGCAAGAGCAGCCAGTACTTTTAAACATTTAGCCATCTCACTGGCCCAAGGTCACAGTTTTTTTTATTGTAAATATTTTGGTGGAATTTTTGTGCATTTCGTATAATGCACCTTGATCATACTTAGATATCCTCCCTTATCTACACCTTCATGGCCCCACCTATGGGATTTCATGAATTTTGTCATATATGTTAAGACCTATCAAGTCAAGTATCTGTCCCCAAATGTCCCTTGGTGTAGTGTAGCTCCATCCACTTGGAGCCTGCTCAACCTATGTAGCAACATTCCCTTAAAGAAGACCAATTATTCCTCACCCAGGAGTGATCAGGTGCCAATAGTTCCTCAGCCAAGTTTGGAGTTTCTTATCCATTTCCCCATTTCTATGCTGGTTTTTTTTTTTTTCCTGGTTTCAGTTTGCAAGGATCTTGTGCATGATGTTATTATTGCTTTAAGCTCATATGTGCAAGTTCTCAGCCACCTGGAAAACTCTATTTCCTTGTGGCTGTACACCACCCCTGGATATTAGTATTTTTGCCTCCTCTTCCCCAGTGGTCATTGACTGTTTAGTTGTACAGTATTTGATAAATAAGTAGTATCCAGGGAAATATATTCTTCAGTCTCTTATTCTCTGCAGTTTGGCTAGCTGTGGTTTTACGTATTCATCACCATCTGTTTCATGAGGAATCTTTGCTGATGAAAGTGAAAGATGCATTAATATTTTCTCTGCCCCTGTTCCACTATGTTTTCTGAGTCTTAAATGCAGATGTTTCATTTAGGACTGGACCTATTGGAGACACTTGTTTTCTATCTTTGATGAATTGTGGAACTCTCTGTCTCCAACTCTTGCAAAAAAAAGCTTCTTTGATGAGTGATGAAAGGTATGCCTGTTTGTAAATATAAGGATATATATTTATTATATAGTAACAAACTACATTTTTCTAGCAATGTAACAGACATCATTTTTTTCTCTAGGATAGATATATGACCACTACAAGAATGCATATTTGGCAATGTTTACAATACTACACATGAGTTCCCTCTCATTGAGTGGGCCTTAACTACAGTTGATAGCCGTTGATAATCTACAAGATAAAAATGCCACTAAAGCACCCATAAAGATAATTGCTTCACTGGTCCTTGTTGTGGCTATTAGGCTTTGCAACTGCATTGGACCGTTGACTGATTTTCTCCCTTTACAGCTTATATAGTATGCTCCAATACAATTAGAGCTAATCTTCAGGGAGAAGCCTTCCAGGTCAGTTCCAGCTCCAAATCCTGTGTCCAAACTATGTTCTGCCTTCAACTTCAGTGTCTGGGAGGCAATCAAGGCATTACCCTGTGCTATTTTGGGAGTCTCTTGGACTACCCTGACTAACAACTCAAAGGAATCCTTCTCTTGAAACCATATTTTTTGTTATATAACCTTCAGATAGGGACATGCATTTGCATGTGTGTGTGTGTGTGTGTGTGTGTGTGTGTGTGCGTGTGCGCGCACACGTGCGTTTCAGTATATTTTTGAACGGTAATGTATTTTCCTCTGGTCACAGACAGCAGCTGAGACTTGGCACCCTGTGGAGGCCAGGAAAGGGCACTGGTGAGAAATGCAACCTCAGTTGCAGTAAAGACCCACAGGACTGAAGGGGTCATGGAAGCTGAGGTTTTGCACTCCAAGAGGCCAGAAGAGCCCACTGGTGAATATGCAATCTTAGTTTCAATGGAGACCCCCACTTTTTGGAGATGCCAGGATCATAAGATGATGAGGAAGGACAGTGGCAGGTGTGGAATGGAGTCAACCTGGGCCTGGAAGATAAGCTTTGTGTTCTATGGACAGCAGAGCAAGAGAACTGGAGCTGCCAAAAACCTTTGGAGCCCAGATCATGAGTGAATGAATCCCAGATGTCCAGCCTTGAGCTACTTTGCTGTACTTTGGTTTTGCTTACATGTGCCCCATTCTTCCTGTTGAAATAAAAAAATGCTTGTATTATTATTATTATTATTATTAATATTATTATTATTATTATTATTATTATTATTATTATTAATATTATTATTATTATTATTTAATATTGCAGGAGCCCACAGGAGAGGGATTTAAAAGACATGAACTTTGAAAATATTTGAATATCTTTTAAGGACTGTGGGACATTTAAAGTTGCACTGTTTTATGTTTTTGGATATTAACATCATACCTTGGGGATAAGAAGTTGAAAGCTTGTGATTTAATAGTGATATGTTTTTGTTTCAACAAAAACCCACTAAGGAGTTAATTGTGCTGGATCGCTTTAGTGTCAACTTCACACATCTGGGTAGAGGGAGCCTCAATTGAGGAATTTCTTCCATTGGACCAGCCTGTGGCCATGTCTTTGAGACATTTTCTTGATTATTGAGTGATGTGGGATGTCCCAACCCACTGTGGGTGGTGCCACCACTGAGCAGGCTCTCCTGTATTGTATAAGAAGGCAGGCTGAGCACTGATCGGGGGGGAGCAAGTCAGGAAGCAGTGTTCTTCCATGGCCTGTGCTTCAGTCCTGCCTCCATATTCCTGTCCTGAATTCCAACCTTGGGCTCCCTCAGTGATGAACTGTGACCCAGGAGATATAAGCCAAATAAACCTTTCCTCCCCAAGTTGGTATTGGTCCGAGTGTTTTGTCACAGCAGTTGAAAAGAAACAAGAACAATTTGTAAGATGGTATTTGAAAAGAAAGGATTTGCTAGTTAATTAGATGATGAGTATAAAGTTTTCATGAAGGGAACTAATGTACTTATAATGGAAGGACATTAGAGAGGTGGTTTTTCTCTATCCACCATGCATAAACAGCCAAGAGGCCTTCATCTTACAGCCAGGAAAAGCACCTCCACAAAGAATTGATTGACTAATGACTTCCATGCTTCAAGAACTGAGAGATATAAGCATGTGTTGGGCCCTCTACCAGTCTATGACATACATATGTTATTGCAGCTCCAAATAGCTGACATACATACTTTATTATATTTGAGAAAAACAAAATTCCAGGCTAAGATGAGTATTTTCCATCCAAAGGTGTAAAATGCTATAATATTGCTATCTGATCATTTTGTTTTAGACTTTGTATTCCAGTCCTACTTCTGAACGTAGGTTAGCCTTCAAGGCATCTACCATTGGAAGTAAAAGCCTTAGTGCTTTCATCAAATTACTACCTGCTCACATGATTATACGCAGGTTCTATAAGCCATCAGGATCCACTGAAGTTTGCCATTATCTATGTGGCAACTTCTTGTTCATGAACTTTTTTTAGGAAATAGTAATTCTAATAATCAAATTATGTTCCACTTCTTTATATGTAATAACACATGAAAAACCTCACATTGCTTTGGAAATTTCTTTTGAGAGTTATTGACCTATATACTTGCTTCAAATCATAACTGCAATAAAAAAACAATAATTGTAGAAGAACAATAACTATAAAATACATAACTCTATAGTTGCCTTTACTATCAGAAGTCTAAAATATTTCTAGACTCTAATAATTGGCAAAATCTAACACTGTGTGATAATTTCATGATGTTTAATCTGAATCTTAAGCACAGAAATGAGAATAGAGTGAGAAAAGGAAAGAGAAGTCTTTATTATTCGCACCAATTGCTTTGAGAGAAATAAATATCATTTTCTCATGACACCTTCTCTCATGAATATTCATGACACCATCATATTGGCCAATAGAAACATATGTACATATAATATTATTTTCTTGATATTCAAAGAACAAAACACCACACACACTAAAAAGATCAGCTGAGAATCACAGTTGCTTCTGAAATCCTACCAATTTCATGTGAACAATGCTACTTGAATAATCACAGACATATTCAAATTAGATTCCTAATCTTTCTTCTTCAAAACTTGAGAACACCACCTGTTTCCATTCTACATTAAAATAAAAAGTGCCTTGATAGGGTTAGGAAACACATCCAGCCTTTGTTTTTGCTGGCCCACTTTGAAAATTGGGGTCATGGATGATGGCTTCCTGAATGGGGCAGCAAAAACAATAGTAATGGAGAAACACTAAAAAGATTCAGATGTGTGTTTCCAAGAGGCAGTCAAAAATGTGTGAGTGCATTGATGTGCTTGATTATGCAGAAGCTGAGCTGTGCAAATCATAATAATAAGCTTTCTCATTAGATTTCCTGCATTTTCTGCTTCTTGATCAGCCAGAAATTCAGCTAAGATCCTTCCTTTTCTAAAACTTTCCATTTCCACTGGTTCAACTACTTAACTACTAGGGGAAAATTAAGAAAAATAAAGGTTTTAATTAAGGAGGAAAAATGTTCAAATTTCATTTAAAATGATATGATTGCTTTGTTGTATTGGGCTTGAAAGAAAAATGTGCTTGCACTCACAGAGTTAAGTCAACTCACAGGCTAATAACTAAGTACATACTATGACCCAAGAGTTTTAGAACTGAGACTTTTAAAATAATTCATCTGGGCTAATTGAATCATTGAATTATTACACTCCCTAAGAAAGCTCCTTTTGCATTTCCCCTCTGAGCATTGGGATCATCCAGAATAAAACATAATAAAAATGAGAATTAGTTGAAAGGAACAAGACTAAAAGAATTCCATAGCTACATACATGCTATGTATGTATGTATTCAAAGATATTCAAAAACCATTTCATTGGTTCAAAATATTTTATTTCCGTTTTCAGTAGAATGAATAATCCTAGTTGTAATAGGAAAATGTAGAACCCACTCAATATGATCAATGCCTTCTTCACACATGCTGCACCAGTTCTCATGGACCAGCCATACATCAAAGTAGCTTTGTACAAAATCATTACACAGCTGTTATTTCTATGTCCATGAAAGGAACTCAGTTTTCTTCAGTACTCTAAGGCACTAAAACTAATATTTCTCATACTAATTATGCAAATTTTAGAGTGAAGAAGACTCAGCATAAGAGAAACATAGGAAGTAATTTCATGATTAATTTCAGTCCCCAACCCCAATCCTATAACCTACAGTAGATAAGCTACAATAGATTTTTAGCTTCTTGGTTGTTGAGGAAAATCTGACACCAAAGTCCCATCTTCAACTGATTCATTGGGGACCCAAAGTAAGCACATTCCATAGGGAGAGGAGATGTCCACTCTCCAAAGCTTTCATGGTTTCTTGGTTGTACTTCCAATGATGTCAAGAGGCAACTTTTGCAGCTCAAGTTCAGCCCCGGCAGACACCCGCATATTAAATACATTGTTTGCACACATGCTTTAAAACATGCACTGTTTTGTAAATTTCTCTATGATATAATCTATCTTACCCCATCTATGCCTTAATTATATATTCTACTGTGCTTTATTATAACACACACACACACACACACACACACATATATATTCACCCCCTAAGTTTATCAAGAATTCTGTAAGACTTAAAATGAGCACATAAAGAAAACAAATAGAGGTCCACTCAGAAAAGACCACACAATCTTTCCTGGAGGGCATTTATTTCACCCCGCATTCCCACATTGCCACCCTTTTGCAAATGCTCTTTATTTCTCATCCTTTAGGTATAAAAATTGGTCTTAGCTTGTTAGCCATGAGCTACATATTTATCAAAACCATGCCTCAAGTACAATACTTGTCAGCTTTCTAGAGGGACTTTTATTTCTATGAGAGAACTTCAATTTCTCTTTTTTCCATGAGTTGTACACTGTGTGCTCATTGGACTACACAGAACAAGTGTGGGGCTATTAGATTTCTGTTGCTACCATTTCCAGTCTTCTGTGCCATGCCATCTCCATAAATGCACATTACTATTTCTTTCTTTCTGCCTCATTTGCTTAAGCATTCACAATGAGAATTTAATAAAAGTCCCCATGACATCCCAGTGAATTTTAATTTCAGCTGAGCAAATGATCACAGTTGTTCTAGTACTGCTTTTAACTTTGATCTGAGCTAGCTTAAAACATTAATAACAGAAAGTTTTCTTTCATCAGAAGGTATCAAATGAAGTTGTGTTTATTTAAATAACATTTTTTTATTTATTATTTATATTACCCATTTTGTAAACCTCTAGCATCTCTGGGAGAGAAATATTTATAGTATTTATAGTATTTTAGTATGTGTTTATAGTATTTATTTCATAAACATGCAATTAGGCTCCACAACTGAGAATTAATTAAGTCAAACCAGGAACTTCCTATCCCTGAACATTTTTGACTTTGGTCCTAACTTCTCCCCACCTTCATCATGTTCTTTGTCCACTCATAAAAGCAGATACCCCATTCCATTTCTCTAGCAATATTTGTCAAAAGGTCATCTTTGAGAATTTATTTTTCATAATTCTTCAAGACACACAAAGCTATAACTTAACTAGACAGGCTTTGCCCTAAATTGACTGATTTTGTTCTTTCTCTTGAGATTGTTCTGCATAAAACTGCAAACGCACTAAGAAAATTTTCCTACTGATCTCTTCTCTTCCTTCCCTTTCCTTCTGAACTTTGTCTCTGTCTCTCTGTCTGTGTTCTCTCTCTCTCTCTCTCTCTCTCTCTCTCTCTCTCTCTCTCTCTCTCTCTCCCATTTTTTGTTTTTACCATTTTTATTTTTATATACCCAAATCTGAGCACAGAGCTGACAAAAGAAGGCATTAAACATTTTTAAAGTAGCTAAGATTTAATTAGCATAACTAATAAACTGATATAAAACTATTAAAGAAAAAATGCCTTGGGGCTGGAGAGATGGCTCAGCCATTAAGAACACTGACTGCTCTTGCACAGGACCCGGGTTTGATTCCCAGCACCCACATGGTGGCTAGGAACCATCCTTAACTCCAGTTCCAGGGAAATCTGAAACCTTCTTCTGACCTCCACAGCATTGCATGACACATGTGCACTCATATACATGCAGGCAATACACTCATACACATAAAATAAAAATAATAAATAAAATATTTAAAAACTTAAAAAAAATGCTTCAAATCCTTTTAGAGACAATTTTCTAGCCAAAAGAGAAAAAAAATTATTTAGATGAATGTATTTTTATTAATTAATATCGTTAAGCAAAGTGTTATACAAAGTTCACATATTCCTATTCATTTAAAATCCCCACATGGTGGCTAGGAACCATCCTTAACTCCAGTTCCAGGGAAATCTGAAACCTTCTTCTGACCTCCACAGCATTGCATGACATGGGTGCACACATACATGCAGGCAATATACACATACACATAAAATAAAATTAACTTAGTGTAAGTAAAAACAAACCATTAATTCTTATATAGCTTTCATGTCATGACTCTTAACTCTGTCATTTTCATTTTTCATCTAATATGTTTACTTGTATAATTTAGTCCAATAATACAATTTTAATAATTCTTCCAGTTTTTGGTAGAGTCCCTGCATACATTTACATACACATACAGACACACAGACACACACACACACACACACACACATACACAAGCACAGATACAGTCCAAAAAATCATTTGAATGTGTTGTCTCTTGCAAAAGGCTTTGGACATGGAGGGTGTTATTCACAAACACTCTGACCTTTGACTTCTCCATGAGGCACTTCAGAAATATTCTTACATTTTTGAAATAAATATTCTCAGGCACACCCTACCAAGTCTTTTTAAAATTTATTTATATTTACACCCACTTTCCAGATAGCACCCTCCCGTAGCCTCCCTCCCCCCACTAGAGCCCTTATACTCTGATATTCCTGCTACTGTCTGCTGTGTTGTTGGCACCCCCAGTCATTCTCCACTACTTGCCCTTCTGGTGAATCTAGTCAGCCTATCTAGAGGTCTTTGTTTTAGGAGGGTCAGCTGTTCCTCATCTAGTGGTAATCAGTTGTCAATATTCCTTTGGATAAGATTGGGGTCTGCTGTTCATTTTCCCAGTTCAATGCTGGGTTACCATCTGGGAATCCCTTTAGCCACCCTGGCCATCAACTCAAAAGAAGGTATCGCCTGTCTGGCATTGTTGCTTGTTATGTAGCCTTTAGCTATACATGTGGAGTCTTATAAAATTATATTGGCCCCTTTAATCTTTGGTTATACCTATCAAGTTTTAAAACTGATTCTAGTCACACCTAATTGCACATCTTAGGGACCTCATAAATGAAAACAATTAACTTCTAATTTTCATTTGTTTCTCATTCCAACACATTTTTGAAGCCTTGATATCCTATTAAAAACAGACAAGTGTAGGGTAACAACATCTGGGACCCCTTTAATCTAATTTTCTCAGATTATTTTACTAATATTCAATCAAATAAATGCTAGTGGAGCTCTTGCTACTTCATCGACATGCTCTCATTTGCACACTGATTTATTTTCATAATTTAATTTTTTAAAATAAGACCAAAGAATCCATTAATAGTAACTCTATTAACAATTAATTTTATATTAAGAATTAGTAGTATCTATTACACAAAGTTCTATTGAAGTTTGGTGATTAAATCTTAATTTGAAAATAGCAAGAGAATAAAATCATCAAGATGCTTAGAATTTAGGTTGGACTGTACTTTAACCAAATTCTTAGGATAAATGAAGAATTCTGTTAAACTTTCACTGAGAAGGCTAATAAAATGACTTTAAGCATATTTTATGTGAAGAATATTTGATCAATAGTGTGAATTAAACAATAAATTATCAAAGATACCTTGCTTCATAAAAAGTACTCACAAAAGAATATTGATATTTCCTGCTCTTGAGCATGAACATTTTGGAATTTTAAATTTTTAAGATAATCCTACAAGATAGATAAATGCCCAAATTATCTTTATGTTACAGTATTTTCTAAATTCTATTTTAATAGCAAAGGTTTCTAGTCACAAAACAATATTCATAAAATTTGATATCATTAGCCCTGAGGTAATCTGAAAAGTTGCTTATTCATGATTTCTTGTACCATTTCCATTAAAAGGCAGTTATACAGGCAAATAGAGTTAAAACATTGCCTTTAAACTTTATAATTTTTATTTAATTGATGAAATATAGAGATATCAGCAAAAGAAATAAGAATTGGGGGAGGGTGAGAATAATGGGAGCACAATGACTAGGAAGGGAGGGAGGAGGGAGGCTGGATGGGAGAAAAAAGAGTAGAGATGAATGAATTAATGCATATGTATACGTAGGAGCTCCTTAGAAGGGAATGCAGTATGAGATAGAAGAGACCTCTCTTAAAGTCAATAACATGCCATACAGCACTCATCAAAGAAGCTTCTTTTTGCAACAGGTGGAGGCTACCAGAGTTGCACATCTGGTCAGGCATAGAGAACATACACCTAGGAGATGACATATACTAGGTGACACACCTGTAGTCGAATTCCTATAACCAAGACTCTTGGAACACAGCATAATATCGGATAGAGAGAGGACAAATGTACCCCTCAACTCTCACCAATGAGGCTTCCAGTACATCAGAGTGTGTTACATACAGAAGGCCTCAACTGGCCAAGCTTTGGAGAATAAGACACTTCAGAGTGTAGATTGGAACTCCCATATGGAACTTCACTCACCCGTGGTTCAGGGACCATTGTAGAAGAGGAGGTGAAATGATTCTAAGAGGCAGGGCTGGTTCATGGACATATGAGGAAGAGTCTTCCAGGTCCATGGAGACATGCTCATGTGCACTTATGGTAGTGGTGGTGTCCAATGTCAGCTCAATTAAACAAAAGTCTAAAGGGGAGGTGAGAAATAGGTGGTGGGTCGGCACTAGATAAAGAACCATTTGAAAGCGGTTGCTGCTGTATGAGGGAGAGTATGACTTACATATTACCACTGGATGGGCTCACTAGACTCCAGTGGACACATTTACCATGAAGGGTATTTGGGTACAAACAGCTGAATGAATAGGACTCAGCATATAAGGCAGAGTGCATTGAGTTGGGGAGGGGATGGAGAAGGGAGTTCCGGATGTGAGAAGGAAATATTGTATGAAAGTTTAAAAGCTCAGTAAAAAAACAAAATTCAATTTGTATGTGTGTGTATTTTGAGTATCTTTTCTTTTTGATTCATTAAAGGAAAATAAGTTAAATGTGTGTTGCATAAATATTTCAATCGCCTGAGTCACACAGAGTTTTCTATGTGTGCAAGAGAAAGAGACTGATCTCGACTGGAAGAAAAATGAAAAAGACATTTATAACTTTTAATTTCTTTTCCAAAATTCTGACAAAATGTAAATTTATTATATATCAACATTAACATTGAGGATTTTTTCAAGGGATACATGCAAACATGAGAAAAAATGTAGAAATTTTGCAGAAGTGTCAGATTTTCTACTTTTACAAATTCAAATTAACTGTGATGCAAGAAATAGAGCTAAGGTTATGTATAGTCTGAAGTATAAAAATATCAGTGTTTAAGTCTTGTTGGAAAAAAGGACAACTAACAACATGGAATTCAAGACAAGCAGACTCTGAAACGATGTTTACAAGGTTCATTATACAATTAATCAAATAAAGAAATTACCATCAGTTATGTGAGAAAAAGTTGAAAGCAATTTCATTCTAAAAATGCCCCTGTTCATCTGAAGTAGTCATAGAAGAGGTGTGGAGTAAACTACACCTTCACATTTTGTTTCTGATTTTGGAAATGCGAAGCATATCCAAAGGGCCTGGAATCAAGCATCTTCCTGCACTCTTAAGGTCTCAAATAACTTTATCTGCTAAGACATTACTGCCTGGCATATCGACACTGTTATTACATGAAAATGTATCAGAGGATTAAATAAAGATTCTAACAAAATAGGAAAGGGTTCCTTTATCTCCCTTGCATTAGAATATTCTTAAAAGTCCTGGGTTATCTGCGTCTTTCATCTCTTCCCTGTTCCTCATTGTTCTCCAAGGCTGATGCCAAGGGGAATAAGAAACAAGAACATTATGCAACAATTTTTGTCATTTTTGTTTTTGCATAAAATCACTTTTCACATGTTTTTAAAATTTTCTACATCAACTCCATCTTCCATGCAGAGGATGGTGTGGCCTGTAGTATTTTGTCATGTAAGTTTTAAACCAATTCTGCTAATGTCCCTCATTTCTCAGATCATTTAAACAGGTTGGTGATTTTATGATTCTGCAACCCAATAGGACCATGGGACGTACTAGGAAAATATCCAAGGGACTTACCATTTCTTAGCCCATGTTCTTTATTGCCCATACTTACATGAAAATGCCTCTTTCCCACATGTGCATGTGCACAGCAGAAGCCAGTCATGCCCTTTAATCTAATTGCTAACATTATGAAGAAGAATTGCATGTTCCTAACATTTAAAATTAAACATGGAAAAGTTTGTGTAGAACACCACTGTTTTCCATATTACTAACGTATTACATCAAATTTTTTATTTATTACAAATAGTGGCCCAATATTAATGGAAAGCTACATTCTATATTTGACTGAATTCTTCAAATTTCCTCTTGTGTGCTTTCTCTCCTATATGGCCTCATCATGGTTAAATTTTACTTTTGGTCACCATAAATGCTGAAGTCCCTTAGATCACCACCATTTCTCAGACTTTCTTTGTTTTCAATGGCTTTGACAGTTTTCTTCAATATTGATCAAGTATTTTATAGGAGTGGGGTGAGGGTTACTTACAGGGGCATAGTCATTTTAGGAAAGACTACAGCACTGAAGAAAAAAATTCCCCTCTCAGCAACAGTTAACTGTCTATAAATTCTTGAGGAGGAGCAGGGCCTAGTGTACCTCACTCTGCATTCATATCTGAAAGTCAATGGGTGGAACCTTAAGCAGGTCTCCTGTGGGTAATCACAGTTGCTGATGCTTTAAGAGGTTCATACGATTCCTGAAGGACAGCATTACACATCACATTTTCTTTTTTTTTAACTTAAAGAAACACTTTACTGAGAATTTCATAATGCATATAAGTTCTTTGGATAGAATCCATGCCCATTCCCTCCCCTTCAACATGTCACATATCTCCTCACCACTGGTTAAAAAAATAAATAAAAAAAAAAGGAGCCAGGGTCTCCTCAAGGCCATATAACCCCTAAGGAACTGATCCTCCACTGACCAGAAGAGTAAAAGTAAATTGGTTTATTTGGGCCAAATGTATGTTCTTAAAATCCAAAAGTAAAGTATAACCAAATATTAAAGTGATCAGTATATTTTTTAAGAGTCCAAGGAATTACACTTCCCAGATATTAGGCTTAAGTTCATATAAAATGTTATTTAGACAATTTTTTTTTCTCATTGGTGATTTTATTTCTAAGTAGAAAGTGCTGCTCAGATTTAAGGCATCAAATCTTGGTTTGCAATACTCTACTGCCCACTTGTAGTAAGGGAGACAACCCACTATTGTTCTAAAATGATGGCTACATTTGTTGTCTCCCCCATCTAGAAAATATTGCATTTTCATTACTAGTTGGAGCTAGAGTAGTGTGGCAGAGCATTTGCCTTGCATGTGTAAAACTCTGAGCTCTGCCCCAGAGCTCAAGGGCACACAGAATAAACAGAATTGATCACTGTTAACATTAACTATGCTCATTTGATTGAGATAATATTTGTCAGAGTTTTCCACTGTAAAACTATTAACCTCTCCTTTCTATACCATACTCCTTGGAGGGAGGTCATATGTGCAGCCCAAAGACTGGAAATTTCTACATAGTTTACACTGTTTTGAAGTCACATCTCTTCTTTCTAAGTGTTAGTATATTTACTCATTTATTTTCATCAATACATACTCTAGAATAGGCTAATTTTGTATTTTGGGATGTAACTCACTATTACAGATTTTACTTCTCAAATTATTCCACCTTTAGCCTTTGAGAGCTATATAACTTGTCTTCTTTGTCCCTTTGTCACAGTGACATTGTTATACGTGTTGCTGTTATTATTTTGATTTTAATGTTTTCTACTCTTCTAGACTACAAGGCAATCCAAGCTCATTTTGTTCACTACAGTAGATAGGGCTTTAATAGGACATTTGTATAAGAAATTAAAATTATACACAGGAGGTATGCTTTGCTACCACTGGCATGTCATTGTGTCTTAATCTTCTCATCTGACATTTATGTGACATAGATATGTATACAAACATTTGAACTTTTACCTACTTCTGCATAAGTATATGTTCATATATAATACATAATAAAAATTGGCCAATACTCATTTCTCTAAATCTGTTTTGTAACTATATAGGTTACCCTTGTTTATCCACAAATTTGGACTCCCACTGGCAGAAATATCTCTCTTCATCTAAATCTATGTATCTAATTATACAGATCAGTGTATCTGTAAATTATCCTTGGGTTTTCTTTCATTAACTAAAACCTAATATTTATATACAGTTACTTTTATCTTTGGGCTAGTAGACATCAGTCATATCTTAACAGTTAACACAAAATGTCCTTCAGTAAGGAGCATAGATAGATAGATGTTAGATGAACAGTGATGATGATAGTGATTGATAGTGATGATGTGATGATGATAGTGATGATGATAACGATGATGATGATAATGATGATGATAGATAGATAGATGATAGACTGATAGAGATGATAGATAGATGATTGATAGATGATACATAGATGATAGATAGATACATACATACATACATAGATGATAGATAGATAGATGATAGACTGATAGAGATGATAGATAGATGATTGATAGATAGATGATAGATAGATGATAGATGATAAGATGATAGATAGATATAGATAGATAGATAGATGATAGATAGATGGTAGATAGGTAGATGGATGATAGATAGATGGAAAGCTGGAGAGAAAGTTCCTCCTGAATTTTATAGTGGAATATACAACTTCCTGAATGATTTATTTATTTTTACTTATTCATATTGATATTCACCCTGTTGTGTAAGTTAAGATTCTATGGCTTTTAACACGATTACAGGGTTATATATTGAATATTTCCTAATCATACTGAGCAGTTTTTTTCCACGCTAAATACTGTACTTCATCTTTATAAAACTTTTACCCTGAATTCCTGGCAAGAATCTGTCTATTTTCAGTTGTAAAGCTTTGTCTTCTAGAGAATGTGTTTTATTTCACCCCGTTCAACATGGAAGCTTTTCAGACTGGCTTTAAAAAAGAACAAGAAAATAAAAACAACCTACATAGCATAGTGAAATTTTTAGCTTTGTATACAGTCCAATTTATCATTTTTTATGAGTTTGGCATTTGTTGTTATGTCAAAAATGCTTCATTAAATTCAGGTCACAAAGATTTTCCTCTTGTGTTTTCTTCATAAAATGATTGCAATTTTACATATCCCATTAAAATCCATGACCCATTTTTTGTTGTTAATTTTTACATACGGATGACAATCTGATGCAGCACTGTTTCTTAGGAAAAAATAGTATACTTTCTTGGTTTAATGGGAACAAGGCATGGGGACTAGCAAACATGCAAATTATTGGAGGGTAAACCCAAACTAAAGTTTTATGAGAAAAATATGGAGACATACTATGTTATAACAAATTAAAAATATAATTTAAAAGAAAAAAAAGTTTAACGGAAGTACTCTATATGGGTACATAATGATGCATCTAGAAACCAAATTTTAATGAAAGTCTGAATGTTTGATGCAGTATAGTCCCTTTGAGTTGTTGTCTGGGAGGTCCCAAGAGGCTTTTAGCTCAATGGCCTCTATTCCTATTATTTTTATTTGTCCATCAGAAATAAATAGTAGGATCTATTGCTAACGATAAAATATACTTTGGGTATAGGAGAAATAGAAATAAATGTGAAACTGAACTGGAAGCCTGCTCCTTGATGGACAGCTTTCACAGTGCTGGAAGGTACTACACAATCTGCTTAGGGAGAAAAACTGTCAGCACTAATGTACAGTAGTAGATCCTATATGATGCAACATCAACATGTTGGACAAGTTCTATTCACTGGCAATAATGCCAAGATTACTTTGGTGGTAAGTAAATGTTTTCTGATTAGATTTGAGGTTTGTTACATGGGAAAGAATATATGTCTAGTACTGTAAAGTTGCTCAAAAGCGTAACTGCAGAACTAATGTTTTGCTAAATTGACATGTAGGCAAACCACATTCTAAATAGCTTTGTTTATATCCATAGGCTGGTGTTGCTTTCAACCTGGGTAAGAGAAGTTTCTCTTTGGAGTGGGGGAAGACAATTATTGAAGAGATAATAAGTAGTCAAAGTGGTGAGAATAAGTGTTTAACTCTAAATGGGACATCTATACTATGTTCAGTATGTTTAGGAAGCATGATGGAAGAGGGGTTAGAAAGATTGTAAGAGTCAGAGGATGGATAGGAGTAGTATGAAGTGCTGTTTTCTGAATGTGATGTAGCTTTTGTAACTGTGAACACACTGTAATTATGACTACCTGCACAATACATGCAATAATAAAGACACAGAATTAGGGCTGGAGTAGTTGGCAAAAAGAAGGCTGTCAGCATGAATGGGAGGAGACTGTGAAAGGGTAAAAGGGGACGAATATGATCATCATATATTGTATACGTGTATGAAAGTGTCAACATTTAAATTAAGAATTATTCTTTCTCTGTTAATTTTTCTTTATACTTTGCTTAAAATTTTTTAGTGCATTTGTGTGGTTTATTGCGGGGGGCCTGAGGCCAGGGGCGAGATAGGATGGCGCCTAGAGGGAATCGCTGGGGCATGGTCGGACTTGTCTGGCGCCCTGATTGGCTCCTGTCATTTCCGTGCATCCTGGAAGCCTTGTGATCACCCCGTGAACACAATGCTTTGCTATAGAGAGGAGACTGCATGCTCATGTTCACCTTTGATATGATTTGACACTTGGTTGGGGAGGGGATTTTCCTTTGTGTTTTTTGCCATTATAAGCTCTGTAAACACCTACAATAAACGAGTTCCTGCTTGTCTGGCTCCCTGTTGTGTCTAATTGTCTTCCTGGGAGGCTGTGGGTAACAGGCAGACAGCCACTTCCCTTTCCCTGGCTCCTGTGTTGGTGCAGGATCCCCAACAGTTTATTTCTATATTGCAAATTCTTTTCATTGAGCAGCAGAATCATCGTTTTTTTCATTATTGTCTTGACAGATTAGCCTAAATCTTTTGCTTTTCTATAAAAGCTTTAGAAAGATTTTCTCAAGAACTACTATAGTTATTTTTTATTTCTCAGATTTTGTTGGAGATTAATCTGGATCTATAAATAATTAATGTAAGTAAGGAATCTTGTTTTCCTTTCCATTAACATGGACAATTTCTCCATTTATTTGTACTTCATTTCAAATATAGCAACATTTTATGCTTGCTGTGTGCAGATATTTTTCATACTTCATTAGACTTATACCCAAATACTTCAGTTTTTGGCATGTTTTAACTTGAATTCTTTTTTTTTCAGATTTTATTTTTAATTATGTGTATAAATGTCTGTTCTATGTGGGTATGTATATGTGAGTACACACTTCTACAGAGGCCAGAGTGTCAGACTCCTCATTAGCTAGAGTTACAAGCAGTTGAAAGTAACCCAATACACTTGCTGGTAATTCAACTTGGGTCCTTTGAAGAAAAAAAGTGCTCTTTGCTGTTCAGTTATCTTTCCATCACTTTTTAATTCTTTTTGTTAAATTTTGTTTTTATTTTATTTTTTTAACAATTGACTTTTTATCTTGCAATTTAAAAAAAATTATGGTTATGAATGTATTGCCTGCATGTATGCAAGTGCATCTTTGTCATGCAATGCCCTTGGAGATGAGAAGAGGGTTTCAGATCTCCTGGAACTCAAGTTACAGATCATTTAAGTTAGGTGCCATATGGGTGCTGGGAACTGAACTCCATGCTCTTAACTACTGAGCCATCTCTCCTTTCTAACGCTTGACTTTTTATGTTGATTGTTTAAAGTGATAACATATTTGCTGAATAGTTATAGAAATGCTATTGTAGATTTTGTATATTTCTCATACTTGCAATGATGATTTTTAATATTTTATTTAATATTCATACACGAATATAATTTTTGACCAAATACACTCCCAGTTCCGCCCTCTAAATTCCTCTTCTATCCTGCAAACAATTTTTCTCTCCCAACCTCATGTGATAGTTTTATTTTAAAGTTAATACCCACTGGATCAATTACTTAGAGCTGCCAGTGTAAACATGGATATAGGACCAACTACTGGAGACTATGGGTAGATGCTCAGGGGCCACATC
Source organism: Nannospalax galili (assembly GCF_000622305.1). Classification (NCBI taxonomy): domain Eukaryota; kingdom Metazoa; phylum Chordata; class Mammalia; order Rodentia; family Spalacidae; genus Nannospalax; species Nannospalax galili. The sequence goes on along the minus strand of NW_008342282.1, from coordinate 5,010,791 downwards.
CCTGAATAAGACTAAGTCTCCTTCCACAGTGTCATGCAATGATTGTGATTAGAGACTGGGAATTTACTTTATGTCAGTATTATATAACACTTCTACATTTTTTTAGGTCTTTATTGAATTTCTGAAGATTTTATAAAATATATTTTGATCATATTGACTCCTCCTCTACCCCTGTACTTCCCTTTAATACCTCTACCCAAATTCAAGTAAATTATATCTATCTATCTATCTATCTATCTATCTATCTATCTATCTATCTATCTATCTATCATCTATCT
>NW_008342282.1:4995478-5010448 GCF_000622305.1 Nannospalax galili | reverse complement strand
ATCTATCTATCTATCATCTATCTATCATCTATCTATCTATATCTATCTATCTATCTATCTATCTATCTATCTATCTATCTATCTATCTATCTATCTATGCTATTGAGTCAAATTTGTGTCCACAAATGCCCTTTGGTGTACATCCATTCACTGAAGCATATCCAAAATATCCTGTTCAAAATATATCACAGCCTTAAAGAAAGCTGCTTTTCCCTCTCCCAGAAACTGTCAATTGCCCATAATTCCTCAGCTAGGGTTGGGGCTTCTTACACCCTTCCCCATGTCTATGCTGTAATTTTATCTGTTTTGAGTGTACATGGACCTTATGTATGCTTTCACAATTACTGCTAGTTCATATGAGTACTGCCCAGCTGTCTGGAAAACACATTTCCTTCGGTCATTCTGCCTCTTACAATCTTTCTTCTCCTTACACACTGACCCCTGGGACTTGGGAGACAAAGGTTTAACATAGATATCTTATTCTGTGCTAAACATTCTGTGGTCTTCTACTCTCTGAATATCAAAAAAAAAAAAAAAAAAATGTGAGTCTCTGTGTTAATCACCATCTGCTGCACAAGAAAGCTTCTTTGGTGAGAGTTAAGAGATATACTAATATACATGTATGACAATGTCATCAGAAGGCAGATTAATACTATGCCCTTTTAGAAGACTATTAATACTGTATTCTCCCCTATGATCTGTGACCTGTCTAGCTACAGGTACGTAAGCCTGATATCAGTGTTAAGTATGAGCTCCCTCTTTTGAAATGGACCTCAAACCCAATCCAAAAGTTGTTGGTTACTCATGAAACATTCACCTCATTATTACACCAGTAGGGATATCTTGCCAGGCCAGCTGTTATTGTAGCATGCAAGATTTAAAGCTGAACAAAGTTGCTAAATATCTTTCTCTTCTGGTAAATGCATTGTACCTTTCAGCACTATGAAAGACAGACAGTATCAGCATTCCTCTGATGACTACAGATGTTGAACATTAAGAAAATATTTCTTTTTTCTTTGGAATAATAAACAGCTGTCTAATTGGACATAAATCTCACCCAATGAGAGGGAACTCGTGTGTGGTACTATAAAAGTAGCCAAATCCATATCACTGGAGAGGTTGTAGATCTTAGAGAAAACCCACAAACTTCAATAAAAGATACATGAATAAAATTTCCTGTCATTTCTATTTCATCTTCTTAGAACTCTCTCTTTAGTTCTTCATCTCAATTTTAATTGGGTTGTTTGATTTTTTTAATGTTAGTTTTTGGAGTTCTTTGTATATTCTGTATACTCATCCTTTGACAGATGCCTAGATGAAATGATTCTGAAAACTTTCTCTTTACTTGAATGGTGATGTCCTTTGCTGTTCAGATACATTTGAGTTTCATGTGGTCTCTTTTGTCAGTTTTCATCTGGTACCTCTGTGACAAATCCAGAATAATATTAGCTTCATAAAAAGGATTCAAACATGTCCCTTCCTTTCCTACTTCATGGAACAATTTGAGGAATTTCCATACTCATACTTCTTTGAAGATCTCTTTCATAAAAGAATTTAAGAATGGACTCAAGTGGAAGCTTTAGGACAATCATATTAGATTTAAAGAAAAATCCTCAGGCACAATATGAATCTCAACAGTGGTCTTGAGAAGCAGATTGGAATGAAGAAGGAAAAAAGCCATGAAGCCCTGCAGGTTTAGAGCATGCATGGAGATCAGATAAGTGGTAGACTAGCAGGCACATGGTGGGAAGGAAGCTCCAGAGAAAAAGTAAAGAAATACAAGATCGAGGGCAGCTTAAAGCAATAGGCAAATCATGCTTAGAAAAGGGATATGACTGGGTGTGGTGGTGCATGCCTTTAATACCAGCATGTGGGAGGCAGAGACAGGTGGAACTTTGTGATTTTGAGGCCAACCTGGTCTACACAGCGAGTTCAGGACAGCTGGGGATATAGGGAGACCCTCTCACCAAAAAAAAATAAAATAAATAAAATAAAAAGAAGAAGAAGAAGAAATAAAAGGGATTTGAAGAAGAAAAGGAGAATTGGGAATTTATGATTTTCTGAAGAATTCAGAAAAGCTACAGGATTATAGAACTTAGGACTTAGACTTCATGTCTGCAAACTGAGTCCACAAGAACTAAACCAGGAGGCAGGGATTCCAGGAAGGAAAATATCACCATCTCATTAATGTACTAGGTATTCTGCCTGTCTATTTAGCATGACTTAAGATTAACCCACCTTCCTGGTGGTGGTCTTATAAGCAGGTGACTGACCTGTGAAACTGGAAAGGTAGGTTTTCCAACAGACTAGAGATTTTATTTTTTGGCGAGTTAATCTTATCAAGTATTTTGCTACTCTAGAATTTTGACAGCATGATGATTTAGCAAAGTAACAGTATCAGGTTTTATTGTACGTCCTGTGTCCTCTAAAGCCATAGGCCTTTCACAAGGACTACGGTATTAGGCTTTAAATTTCTTCCTGTGTAGTCAGCCTCAAATCCAATCAGAAAGTAGTTAGTTACCCCATCACAGCCATGCCACCCTTGCATAAGTGAGTACATTCAGTTTGGTAGGCTGAGATTGCAATATTCTGGTTCTAGCACTGGCCAATACCATTGCATCTGTTACTTTTCTGCTGCCATGCAAAAAAATCATGACCAAGGCAAGTTACGGAATACTTTGTCTTTGGACTTCCAGAGGGAAGAGTCCATTATGACAGGGAGGCATGGCAGGAGGCAGTGTAATAGAATCATGAGAGTTCACATATCAAGTACTCTTAGGAAACAAAGAACAAGTGGTAAGTGGGCCAAGGTTATGAAGTCTCAAAGCCTTCCCTCAGGGGCATGCTTCCTTCAAGTAAGATCACATTTCCAGAAGGTTCTATGATTCTCCCTAATTGTGCCATCAACCAAACAACCATTCAAGTACTTGAGCCTACAGGGAACACTTATCATTCAAATCACCACAATCATTAGCATCTTTTATAGTCCCAAGAGTCAGTACAGCACCTTCTGGAACTATGAAGACTAGCCAGCAGGGAGGAAGTTTCCAGGTTCTTTTCATGCTGACTTATTTATATAAAGTACATAGTGTCTTCAGCAATAGGGTTCCCATGTAATTATGATTGGTACCTAAAGACAACAGCAATAGCCTGTGGTGTACTGGAGCTCCCCAGGGCCTCCTTGACCAATAACTCCTAAGGAGCTCACCCATGCCTTATATTGTGACTTTTATTTAATAACCCATGTCCTCTGGCAGGGATACTGTTCATCCATGCAGGATAATTCTATTCAAACTTTTTAAAGTTGTATTTTAAAATTATCTTATTAACTAACTAGTGAATTTCCACAAGGACTTTTCATAGATCCTTAGTTTTGGTTAACCAATCCAATACTTCCACCTCTCTCAAATTCCCCTGCCCCATTCCTGCTTAATCTTTTAGACCTAGGTCTTACCTTTCTTCTCTAATTTCCTCATTCTATCATCCTTCCACTTTTTGTTCTCAAAAACATCCATTGGGGTAGTTCTCTCATTCAAATTCTGTTCTGAGTCGTCCCCTAATCCCATGCTTCTGTCTGCATAAGCCTTTTCCACCCCTGTATTCCACCTCACTAATTAATGTAATTTACAGTCTATTATTCTCTCTCACTTTTTGAGCTAGCCCCACAAAGGATGCCTTTTTGGTTTCCTGGATTTACTTGTGTTCCAAGATACAGACCAAAAAAAGATGAACCTAGGGACCTAGAGAGATGACTCAGCAGTTAAGAGCACTGGCTCTTCCAGAGAATCCAAGTTTGGTTCCCAGCTCCCACAAGGTGGCTAACAGTCATTTATAACTAAGGAATCTGACGCCTTCCTCTGACCTCAAAAACAATGCACGATGTGGGTGCACTTACATTGATATGCATAAATATAATAAATAAAAGAATTTTAAAAACTGAACCTAGGATCCACATACATAAGGAGTGAGCATATATGACATTTGTCTTTCTAGGCTCAAGTCACCACACTCTGTGTAACTTTTTCCTGTTTATCTACTTTTTAAATTAACTTTTTATGGAATTTTTGTCTATTTCATATAGAACATCTCAAACAATCCAAATCATCTTTATACCCCTGTCCCTTCTGGACCCTCCTATAGCCCCATCACTGGAATTCATAATTCTCCCATTTGTCTTAAGGTCTATTGTGTCCTTATTGTCTTAAGGCCTATTAGTGTCCCCAGATGGCCCTCAGTGCAAGTTCATCTACTGAGGTCTAGTCAGCCTATCTAGAGTCTCCCACTTTAGGAAGATCAGCTTTTTCTCATCAGCAGTAATCAGTTGCCAATGTTTCTTAAGCTAAGATTGGGGTCAGCTGTCCATTTCCCCAGGTCTATACTGTGTTTCTGTCTGCCTGAGTTTGAATGGATCCTGTGCATACTGGCACCATCACTATAGCTTCATATGAGCAGGGTCCCAGGAGCTTGTAGGACTCTATTTAAATATGGTCATGTACCTCCACCCTGATTCTTACAATCTTCCCATCCCCAATTCCTCAATGATCCCTGAGCCCAAAATAGGAGTAATTTGATATATGAGTCTTATCGAAGGACCAGCATTCTTAGAGTCTCAGTATTTTGCTGTTATTATTCAGTGTTACTACCACATGTTTATTTTTTGCCTCCACATTAAATTTTTAGATTGTTTTTCTTTGTAAACAAAGACAGTGTAATTTGTATTAAAATTACCTGAAGTCTCTAGAGTGATTTGGAGGGAAATTGATTTCATTTATTTATTATTATGTGTTATTTTTGCTTTACTTTTGTATCTGGCCACTTTGCTGAAATTATTTATCAGCCCTAGAGTTTTTGGTAGAATATTTGTGGTCTCTTATTGAAAGAATTATATCATCATGAAATAAGGGTACTCTAAATATTTTTTCTTCTTTGTATACATTTGATTTCCTTCTCTTGAATTATTGCTAAGACATAAAGTACTATATTGAATAGGAGTGGAGAGAGTGTGTGCCTTTTCTTTTACCTGATCTTACTGTGAACTTTCTGATGTTTCCTTCATTTAGCATGGTATAAGCTATGTGTTTATCATAGTCAGCTTTTACTATGCTAAGGTAAGCTCTCTGCTTCCACAGTTTTAGTATGAATGGATGGATGTTGGAATTTTTCAAAAGATTTTTTTTCTGTGAAAAGAAAATGAAATGTTCATGTGATTTCTCTCTTTGAGTGTATTTATGTGATGGATACCATCTATTGATTTACATTTATGTTGAACCATCCCTGCATCTCTGGAAAGAAAACAGTCTGGTTGTATGAGTGATCTTTTGGATATAAGTTTGAATTCATTGGCATTATTTTAGTAGGAAATTTTGCATCTTTGTTCAGCAGAGAGATCAGTCTTTACTTACCTTTTATTGTTTCATCTTTATCTGGTTTTGATATTGGGAGTTCAGATTTCAGAAAGGAGAAGAGGAGCCTTCCTAACCTTTATATTTGGAGGAGTAATTTGAGTAGCACTATTATTAATTCATCCTTAAATTTCTGATAGAATTTTACATTGAATAAATCTGATCATGGGTTTTCTTATTTGGGAGAAGTTTTATTGTTGCTTCAATTTCCTTTTTTGTTGTTGATATGTTTAAATTATTCATTTCATCTTGTTTTAATTCTGATATGTAATATGTATCTAAAAATTTGTAGATTTCCTTTAGGCTTTCCAATTTCATGACATACAAGTTTTTAAAGTATGTCCTTAATTATTTTCTGAATTTCATTGGAGTTGGGTGTAATATCTTCCTTTTCATTTCTAATTTTATTAGCTTTTTCTTTTCTCTCTTTGTTTTAGCTAATCTGTCTACAGCTTTGTAATCTTGTTTATCTATTTTATTTTTAAAATTTATTTAAAATTTATATTTGAAAATTAGAAAATTTATAGCAAAATAAAGAATGATATTATTTCAATCAGCATATAAATCAAATCAATGTCCAGTCATGTATAATTCCCACTTGTTTCTAAAATGGCTTCCTTGGGGTATATGGAAACATTTACCTACTCCTTCCAAGGTCTCAACAACAAATTGAAGTGTGATTCTACCAAAGTTCACCCTTGGGAACCAAAGAGTTTCATTAGATTACTGGTGAGGGGGTATTCACAGGAGTGCGAGTGGTCCCTAAGGCCTTATCAGAAAATCTTCAACTGGTATTGGATGATATTTTCAAAGAACTAACTCCATGCTTCGTTGCTTGTATTTTTTATTATTATTTATATTTCACTAACTTCAGTCCTCATTTTAAATTTCTCTTTTCATCTACTGTTTTGGTGTTTGATTTGTTGTTGTTTGACCAAGGTCTTCAAGTGCTGCCATAAATTATTAGAAATTTCTCAATTTTTTTTTTTGATGTAGTCACTTTGCACTAGAAACACTTCTTAGGAATTTCTCCATTGTGCCTCATAGATTTTGTATGTTGAGCTTTCATTTTATTTCAATTTTAGGATTTTAATTTACTTTTTATTTAATTATTCTTGATTTCTTTACTGATCCAATTATTATTCAATAATGAGATCTTTAGTTTCAACTGGTTTATTCCGTCTGTGTATTTTGTTCCTATTGACTTATATACCCTTATTCCATTGTGATCAGATAAAATACAGAACATTATTTCAATTTTCCTATATTTTTTGAGACTTGCTTTATGTCCTAATATGTGATCCATTTTAGAAACAGTTCCATGGGATGTTGAGAATGTGTCATTTATTATGGTATTTCTCTTTTTAGGTTTCTCCGATGACCTATCTATTGGTGAATGTGTGGTTTAAAATTCACCCACTCTCACTCCCTGATGGCTAATTTTGGTTGTTAACATGACACACTTTAAAGGAGGGAACTTTCTCGGGGGCCTTCCCTGTATCATATTGGCCTGTGGAGTATTTTCATTGTTGCTAATTGATGTAGGAAGGCCCAGCACACTCTGAGTGATGCCATCTCTAGGCAGGTGGGCCTGGACTGTATAAGAATTATAGTTGAACAGGCCATGGGGAAGCAGGCCAGTAAACAGGAATCCTCTATAATCTCGACTTCAGTTCCTGCAGCAAGTTACTCTCTTGAGTTCCTGCCTTGACTTCACATGGTGTTGGATTGTGAACTGGGAGTTTTAAGTGAATTAAATCCATTCCTTTCTAAGTTAATTTTGGTCAATGTTTTATTGCAGCAACAGAAAGCTAACTGGATTATACTTTGTTGGGGTTGATCTGTGTTTTTACATGTAGTATTATTTTTAATGAAGTTGGGTATACCTGTATTTAATTTATATGTGTCTAAAAATGGTTTATTGCTCCTTTGATAAGTATGAAGTAACATTTCTCATCTCTTTTGACTAATTTTGATTTTTAATCTATTTTGTCAGATAATGGAATGTACCTGTTTCCCAGATCCTGTTACTTGGACTATCTTTTTCTATCCTTTAATTCTAATGGGGGGTTTGTCTTTGACTGCAAGGTATGTTTCATCAAGGCAGAGAATATATGGATCTTGGTTTCTGATACAGACTCTTAGTCTGTGGGGTTTTTTGTTTGTTTCTTTTTTCTGGGTTTTTTTTTGGGGGGGGATGAGGTAATTGGTAACATTAATATTCAGTGTTATGATCGAAACAGCTTTTTATTCCTGCTATTTGGTGGATTTTGTGGTATTTTGTTAGACATGTTTTGATCTGGTATTGTTATTGTTTTTTATTCTGTATAAATAAATATTTTGGGTGTGTTAACCTTCTCTTGAGACTGAAAATTTACTTTCAGTACCCTCTGTGGAATTACTTAGTGTTCATAAATGCCTCTAATCTTTTTCAATTATGGAAGGTTTTAGTAGATAGTTTTTCTTGGTATATTAGTATGGATTGACAGTTACGATCTCTTACAACTTGAAACAGAAGTTTCCTGGCCTTTATGTTTTTAAATATTTCTGGGAAAAAAATAGGTGCTGTTCTGATCACCCCTGCCTGCTAAAAATGACTTGACTGTCCTTTATATCAACTTTCAATATTCATTCTGTTCTATGTGTTTGAAATATTTTAGCATGTCATGGAAAATGTCAATACCCTTCCTTTTCTATATGTTTGAATTGTTTTAGCATATTGTGAAGAGCTTCTTTCCTGGCCCTGCCTATTTGGAGTTCTGTGGGTTCTTCTTACCTGGATGAGCATCTTTTTCTCTTGGTGTGGATAATTTTCATCTAAGATTTTATTGAAGGTATAGTCTATGCCATTGGTATGCTCTTATTCTCCTTCTTCTATGCCCATAATCCAATGGTCAGGTCTTCTCATGGTATCTTAGGTCTCTCCCATGTTCTATTCAAGAACTTTTATGAATTTATCTTTGACCTTTACTGAGTGATCCAATTCTTCTATCATGTCTTCTAGCACTGAAAATATGTTTACCACAAGATCTATTCTATTGCGAGGGTTTCCACTGAGGTTTTTACTTGGCTTTTATTTTCATTTGAAGCTGCATTTCACTTTGCCTTTTTGTCAGTAATTCATCTTATTGAATTTAGTTTTTTTATAACTTGTATTGACTTATTTATGTTTTTTATAATCTTGGATTATACTTTTCTTTGAATTGTTTGAGGATATTTATAATAATTCTTTCAAGTTCTGGAAATTCTTCAAGGCCATTCTCATTAGAATCCATTATTGTGTTCCTAGTAACTTTTGGAGTAGACATATTGTCAGAATTTTGTGGGGTTTTTTTGTTGTTGTTGTTTTTCATTGGTATTTGTGTATCTGGAGCTGGTTCTTTAAGAGTGTAGGCCTAAGGCTGATGATAGCCTCCTAACTGTGAGTACCGGAAGTAGAGGAACTATGGAAGTGTGGGCCAAGGTTCAGCATTTGAGGATCCTTAACCTGCTGGCACCAAGAGCTAAGAAGTTTAGATGCAATTGTTAGGGCATGAGGAGCTCTTACTTTTGGGAACCAGAAGTTTCTCTAGACCTAGGAAACCCTTCACTGTTGACTTCAGAGTAGGACAGATGGGCAAAGTATGGCCAGATTGCTGGGGGCCAAAGGAGCTGCACTATAAGGGAGCAGCTTTTAATATTTTTGCCTTCATTTCTCAACATATAAAAATCTAATTAGTATATCTTTTGATTATATTGCCTTACCATGTTTGATTTTAACTGGGGGAGGGGACTGCCAATTCAAGTCTCATAAATATCATTCAGCAAATTTGGTTTAAGACAATGACAGAATTCTCAACAATTTTGAAATATTCTTAAACTTATTTTTGCAATTTTCTTCTATGTACTTATGTGAAACACTGAAAATTCAAAATATCAAATAAACTCCTGAAAATGTTGATGATTCTCAGGGATGGAGATGGCTCAGTGGTTAAGAACACTGAATGTTCTTGCAGAAGACCCAGGTTCAAATCCCAGCACCGAGATGGCAGCTAAGAACTGTCCATAACTCCAGTTCTAGGGCATCTGATGCTCTCTTCTGACCTCCACAGGCATTGCATGACATTGGTGCCCTTACATACAGGCAGGCAATACACACATACACTATTTTTTGAAAAGAAATGAGTCTTTATGTAAGAAAAATATTTTAAAATGAAATAGAAATCATTTTTAAAGGTTAAAAACCCATTCAATTTTATGTCTTACAGGGCTTATACTGAGTTCAATATTATATAATTATATTAATTCAACTGTGAACCTAGAAACTTGCACCCACTTGTGAAAGAGATGTACTTGATGATTCTCTACATCCTTTGCTATCAAATGTACGATCCACCTCAAAGTATAGAAGTTTTCTTTATTCCTCAATGAATGGTAAAATAATATGTGTAAGAAATTATTTTAAAATATTTTTTTATGATTTATTATCAATAGATGCTTGATTTGTAGGCTTATTTTATATATTTAAATATCCAGAATTCTGTATTTTTTTTTGCTAAAACTAATTGCAAATGAAAAATTTAAGAAATGACAGAATGCAAGAAATCCTGTGATTGGGGTCATGGGAGGGTGCAGTTGGGGAAGGAGGTATAAAGATGATTAAGATGTTGTATATGAAATACAGAAAAACACAATAAAAATTCTAATTTTTTAATGATCTGGAATTTAATTTTGGTTTTAGTATAATACAGATTTCAGATAGATTAAGAAATCTACACTTAGGGAAAAACTAGAGTTACTTTTACTTATTCTATTAATGATAGAAATTTCAAGTAAAATTATGAAAGCTTGGCAATTTTTTCCAGGTTGTGATTGGTGTAATTTATAAATATGTAGGATAAAAATAGAACTTTGAATTTTATTAGTTGGTATATTTCACAAAATACATAAAAAAAAAGGATAAAGGAGGGAAATGGTGGCAATGAATGTGTAATGCAGACCTAGGTGCATATTGGGAGAAAACGGCACCAGTGGAGACCAAATTACATTCAGAAACCTGTAGGAGCATGTCATTATGAAATGTTATTTTTACAGTAATGGAAAATTAATGAAATTTTAAAAATGTGCATTGAAATATGGTGAAAGAAGCATCATGTCTGCAATATAGTAAAAAACAAATGTATGTGAATAAATGATAAAGCCACTATCACAAAATATTAATATTTTGGAATCTGAATGAAAAATTTACCAGAATTCTTTCAACTGTTCTTGCAACATTTCTGAAGTTTAAATACTAAAATGTAATAAAATCTAAAACAGTTGGGTTATCATTTCTCATTAAGGTAAAGGTTATCCACTAAGAAATTTAGGGAAAGAGATGGAAAATTGTGTTCTAGAATAATGTATGTAATGGGGTAGGTGCTAGCTAGTGTCAACATTTTATTTTATTGGAAAAGTCAAATTGGAAATGGTGTCATGGAAAGTGCAACAGTTAACCTGTACAGGAATGAGATGATACAAGCCTTTCTTTTAAGCTGAAGATTAAGTGCATTAAAACAAAACTGCTTTAATTCATAATCTTATCATTTAGAAGCACTAAAGTGAGGTTATCAGAGGTTAAATAGTGACTAAAGCTGGGATGAGAGACATGAATGATACATCTACTTGTAAACTGTACAACTTCTTATTTCAGAAGCATATTGGAAATCAGGAATTAAGGTGTTGATAAGATTTTGCCTATTTATTTTTGTCTTTTCCAATTTGCAAATTCTGTCACTGCATAATATCATGAATAAAGAATATTGAGCAAATGAATGAAGATATTATTGTGGTAACAGAGGATGCAGACAGTCCACAAAATGCTCATCATTGAGAAGATCATCACTGCTTGGGAATATAAGCAAAGATGTTGGGTTATAAGAGGATTCAGGGGTTGGAGAGATGACTCAGCAGTTAAGAACAAAAGTTGCTCTTGTAGAGGACCCAAGTTCCATTCCCAGCACTCACATGGTGGCTGAGAACCTTCTCCATTTCCAGGGTTACTCAATACCCTCTTTTGACCTCTGTGGGCATTGTATGACATGGTTGAAACTATACACATGTAGGCAATACACTCAACACATAAAAAAATAATAATTTTTAAAAAGATAACTCAGAAGTCCTGTGAAATTTAGTATTGTTCTTAGAAAGGATCTTTGACTGAGGGTACCTGTCATCAGCATAGCATCCAACAATGTGTCATGACCAGTGTCCAAAACAGCTTTGCTTTCAACCTCCTTGCTTCTACTAGCTTATCTTGCTATTTCTCCTAAGGATAGCTACAAAAACTTATTTCATTTTAAATATGTTCTATAGGGTTGAAATATACAATTCTTCAGATTTCTATGAAAATGAATTTTTTCTCTTAAATACTGTTGTGCATTTTACTCTTCTTTGTGGAGTTGAATAAAATAGACTATCCAATAGCTAACATACATAGAATATCTTTCTACTAGACTCCTTTTCTCTGAAGGACTGGGCATTTACATTTTTTTATGATCTTTGTTCTATGATACATCAAGGCAGAGGCCTTAGGATATTCTATTTAACAAGATTTTTAGTAATTGATGGATTTTGCAATTCAGAAGAGTTTTAAATTTTTATGCCAATAGTCAACATATGCAATGTATATGATTAAGGGGATCAAATGGACCTGATTATTAAAACGAATGAAGAAAAGAAACACTGGATAATGTAGCAAAATGTTCACATATAGAATGACAGCTATTATTCCAAAACTTCAAACTCTTAACCTTACCAATGGAAACACCTCACCTGGAGACTGATGGATAGGGGAATTCTAGTAGTTAATGTTCAATATCTAACTAAAATCCATGTGGAATAAGTGAAGGAGAATGGTTCTGTTCTAGGTTTCCTGATTCTAATCTCATCTTCATCATTTTCCCAGCTTTGTGATTTTGGATTATTTACATAGACTTTCTGAGACTCAGATAACAGAACTGCAAAATCAGTCACACGATAATGCCTAATACTCACTCATAAGCACTGTATAATGCTTATTACATAATAAAACACAGAACTCCATATACTCAATGAAAATGAGGTCACTGGAATTAATGTTCACTGAAATGAATTTGAAGCCAGTAGCTTCATTACAATGCTAGGAACTGAAAGCTTAATGCCATGTGTTTGAGCAATATGAAATACCAAGGTAGCTAATAAAGATTTTATGAAAAACATTTAATATTATGTATGTATATTTTATAATTATTTTGAATATTTAAAGAGGAAATAAAGATTTGGCATTTAAAATTTATTTATCATATAATATGAATCATTCATAGATGATTATTTAAACCTCAGCATCGTGTATTTTAATTTATGGTAATATTTTTCATTATGTGATGCTTGTCTACCAAAAATAAAAGGGAGCTAAATCAAAATCTATGAAATGCCATAACACATGAATTATGTTTGCTATTATCAAACTCTTTCTATGAAGTCAGTATCACTCTAATACCAAAACCAGGTAATTATGGAAATGTGGTTCATTTATATGATGGATTTTACTCAGCAATAAAGAAAGATGAAATCATGAAATTTGCAGGTAAATGTATGGAACTAGACACTATTATACTGAGTAGCACAGACTCAAGAAAAAAAAAAAAAAACCCACGTATGTCCTCCCTCATATGTGGATCCTAGCATCAAATTCTTATAAATGAATATGTGTCCAGACCTAACTACAGGAACCAGGGTAATGATAAGGAACCAGGGAGGTAAAGGAAAAGAAAGAATCCAAAAGAGAAGAACAGTAGAAAATAGGTGTTAATAAGGGATTTATGGATAAAAATGGGGTTATCTTAAGGGGAGGGGGGGAGGGAACGTTATACAAGGAACCTAGGGATTAAAGTGAAAGAAGGAGCTCAAGAGAGGTAGGATTATAGGAGAAGGGTATTATCAAGGGAGAAATGGCAAAAACAGGGGCAACTTAAATGGGGAGACCATGGTGGAAGGGTTAGATAATGTAGGAGATAAATAATTCCTAGCTAGGTTTAGAAAACCAGAGGGAACCATATTAGGCCATCAACCTACTAACACACTATACAAACAACCAGATCAAAAAATGTAATATATGTCCAGACAAGGTTTATCTGAGAGCATTTCATCTTTGACCAAGCTCTATCCACATAGAACATGATAATTAAAAGTACCAGACTGGTGGAACTAATCTTTTTGGATGTTTAACACACATACTATGAGGCCTATACTAATTTGGACAGATGGACATAAAGGACAGGTTTTGCTCCTTTCCCTCCTAGGTCAACTAAGTTCCAAGGGACTATGAACATCTCTGAAAATGTCCTGCAGTTGTGATGAGTCACCTGTCCTCTTGATCAAGGAGGCCAAGGAGACCCCACCAGATGGACCTGAACCAGTGTCCAGTCTACAGTGGGAGGTTCAACGCAGAAGAAACATTTCCTCCATGTTTCCAAGTGAAGCCAGCCATGGTCTAGCAAGACCTTCAACTTATCTTCACATAAATGAAACTGGTAAAAGAAAGGAGCAAGGACTCCTCCCAAGCCCATGTTACCCCTGAGGAACAGATCCTCATATGAACGTAAGAGTAAAAATAAATTGGTTTATCTGGGCCAATTCTAGGGTCTTAAACACCAAAAGGAAAGTATAACCAAACATTAATAGGGTCAATATAATTAATTAAGAGTCCATATGTAGTGTAAAGGCTACTGCATTGGTTTGAATGAAAATGTCCCCTATATGCTCCAAGTGTTTGGACATTTTGTCCCCAAATGATGGCGCTGTTTTGGGAGGTTTTAGAAGGTGTCGCCATCCTGGAGGAAGCACATCACTGGGGGTGGGCTTAGAGAATTCTTAAACCTCGCCAGATCTCTGGTCAGTCTCTTGCTTCCTGTGCCTGTGTGATGATGTGAGAGCTTCAGTTTGGCTGCTCTTGTTCCAGGCACCTCCAGTCACCATGCCTCCCTACCATGACTGACTGTAATTCACCTGGAAGCATAAGCACAAATAAACTCTTCCTTCTATAAATTGCTTGGGTCAGTGTTTCTATCACAGCAACAGAAAAGTGACTAAGAGTGTAATTGGTACCAGGAGTAGGGTGTTGGCTGGTAGAATGTAGGGTTTTGGAAGAATGTGGAAAACTTTGGAAGTTTGGGCTAGAAAAGCAGTTGATTGCTGTAAGCAAATCTTAACAGGCCAGTCTAGTAGATGCGTGGAAGAAAGCAGTGCTGAGAACAGTGTATCTCCAGGGGAAAATAAAGACTTAAGCAGCAATTGGGATATTGTGGCAAAAAGTCTGACTGGAGTCTACCCTCTACCTAAAAGCTTGCCTGAGGCTAAGTTGAAAAGCAATGTACTAATTTCTCTGGCAGAAGAAATTTCAAGAAAGCCTAATGTAGAAATGAAGGCATGGATATTAATGGTGAATATTATGCAGATCTTCAGTGAAAAGAACAAATGGGGCAGAAAGAAATACAGTTTGGATTGAAAATGAGCATTAGGAAGATAATTGTTGGAGCCCTGGCATGTGATGGAGAGGATCCCATTGATA
>NW_008342282.1:4990073-4995369 GCF_000622305.1 Nannospalax galili | reverse complement strand
GAAGAGAAAAGCTTCTAAAATGGATAAAGCAGGCTGGAGTCCACCCCAAACTTGGAGTCAAATGTGGCAGTGTCGTTCACTCATTGCTGGCTTTAGAGGCATGAAAGATGGAAGAGTGAAGGGGTCATCAATTCTTCCTCCAAGGTTTCAGAGAGTCTCAGAGACCAGGCAGCAAGAATCAGGGATTCCCTTGCCTAGAGAAGGCCCTGATAGGCTATTGCTTGAAGCTGTGAATGTGAAGCCTGATTGGCAATAGAGACCCCAAGAAGTTCATGATGCCTGAGCTGTGAGGCATCTGGCAAGAAGACCTGCACACAGCAAGTGGTACCAGCAGAAGAGAGAGATGTGTGTTGCATGCAGCAAAACTAGAGAGGTTGAGCCATGTAAGCCCTTTGGAAGTCAAGTCCCAAAAGCTGGACGTGAAACTACTGGATTTGGTGTTTGCCCTGCTGGTTTTCAGTCTTGTTTTGGTCCAGTATTTCCTTACTATGCCTCCTTTCCTCCCTTTCAGAATGGTAATGAGTATTTGGCCCCACTGCATGTTGGGAGTATGTAATTTGTCTTTTGATATTATAGAGGTTACAGTTAAGATACTTACCTGTGGAATGTGGATATTTAAATAGTATTGAGATTGATAATGACTATGAGGACTTTTTAAAGTTGGACTAAATACATTTTGCACTTTATATGATCATGAGCCTATGGGGCCCAGGGTGTGGAATGTAGTGGTTTGAATGAAAATGTCCCCCATAGGCTCCAAGTGTTTGGACATTTTATCCCCAGATGATGGCCCTGTTATGGGAGGTTTTAGAAGGTGTCACCATCTTGGAGGAAGCACATCACTGGGGGTGGGCTTAGAGAGTTCTTAAGCCTTGCCAGATCTCTGGTTGGTCTCTTGCTTCCTGTGCCTGCCTAACGATGTGAGAACTTCACTTTGGCTGCTCCTGGTCCAGCCACCTCCAGCCACCATTCCTCCCTGCCATGATGGACTGTAATTCCCCTGGAACCATAAGCTCAAATAAACTCTTCCTTCTATAAGTTTCTTGAGTCAATGTTTCTATCACAACAACAGAAAAGTAACTAATACAGCTACATAACAAGAAACAATGCCAGACAAGAGATACCTTCCTTTGAGTTATTGGCCAGGGTGGCCCAAAAACTCCCAGACAGTAACCCAGCATAGAACTAGGAAAATGAACGGCAGACCCCAATCTTATCTAAAGGATTATTGACAACTGAGTGCTGCTGGATGAGGAACAGCTGATCTCCCTAAAACAATGATCTCCAGATAGGCTGACTAGATTCAAAAGATGGACAAACACTGGGGAATGGCTGGTGGCACTGACAACACAGTGGACAGTAACAGGGATGACAGAGTATATGGGCTCCAGTGTATGGGAGGGGTGAGGCTATGGGAGGGTGCCATTTGGGAAGTGGGTATTTAGATGAATAAGATTATGTGGGATGTTCTGTATGATATACCCAAAAAATTCAACAAATTAAAAAAAGAGATATATTTGATGAGGACGTATAAAAATTTACTTCATGTTAATTAGTAGAGGTGATAAACATTACCATTGAAATCTACCTGATGACTTTATATCCATACTCAGGTACTAAGAATCTGAGTGTAACCAACTATGACTAGTAATAATCAGTTACATAGAGATGAAAGAAACATAAGCAAACATCTAAGTGATAGTAGCATTAAAAATGTAGGAAACAGCATATTTTAAAAATGAAATGGAGATCTTCTTTAAAGGGTAAAAACGCATTCAATTTTATGTTGTACAGGGTTTATACTGAGTTCAATATTGTATAAATGTAGTAATTCAACTGTGAACCTAAAAATTTATAGCCACTTTTGAAAGAGGTGTATCCTTGCTCTGGAAATTGTTATTGAATATGTTAAAGCACTAATGAAATGCTTCTTTTAAAATAATAAAATTAATAAAATTTAAAAAAAGAAAGTGACTGATAAAAACTGACATGACCTTGTTAAATGTGAGGAACTGTACACTTTTAATAATAACAGGAGTTCAATGCCACTAATATTTGATATAGAAACACCAAGAAGTCAAAAATATAATATTGTAGGAAGATTAAATTATAAAGGTATAATATAGGTTACAGATGTTATAGACTAAATATATTATCTATAAGATTATAAGATTAATATGCCTAAATTTTTCTCAATATTTAAAGAATTTGAGTAGTTTTACATCCTTATTTTAAAATAAAGTTTGCTACTGTTATTAGCTAATTTGTTAATTAGTTACACACTCTGGGGGATGGCACTTTGGCTTTGAATTCTCTCTTTAACATAAATTCTGAATAAATGCTGAAAACAAAGATATTACCATATGCCCCAGCAGTCACCAAGAGCTGGTCATCAAAGCTAGCAGAGATGCCTTTAATACACCCATAATCATTGTTGTGCACATTGAAATGCCAGTGGCCTTGCAAACTGTTCAATGAAAGCTCATTCTGACTTAGGAGATATACTCGAATTGCTCCATTTCCCATTCCACAAAACATCATAGTTTGGTTAACACTATGAGACAGAAAGAGATCAATGTGTTATTTTCATAAGCTGGAAAATAATATTTAATTTAAAAAATTTTATTTATTTATTTTTTATGTGTGGGAGTTGGTCATCCACCATGTAGGTCATGAGGCTTGACCTCAGGGTGTCAGACTTGGTGTCATGAGGCTTGAACTCAGGGTGTCAGACTTGGTGCAGGTGCCCTTACCTGCTGAGCCATTCCACTGACCTAGTAATGTTTAACTTTAAATAACAACTGTGTTATGAATTGAATTTTGTACCATCAAAATGTATATGCCCGAGGTCCTAATCCCATTTACCAAAGAATGTAGCTATATTGCAAGGTATATTTAAAGAGGTAGTTAAGTTGAAATGAGACCATAAGGATGGATCCTAATACAGCCTGGCTCGAGAGTTTATGAAGGCAGAGATTAAGCTACAGACAGACATCTGGATATCATATACTTGGGAAAGACCAGTGAGGGCACAGCAAGAGGGAAGATAGGAGCAAGCCAGGGAGAAAGAACTCATGAAATCAAATTTGTCAACACCTTGACCTTCCAACTCTAGTCTCTAGACCATGAGAAAATAAATAAATGCTGTTTAAGTCACTCATTATGGGTAGCGCTAGTAAGCTACCAATAAAAGATGGGAAGGGAAAGCCAATTTGAAAATTGGAGCTAGACTCTGGTCCTCAGAATGACTGGCATTTGTGCTCAGTTCTCAGTTATTAAAGTGCTAGTGAATCAATTCATAGTTTCTCTAGAATAAGTGTGAACTGGTCCTTTATTATCTGCCCATGCAGTCCCATCTTTCTAAGTAACAGAAGGTTACTGATCTGAAAAACAGAAATTCTGACACAAAATCTGAAGGATTTAAATATGATTTCAAGACCATGCTTAGCTTTTATTCTATTTGTTCATTTCACGTATTTAACTGAGTATCATTTGAGTTTCCCTTTGCTTGGACACATCTTAAAAAAAACTGGCAATCCTAACTATGATGACTGGCATTAACTGTCTACTTGATAGGATTTGGAATTACCTAGGAGATGGGTCTGGGATGTGCCTGTGAGAGATTATCTTGTTTACTTCAATAAAAGAGGGAAAGCCCAGGTAATTATGGGCAAGAACTTTCCCTGAGCAAGGGATTCTGGACTGTATAAAATGAAGGAAGTGAACTGAACACTATTTTGTATTGTTTGTATTCATGTCTGTCTTCTGACTGGGGCCTCCTATGTGGCCAGCTCCATCACACTCCTCTGCCTGACTTCCCCACCATGATAGATTGTACCCTGAACTATGAGTTAAAATAAACCCTTTCCTCTCTTAAAAACATAAATAAAATAATAATTAAATTATTGCATCTTTTCAAGATTGTGGATGTTACTGTACTTACAAATTCTTTGCACAACAACCATACATATTATATCAGTATCTTATGGAGAAATATAAAAATTCTAAAAGTATAACATTACAGGAGCTAACATACGGAAATAAATAGATTTGGGTAAGAGGAGCATTCCTAGACAATTAAAGGCTCTCACAGGGTGGTGCCATAGAAAATACATGAAATGATTATAGAAATCATGAATTACTGGGAGAGTGTTCCTCATAACACCCGTGAAGACCATATATGTTTTACCCAAGATTAATCTCTACATCATAATACACCTTAAATGTCTTAGAGGTATTGCTTGGGGTGAAACTGAGAAACAATGGAGAATTTTGGACAAGTGGCACATGGATCTGGTCCTTTTATTAAATTGTTTCTGGCTGACACTCTAAGGAATAGTTCAAGTCAGAGAACTATAATGTGCTTTGGCATGTGTCCTAGTTACTTCGTATTGTTATGATGAAACACTGACCAAAACCAACTTGGGGAGGAAAGGATTTATTTCATCTTACTCTTTCAAGTGACAGTCTATCGCTGAGGGAAGCCAAGGTGGGAACTTAAGCAGAGTAGGAGCCTGGAGGCAGGAACCAAAGCACAGACCAGACAAGATTGCTGATCACTAGTTTGCTTCTATAGCCTGTGCTCAGTCTGCTTTCTTACACAACCTAGGACCACCTGCTCATGGGTGCCATTACCCACAGTACACTGGGCCCTCCCACATCACTCAACAATCTAAAAAATATCTTAGCTTCTTTCTTGCTGTTACAAAACATTCTGACCATAATCAACCTGAGGAAAAAAGGGTTTGTTTGGCTTACGAGCACAGCTCATCATCTAGAGAAGCCAAGATAGGAACTCAGGTCAGGAACTTGGAGCACAAAACATGGAAGATATTTGCTTACTGGCTTGATCCCCTGGCCTATACCCAGCTGGCTTTCTCATACAATGCAGGACCACCTACCAAGGGGTGGCAATACCCACAGTAGACTGGGTCCTCCCACATCACTGAAAAATAGAGAATATGCTTCAAAGGCATGGTTATAGGTCAATCCAAAGGATTAAATTCCTCAATTGAGATTCCCACTAACCAGGTGGGTCAAGTGGACAACTAAAGCTATTCAGGAAAATTGACCTCTTGTCAACTTGACACACAAACAGGTATTAAACCAGTCTTTCCATTTTTTGTTCCCAAGAAATGACAGTAATATTAATATCACAACATAAAACAGTATAATTTTTAACAGTCCCACAGTTCTCAAAAGTTCAAAGTCCCAGAGGTCCCTGTTCCAGGAGGGTCAGCTGTTCCTCATCTACGGCAATCCATTGTCAGTATTCCTTTGGATAGAATTGGGGTCT
>NW_008342282.1:4983222-4989684 GCF_000622305.1 Nannospalax galili | reverse complement strand
ACCAGTGATAGTCATGCATATAGAGATTAGAAATGCATGTGAAAACGTCTCAATGTCAATTGCTTTGGAATGAATTCTGTATGAAAAAAAAAAAAGTTGTGGTGTAAAGTATTCCTTGAGAAATATTTATAATTCTATGAGAATGTAAATAGTTTCACAGTAATTGTTTTCCAGTTAGAATATTCTAACTTAATTGCAGTGCGGTCTCTTTAATTTCTTGTTCATTAATTTTTAACTAACTTCATAAAAGAATAAGAATAAAAAAATATGATTTATTTTAGAAAAAGTTAAAAAAAAAATTTCAAAGTCCCTTTTAAAAGTCTTTCAACTGTGGGCTCCTGTAATATCCAAGACATGCTAAGTGCTGTCTTATTTCAAAGCAAGGAATTGGGCACACTTAAATAAAACCAAAGTTCAGCAAAATAGCTCAAGGTTGGATATCTGGGAATCACTAATGATCTTCTGGAATCTAAAGGGTTTTGGCAACTCCACTTTTCTGTCTCTGCTGTTCACAGCATACATAGCTTATCTCCCAAGCTCAGTCCAGCTCCACTCCATACCTGCTGCTGTTGTTGAAGGTTGTTCCATGGTCCTGGCATCTCCAAAATGCTGGGGTGTCTACTAAAACTGAGGCTTCACCTTCACCAAAGCACTTTCCTGGCCTCTCATGGTACAAAACGTCAGATTCTCTCCATGACTCCTTCATATCTTCAACAACAATACCATACAGAAGACACTTACACATTACGAAGTCCTACTTACATCTTGAGATGGAGGTTCAGGCCGCCTCTGGATCAAAGCTTCTGTGTGCTGACTTTGAGGAAATACTTCCCAGATTTTCCCACAATGATGCTGATCTCTTGTTACAGCTGGTTTTTCAGCCCCAGATAAGCAACATAATTGTCCCAGGAAAGAAAAGGGTTCACTTCAGTGGTGCTACTCTTCTTAATCACACCTGATTCTTCAGCCCAGTCAACTAAAACCACAGACTCTCAATTCAAAATATCATACAAACAGTTCTGATAATATTCACTTCCTCAAAATTTCATAAGTCAGGCCTTCATCATCCACATTTCTCTTCAGCATATCTGCTTCAAGCTCCATAGCAACAGTTTGCTAATCTCTGAGCATTCAATGGCTTTCCCAGCCCAAGGTTCCAAAGACTTTCAGAATCAACCCCAAACAAAATTAGGTCTGTCACAGCACTACCCCTCAATCCTGATATCAATTTCTGCTCTAGTTGCTTTCAATTGTTGTCATAAAAACACAGAACAAAATCAACTTGGGGATGAAAGGGCTTATTTTATCTTACAACTTCTGGGTCACAGTTCATCCTTGAAAGAGGCCAAGAGAGAAACCCAGGGCAGCAACCTGGGAAACAAATCATGGAGGATAGCGCTTACTACCTTGCTGCCTTGACCTGTGCACAACTTCCTTTCTTTAAAATACAGGACTGCCTGCCCAAGGGTGGCACTGCCCACAGTGGGCTAGTCCCTCCCAAATCACTCAACAATCAAGAAAATGTCCCAAAGACATGGCCATAGGCCAATTCAAAGGAGGAAATACTTCAGTTGCGATTCCCACTAACCAGGTGTGTCAAGTTGACAACTAAAGCAGTCCAACACAGTTTATGTTGTTATAAACACTGACCAAAACCAACTTACTCTTTCAAGTGGCAGTCCATCACTGATGGAGGCCTAAATGGGAACTTCAGGACAACAGGAGCCTGGAGGAAGAAAATGAAGCACGGACCACACAGGCATGAGACTCACTAGTTTGAATCTACAGCCTGTGCTCACCTTGCTTTCTTACACAACCCAGGACTATCTGCCTAGGGGTGGCATCAACCACAGTGAAGTGGGCCCTCGCACAACACTCAACAATCTAAAAAAAGCCTCAAAGACATGCCCAGAAGTCAATCTGATAGAGCACTCATACACATATGGTCAGCACCAAGTGTAATTACTGGGTTATTACAAAACAGACATGAAGTTGGGAGAGGGTTGGAGATGGGAAATGGAATTATGTCATCCTATTAAATTGTATAAATGTATGAAATTCTCAATTATAAATAATAATAAATAATATAAAATAAAATCCATAAGCCCTTAAAATACTATATATGGTGCTTGAGAGATGACTCGGTGATTAAGAGTACTGGTTGCTCTTGGAAAGGAACTGGATTTGATTCCAAAGCCTACATCACAGCTCTCAATCATCCATAACTCCAGTTCCAGAAGATTTCATGCCTTCGCCCTCTTCTGATCACCATGAGACTTGCATGAATGTGGTGACCTTATTTATATACATGCAGTCTGTACACTCTTACACATAAAATAAATATTTTTTTTAATTTCTTTAAGATAATTTTTACAAAAATTAAAAAGACTATCATTTACATTGCATTCTTCTTCAGTATAGCTACATCTGGAGACTTAAAGGAATTCAGCAATCAAGATATTCATGCAGTTGAGAACAAGTAAAAAATATGAAGATATTTGTATGTTGACATAAAGAGATGTTATGATTTCATATAAATAAATATTACTAAATCATGAAGAGCACGGTTAGAAACATACAGTTAGAAATCGGGAGTGCTACCTATAAAACCATTGAGATAATTTTGTTTTGGCAAAGTGAAATGAAGGATTTGTCATTTTCTTCTGCTAAACACATAATATATAAGTTTATCACATATCATACTTAAGGAATAATATTTTTGTTTTATAGGAATTATTTTCATCTTCATGTATGGAATATTTGATGTGTAGCGTGGTTTTCATTCAGGTTTTGTGTGGGACTGAGGATGGATCAGATGTTTCCTAACTTCCCTAGGAATATAAATATGAATGGTTCTCTTAGTATTAATGGGTTGCCATAAAAGAAATACAGTTAAAATAATGTCAGATTATTTTACCTTTCTTTATTTTGAATGTCTTACTCTCAATATTGACTCAACTATTGTTACACACATTCTTATACCATTTTGATAATTCTTTCATATTAGTTTAAGTTTTTATGAATCAATAGATCTTACTGATTTCTCTTCTTTACAGTTCTTTAAGACAGTGACTTAATCCATGACAGTTATTCTTACTCCTATAACCAAAACTTTAGTTATGTTACTCCAGGTTCATTATCCCTTACAACCACATCCAAAAAAACCTCAATAGTTGGTATTACTACTTCTAATTTGATACATGGCTCATGTATGCTTGGCTTATGAATACAAAATCAACAACAACAAACCTTCATTTTTCTTACATGAATAAATATTTATTAGCTGAATTTTCTACTGACTGAATGAGTAGAATGAACCTGTTACTTGATTATTCTTTCAGGTCTATACCTCCAGGTTTTGATATATGAAATTCTGACGTTTTGAATACATTACACTCTACTGTTCTGCCTACTCTACAGCCACAATTATGCTGCATTTGAGGCTTAAGACACTGTGATTGTTTTTGGTCCAACCCTCCTCAACCTCAGAATGTATGCACCATCTCTTAATTCCTTAGCATTTTCCAACAGAGCCAACGCAGCAGCCCAGTCCTCTCTTTCATCATTCTCAGCAATTACATTCATCAGTTGAGGAAACTGCAATAGTGTTAAGTTGTATGTGATCACCATGAACTACACTTAACAAGCAGATCAGGGAGCCAAGGGCACCACGGGTTGCCTCTTCTATTTTGCAGTATTCCATTACACAAGTCAATTTAATTTGTTGTATTTCCTGAATATTTAAAATAAAATCCCATAGCCCGCTTTGTTTATTATGTTTCTGAGCTTGCTTCAGATTTATGCTTGATGTAAGCCAAAGCATCAGCTGCTTTTCAGAAATTAAATTATTAGTTCCATTGTTTTATTTTCATCTCATGTTTTTATCCAATTATATATCTTGCAAAGTTAATTTTACCTTATTAATGTGTTCAATAAATTGTGAAAATGATAAGAGATTTTTACCTTTCCAGCAAATCTAATCCCTTCTTAAATCCTGAGGATGGCAGCAGAGAAGTCTTGCCTCCCACCTTTCATCCTTTAAGTATAATTTTCTTCCTCAGAAGGCTGTTGAACTGAATCTCTGGAGGTCTTCTGTTTCCCCTTGGCTTCTCTTTTTAGAAAACCAGACTATAATTCATCTAAGCTTGGTGCTTTGTCAACTATAAATAGCTCTAATTGCCTTATTATCTTCTCTGATGCAATTATGAAACCTCCATTCTGAGCTTGTTTTCAGGGGCATGCACATGACTGTATTTCCAGAGTTTATTTTGTCACAAAAACACTGAGAGGTTTTTATCAGTGATGATACCTTAGGATGTTATGTTGTTTTTGCTTTTAGAAAAAGTGTGTGGCTTGTCATAATAAAAATTGGCAGAATTGGGTAATCAAATGCATTGTATTTTATATTTGCCTTTAAATTAAAAATTTCTATTTTTATTTTGATTCTGAAAACTTATTTGAGCTCTGGTAATGTGTCTATCTCACAGAATTGTATGAATAGCTCATATATAAATAAATTGGTGTTAATAAATTGGAAAAGAATGAAAAGTAGATGACACATACTTTAAGAAAGTAAAATTGGGCATATATATTCAAATGAATAGTGATTGAGTTTGTCACTTTGTGTCTAAATTTTGCTGAAATGAACTTTTCAAATTTTAATGTTGATTTCTAAAAAAAAACATTACCAGTATAATTGTAGATAATCTGACCAAGATATCTATCTTACCAAAATTATTGTGGATATCTTACCAAAATTATTGTAGATAGTATTTCTTGTGTCATATAGACACTAGTGTCTTCTGATCAAAAACATGAAAGGGAAATTCTATTTCTCAAAATATAATTGACTAACAGAGGACCTAGATACTATGATAATGACTCATTAGGTGAGTCTTCTTGATTATGCAGAAATTCTGAACTGTTTCATTCTTCAGATGACTATCAGTGTATATTCTGTATAGTATGTGGTAAATATAAGCACAGTTTTACCGCTGCTATTTCTGAACTCTTTCATCAAACACGTTTTGATTACCTTCAAATCCAGTACATTTTTGAAGAATGCAGCCTGTACTTAGTGACACTTTTATAAAACATGGATTTGGGTCAAATTTTAAGCCATTGGGGAAAAATAAACTAAGAGAGAAATAAAAAATAAGTCCTATGTATACTGAACAGTGGCTTTTCATGATAATTTAGGTGCCAACTTCCTCTTACATTTTTATGGTTTATATATTTCTTTTTAAAATATTTTATTATTTTTATTTTATGTGTATAAGTGTATTGCCTATGTGTATGTAAGTGCATCCATGTTCTGCAATGTCCATGGACATCAGAAGAGGGCATCAGGATCCCTTGGAACTGGAATTACAGACAGTTGTTAGCCACCCTGTGTGTGCTGGAATTGAACCCTATCCTCTGTAAAAGCAGCCAGTGCTCTTAACCACTGAGGCATCTCTCCAGTCCTGGGCTTACATTTTTCAAGTCTGTTTTATATGCCAAGTCTATTTAGCATTATTACATACACCTTCCTTAACAACTGCCAAATACATCAAAATATCATCAGCTGGAGTGCTACACTCAATTCCATCTGGTAAGAATCCACTGACCATGACATAAAATTTAATGTAATTATAGTACTCCTAGAGTAGGATCTGGTTCCTTTGGTACTAAAATTAGTTTCTATTGATGCAAAAGAAATTGTCACAAACATTAAAACAGTAGGCAGACAAATGAATTAAATCTGTAAATTTCCTACCCATTGCCAGATTATATTGATGAGTCACATGATTTCTCTGCCCTGAAGAGAATATATAGAGGTGTTGACACAAAGGAACAGAAGCTGTGAAGATCTTCCTACAATTCTGCAAACCACAGTGGAATCACAGGTGAGTCATTTCTGTACTCATCTTGAATTTTAATCTCAGTGCACATTATTTGATAGCCATTGTATTGTAAATCAGTTAGAAATTAGGTGTTTAACTTAATCAAATCAAAGGATGCTGCAGGATACAAAAATGAAATGAAGGGTTGGAGAGATGGCCTGGCAATTAAGAACACTTGCTGTTCTTCCAGAGGACCAGGATTCCATTCTCAGCACACATACGGCACCACTGACTCCAGTTTCAGGGGATCCGACACCCTCTTCTGACTTCTGAGACCTTCGCATGACATGGGCGCAACTAAATGCATGTAGGCAAAACACTCATATTTGTAAAATGAAAATAACAAATAAGGAAGCTGGAGAGATGTCTCAACATTTAAGAACACTGATTGTTCTTGAGAAGACCGAGGTTCGAATGCCAGGACCCACATGGCAACTAACAACTGTCCATAACTCCAATCCCAGGGGATCCGACAGCTTCTTTTGCCCCACAGGCATTGCACGACACGGGTGCACGTACCCACATGCAGGCAATACATGCATACACATAAAATAAAAATAATAAATAAAATTTAGAA
>NW_008342282.1:4966516-4982893 GCF_000622305.1 Nannospalax galili | reverse complement strand
TCATCCATACTTAAATTGCAATTAATTTAGTGGGGGGGGAGGGAGAGAGAGACAGAGACAGAGACAGAGAGAGGAGAGAGAGATAGAAAGAGAGAGAGAGAAAACAAATGCCACCCTTCAATATTTAATGGAAACAAAGAATAACCACAATGAGGGGTTACTGAGTTCAGGCACAAAATTCAGAAAAACCTGATTCGAAAACCAGAACTGTTACTTCCCACTGTAGTGACATTGTTGTGATATTTAACCACTTTTTTCCCTCTTTCTTCATCATTAATAATAGGATGGTGAATGTATAAATGATATAATGTATAGATAAATGCTGTCAAGTGTCTGCTATAAAATTGTTGAAGAAATTGTAGCTATTACTAGAACAAGCAAATACCTATAATCCATCATCAAGGCACAGAAATAAATGGTGTGTAAATATGACTAAGCAGTTGATGAAAACTTCATAAAGTAAACTTAACAATTGGTACCCAGACATTTAATTTCTTAAGAGCCTATAACTAAGCAAAATGAAGCAAGGAAATGACAAAAGTTATATCTTTAATTAATGAATGTGCAATATATGGAGGAAGCTTTTAATTCTTTATTTGAGATAGAGTGAATATTGCCAATTAGAGTTTCCTATTAACAGAAAAACACATATAGAGTACCAAGTCTGACTTCTTGAAATTAGTCATAGAGCAGAATCCCCACTCTTCATGAATGATGAAAAAGAGACTTATTTAGGGACATGGTATTTTCAATTTTCTACGTACGATTTTATTTTTTCCACGTCTTATGAAAATGTTCTTGTAAATTTTATACTGCAAAATATTTTACTTATTTGAATGCATAACAATTTTTAACACCCTTTATATTCAAAGCAAACCTTAAAATTTCTGGAAAAAGAAGCATCAAACCAAGATATGGAATTTTGAAGCAGGAAGGGTCTTCTGAAGCAATCTATAAAGCCTTGTCATCCTTCAGGTCAGATTACATTTTTTGCCTTAATCTTTAAGATCTAGATATATATTCAGATGATTCAATTTGCTAGATACATATTTATAGTTAAATAAGGTAAAGGGGAAATATAAAATAGTTTTGCGAATGTCTATTTTTATATCTGAAGTAGAAAACTTACATAAATAACTATCCAATATAATCATCTGCTAATTTAGCAAATATTGTGAGCTGCCAGTCCCAGTGCCTTCTTGCCTCAGAAGACTCTCACTATCTGAAAAATGAATTTCCATGTCTAGTCTTCATTGTTAGCTCATGATTTGAGGGGAAATGCTGTAAAAGTGAGATCCTACAGCTGCCCCCTCAAGCATTTATGAGTTAAACATTTACTAAATATGGAACAGAACTCTTAGCACTCCTTGCTTTAATTTATTTTTTTCAATTTCATGCTGCTTGTAATTTTGAATAACTGCTTTTACCTGCTGTGAGGAACAGTAACCACTGAGCATTGTGTTTTTGCTCAAATCCTATTTGTTGTTATGGAAACAGCATCTCTATTAAGTTTCCTGCTGCCGAACTGCTGTAGAAAATGTTACTTAAAATGTTCAACAGCAAAGAGAAGAGGGAAAATGAATTCATACAATGCTTGACTATTTTTGTTATATGACATGGAGACATTTAAAATATAAAATATAAATGATGAGGACTGGACAACTTCATTAGGCCAAATCAATGTCTGGAAATAAAGGAGTGTAATATAAGTATGAAAACTAAAAGGCAAAGACAGAGTGGATAATAAAATTCTATGAGATCCAAAATCATTTAACGTTAAAACAATAAGAGATTTGTTGATTTGATGAGTTCATGAGAGATGGAACATGGGGTTCACCTAAGTAGCAAGCTAGAACAAGTTTATTGTTAATTAATAGAATGTTCCTTCAGCAAAAAGCCTGTGTATTTAAACAATATAATTTTATCTCATTCATCTATTTTACTGTGAGACAATAGATTTCTTAATTTACTTATACATTATGTGTCAAAGGGCAGTGTTTATGACCATACATTAAACACAGAGGCATATTTGTAATCATCAGCTTGTAGACCATATTGTATATATAAACCTTTCAGTTTTTCAACTTTTCATAAACAAAGGAGAAATATAGTAAAATTATTTCAATACCTGTCACAAACATGCATCACTCTTGCATTTGCTCACAAAGAATATTCTATTATTAGAAACAATGAGTCTCAATATCATTTCAGTTGAGCAAGTACCAAAAATACATAGATTCTATATACAGATCAATATTCTATGCCACCAGCAAAACCAGCAGCTATAAAGTTTCAGTGGCAGGAAGCGAGAGAAATCTTTCACAGACATTATTTTTATTTAAAATTCTTTTGACCAGTAAGACTGCAAAGTGGGTATTTCTCTCATTTTACAGATCAAGAAATAATCGCCAAATAGAATTAACTTTCTTAACTGGAGATGTCACAATAAAGACTTTTTTCTAAGATCATTGTTTCTTTAAAGAACATTCCTTCATTATACTTCAGGCAACATTTCTTGTCAAATTATATTTAATTCTACAAACCCAACTTTACAATGTCTACTGGGCGGATGGCTTGGAGAAAGTATCTGGATCATGCAGAAGATGGCTTAAGTTTTTACTGTGCTTGTAACATATATTAATCCATTTATTATCCCTAAATGGAACAGAACCAAACAGACATACTCATTGATATAGTTGTAAAATCGAAGACATGTTGAAATATTGAATTGATTTAAATAAGTGAAGCACTGGGAGCCTTGTTTAATCAACATGATTTCAACTACTTGCTGTGTCTGTATGCAAGTGTTATGCATATTGATATGCATGTGTGCATAGGTCCATTTATTGTTTTGTTGAAAGAAGAGCTAGATTCTATAATTAAGCTTAAAGACAAGAAAGACTAAAAAAGTTTCTGAATAACACAGATACATTGTTCATATGTTACAGTTCCTAATTTGAACAGCAGTTATATGTTAGAATATTACGTGTTACAAGGTATGCCATACAAATTTAAATATAGCTAATAAAGTCTTTAATCATTAAAATGCTTAAAGTATCTACTTTAAAAAGTAGTTTATAGAATGATTGATCTCCAAAATTTGAAAAAAATAAGTATATAATTGCTTTGTATTTCTCAACAGAACACTTAACTAATCATACTATTAAAAGGGATTGATATTTCTTATTACTAAGCTGACTGATTGTGTTTCACTTCTCTGAAAAGTGAACCTATTTAAATAAACAATCTTGACATTGCTCTCACTGAATTATGAGAATTGATTCAGATGAAAAATACAAATTCATTTGAAATTTTTCTCCAAACTATGATTTTTTATGATAACTGGAAAGGAAGATTCTGAATAATACTTAAAACAAAATGTCCCTGCTGGGTAAATACACAGTATACATAGTCCACATAAAATATGACTTTTATTTATTTATTTTTTTACATACCTCTAGCATTTGTAGAAAAAGCAATCAAAGCAAATCAGAGCTACAAGAAAGAGGCATAAAGATAGTGAAAGAAAATTACAACATTCACAATTGCCTCTAAAATCTTTATAGAATTTAGATTTAGTAAAAGAAAACAGATCAGAACATGATTCACTTTTATTTGGACAGCAGCAAGGATAATAATCATTGAAACGAATGCTGTGATGAGCCCCTTCCGGCCACCTGCTCCCACTGGATTCCTCATCCATCTTGAAAGATTTATTCATCCAATTCTGGGAGTTATTCTGCTGTTTCCCACCTGAAGCAGTCTGTCATAGACAAAAGAGAGTTGCCTGTCACAGGTCAGGTTCCTTTCCAGGGCTGCCTGAATCAAATAAAAATCGATATAAGGGTAAAAGCACACAGTCCCAGAGTATCCAAAGGCACAGTCCCAGAGTATCAATGCAAGATCATTGTGGAAGGCCATACCTTCCTCAGAACCGAGTCAGTTAAGCCAGCTTCACAGTCTAACTTCTGTAGATACTGACTCCAAGGAAGCACAACCATTAAGATCTATAGTTGCTCAGTGTATTAGTATGTCAGCTATTCTTTTAAATGTTTTCCTATATTTGTGCAGATCTTCATCTCCAAACTATATATCACTGATTTTATGGATAAGAAAACCAAAGATTCACAGGATAGGCAGCCACCAAAGATCACGCCAATATTATGCTAAAGACGTACTTGTGGAAATGAAGTCATATTTCAGTACACATGTTGGTATATACCAGGCTATATCAGATACTAGTTTGTGATGTTTATTAAATGAGACACATTTCATTTGTACTCATTGGATATGTATTGCTTAATGGTAAGTCTTAAACTGTAGTCACACATTACTGCATGTTATATAGCAAATATGTATTAAATCTATAGAAGAAAATATGTTAATTGTGCTTTTAAACAAATTATGTCACTAGTAAGACAACAAACGAACCCAGTGAGGCTTTCAAAGTAATAAAGTATTAATGTAGCTTGTAATATTGAACGGGAGTAGGAGATCAACACTGAATCTTTGACACAAGCCTCATGCAAAAGAATGGAGGTGATAAAGTCTTTGAAGGATCAGTATATTTAAAAAGAACATAGAAAAGACAAGAGGAACTTTTAACATGGAAAATTGTGAGCAAATAGGATGCAGTGTTAAAGGATTTAGCTCTTACACAAAAGGCTGGTATCACATAAAGAAGATAAATAAGCATAAGCTTAAACCTATTCACACCCCGCCACATATATACACATGCATACCCACACATACATATATTTATCAGGTAAGGGACAATGTTAGCCTGGACATAGAAAATATTCAGAAGCTTGTATTTCACACTCTTATTTTGCACGCTGATTTCTGTGTATAGCAAACATAAGAAGAAATGTGCTTAAACATTTTTGTAGAACTTTTGAACCATTATTATTTGCTTTTGTTCATATATTATGGAAAGGATAAGGAACAACTTCAAAACATTCATGTTTGGGGCTGAGAGATGGCTCAGTGGGTATGATCACTTGCTATGATTCTGAGGTCCTGTGGTATGAGGCCCTGAGCTTGAATTATCAACACCCCCCCCAAAAAAAATACAGGGTAAAATATAAATTTCCAATAATAAATGTCCCTCTTTTCTTTTCTAGGTTCCATTTAAATATACTGTTTTTTCAAAGACTTTCTCTCCCCCAGTCTAACGCATGAGGCTTATGCCAAAGATTCTTCCTGGGCCTCCATGTCAATGCACATAGAAGCATGAATCTGGACACTCACATGAGCACCATACATGTTTATACACACAATCTGTTTCTGTTTATACACAGAATTACACTCTCACACACACACACATGCACAATACACACACACACACACACACACACACACACCCAACCTACTGAGTCCATTTACTGTTGCTTATGTGTCCATGTGTTTAGGGATGTTCAGTTGGAATTAGATAACCTCTGAAGGGGCTCATGGCTAGAGAAAACTGATTCTCTCTCAGAAAACATTAATTGCCTGCAGATTTTCACATAGGGTAAAGGCCTTATGAAATTGCCCCCATCCCTGTCCACTGGTATTGTCATTATTCAGGTGTTTTGGTTTTTTTTTAGGCAAGCATATTATTTAGATTTAATGGGTGCAGCACTCATGTCATTTATACAAGACACTGTTGCAGCGGACGTGCTGTTCTCTGGCTCTTGCTCCTCTTTCATGACGTTCCTGAGTCTTAGGTGAAGGGTCTGAGTTGTAGATATGCCAAGTGCGTTTGAGTACCATAGTCACTTAGTCTCTGCGTTTTGACCAGCTGCTAATTTCTATAATTGTCTCCATCTGGTGTAGAAGTTTTTTGATGAGGGGTAAGAGCTATACTTATTTGTATGTATAAGTAGCTAGAATGCAATTAAAGATTATATTGGTTTAGAAGAAAGGAAGCAGTAGGCTCTCCTCTATGTGTATATGTGTGTTTCCATGTATGAGTTTGTATATGTGTACAGTAACTGAGCAGGCCAAGAGGGCAACGAATCCCTTGTAGGTAGAGTTACAGGGAGCAGTAGGCTCTCCTCTATGTGTATATGTGTGTTTCCATGTATGAGTTTGTGTATGTGTACAGTAACTGAGCAGGCCAAGAGGGCAACAAATCCCTTGTAGGTAGAGTTACAGGGGATTGTGAGCCACCTGAAGTGGGCACAGGAAACAAAACAGCAGTATGTGCTCTGAATTTCTGAGCCATCTTTCTACCCCTGCAGAAACATTTTTTTCATTTTCACTACACCAAAATATTTAGAGACATAGACTGCAGTGTTTCCTATACTCACTTGAAAACAGGAATGTAGTCGTTTAAATTTTTTAGATTTACATTCTATGGATTGCCTCTATTAATTTTAGAGTGTGAGCAGGACAGTGCAGGGGAGAGGGATGTGTGCAATACTGCAAATATGGAGGTCAGATGGCATTTGCAGAAACGGGCTCTTTCCTTCCCCAGTGTGGGTCCCATAGATTAAACTCAGGTCGTCAGGCTTTCTGGAAGGCAACTTGACCTATTGAATCACCTTGCCCAATCTTGGCAAAAATAGTTTTCTATAAATTATTACCATCTATATCTGGAACTTGTTATACATCCTGTTTGGGTCCGAACCTCTCTAACACCAGAAGAGCTATGCAGAGAACTCCTATTTTGCATTTAACTGTGTCAACAGAGGTATAAATTCACCTATGTTCTTTGGGAGACAATAAAACACAGTATCAACTGTTGGGATGGAAGTACCGATGGGATTGGGCACCAAGAACATTTGTTTCCTTGGGATTATTTCTGAGGTGGTGTCATTCTTATCATAAAAGAAACAGACCAAAAGTGTATCTATGTTTGCTACATCTTTCCTTGGTTTACCATTATTCCCTGATCTACCCTGGGTACCAATATTAAAGAATAATTGAGATGATTACAGGACAGAAGCACAGGGCTTGAAAAACAAGTTCACTGGTTCATCAGAAGCAAGAATGACAGATTCTCAGTAATAATGACAGTATATACAACTCTTATTCTTGCTTTATTACATCCTTGTCTGGTTTCCAACTCTTCACTCTTCCTAATTTTATCTCTTAGTAACTTTTCTAGTTACTACATGATGGGGGGGAGGAAAATAAAACAAACAAATAGGTGAGGTTGAAACCAAGGGCATGCCCTCATGCCCCTTGCGCAATTTCAAGCTTCACTATTGAGTATTGAGTTTGAATATTAAGGCATACTACTGTGTTTAAAAACAAATTCACTCATCTTCTGAACTAGCTTTATACACTTGAAAAAAATTGGATTGTGTTGTTAGCTAATTTAATAAACCTTATTGCTCTAGGGAAAGTCTTGAGACCTTTCATTTAAGTTATCTATAGTGACCCCAAACCTAGCCTTCAAAATTAACCTTTTTCTTTTTGAAGTCTGGATGCCAGCCATGGGTACAATATAAGCTAATGCCAAGAGAGACCATTTAAGTGAGGTTATTAAGGAGACTATGATTGATGGAGTTTGCCGCTGGTAATGTGATTCCCCTTTGGCTACTCTGTGAACATAGGCAACAGATCAATATCTCATCTGCATGAGATTACAGGCACTTTTGACAATAGCAGTGAGAAGGGGGATAAAAGGAGAGGGAGAGAGACAGAGAGACAGAGAGACAGACAGAGAGAGAGAGAGAGAGAGAAACAGAGAGACATAGAATGAGAATGAATCTGGCCAAGAATCATAACGTCTATTTTATTTTAAAATATAAATTGCATTTTTGGGCAGAAAATGATCTGATTGGATTTTTTTTTCCTGTAACTTTTTCAACATTGATTAGGTTGAGGTGCTTTAAATGCTACTTTTGAGAATTTTTTTCTCACTTAAACAAGGTAGATCTTCAAAATGAGTTCACAGTAACCTGACTGTCTCTGCACACTAAAAGAAATCACATTAGATAGGACAAAATTTTTACCATTTCCCATCCTGATTGACCTGGTGCTTAAACCACTTAAGAATCTTAAAGACTACCGAAATTGTGTTTTAAGTACTTTTATCCCATTAGTTCACCATTTCTGCTATGGATCTAAACCTGTATA
Source organism: Nannospalax galili (assembly GCF_000622305.1). Classification (NCBI taxonomy): domain Eukaryota; kingdom Metazoa; phylum Chordata; class Mammalia; order Rodentia; family Spalacidae; genus Nannospalax; species Nannospalax galili. The sequence continues at coordinate 4,974,823 of NW_008342282.1, read as the reverse complement.
ATTTTATCTTCTCCATTCCAAGCTATCTCAGCAGGATGGATTCCCAGATGACTCTGGTGTGCTTCTTGACTCTGCTCTGGATGTTTGCTAAAGGTAGAGCAAGATTTTATCATTTTTTTTTCTACTGACTTTGTTCAACTGTATTTAACTTTCTACAGTTCTGTCAGTTCCAATTGCTTAATGCCCTTTGTTTGCAGGTAGTACTCCTCCCCTTCTGCTTCTGCTGAAGTGAGCCCCCAGGAGCACCAAGGGAGGCTGTGCATCAGAGGACTCTGTGACAAAGGGAGGCTTAAGAGAATCAGTCTGTCTTCAAATAATAAGGATTTGTTAGGTGCCATAAAGTACTTTGCTAAAAAAAAAGTAAGATTTTTAGTTAGGTTAGGTTTTCATGACTACATCTCAAATAATTTTGATAATAAATTGTTCCTTTGTATGAAAATTCTATTGGGTTAGCTCCCCGAGCTTCACTATTTTCTGCACTAAAGCAGACTCTGGTTTTAATTCAGTTTTATTCAATTCTGTGGGATGTTTATTTTGATGTCATAAGCTCCTAAATTCCTCACAAAACAAGTAGAATTGAAAACAAGGGATTACAATGGTGTAAAGCTTAACCGAAATAAGGTTCAAAACAATATTAGAAAATCCATTTCTGGCATAAGATTTACTTATTAACATGAACTAAATTTGAGCTTTTAAAAATTTCAATGACGCTTGAAGATGAGCATTCAAATGACATGATTTTTAATTTTTTTCATTGAAGATTGTATATGTATATATTTTCCCTTTAAGAGACTGAGTGACCCAGCACTAAACAGCAGATCTTGAAAATTGTATTGTGCCTTCTCAAAATCTAACTCAGGCTGAGATTTGCAAATTGAGATTGGGGATTGCTTGCTAATGTGCCTGTGCTTGAATATTAAAGCCGTGAATGCAAAGAACCTTGCTGAAGGAAAAAAAAAAAAAAAAAAAATCAAGCAACGGAAACAGTTACCTAAGATTGGGAGAAAACTTTAACAGATGTAGTTCAGAATCTGTCATGTCTTTCAATGTGGCCCTGCTAAGGTCTTAGTTATTATTTTCTGCTGTTATTTTAATGGTTGGGGGTGGATCATAAGATAATGGAGTCCACATGTTTTCTGAAAATTCTCTAAGGAGTAAAATCTTTTGTAACCTGTAAGACATCCATCTAAAGCAAGTGAAAATGAGTCACACTCATCAAGAATTAGAGAACTGGTGTCTTTTTAAAACAGTTCTTTCTTAAACAACAAGAATTTGCTATTTTATTGAATTTCCTTCTAGTCTAAGTGTATGGAACTGTTCCATCTCTAATTTAGATTCAGGGAACCTAACAACTGTTCTATTTAATAGGGTTTTCCAACTTTCACTCCAGGAGTTGATACTCTTTTATATTTGACTGACCTAATCCTCTGAGCTGACCCTGTAGTTTCAAAAGCATTTCCCATGAGAAATTAAACACCTATTGATTTTAATTCTTTCCTTTAGGAAAACTACTTCCAGGAAAAAACTCATCATCTCTAACCTGAAATAAGTTTATTGAAACAATGCTTGTAGCATGCATAATAGCAGTCCTTTTTTTGACTACATGCAATTGTTTTTGACTTTCCTATACAATACCCAGATGTCAGATGTCAAATATATACCTAGTATCTCTAGAACATATATTTATATATGGGTTTTTGTTTCTAAAGATACAGGTCTATAAATATGTATTGCTTTCTACATACTATATAAAATGTTGTTTTGTTTATTTTTACTGGTTTTACATTAAGATTTAATTGAAAATGTATTATATTTGATGTTTAATAGAAAGATAATTTCTGTTACACTTTTATTCTTTATGAATCTCACTTGAGTTGGTTAGTAATTATATGTTACATATCATAGAATTGATTTGTAAACCTTAAATAAGCCTTTAATGAGTCTTATACAAGTATGTCCTAAAATTTTTGGGCCAGAAAGAGTCTATCTATATGCTTTGAATAACATATATTTCTTGCACCCTAGCCACAGTTACTAATTCTAGAGAAAAAGTGGTTTAGTAAGATTATTTACAGAGCTAAACCATTTTAAATTTCAAGTACCAACTGTAAAATGTAAAGCAACTCTCTCTTATAAATATTTCACGTCTTATCTGTTACATCCCTATCATGCTGGTGAATCTTAGATAACTAATGTGAGAATTTAACTGTGTTCAAAAGACAGGTTTATTTTGCCCTGAGATACATATTCCTTTGAAAAGCCATTGTCAAGCAAACTAGATTAAGGAAATGATTTCAAACCTACAGTGCCCCTGACAATTGCGGAACATTGAAAATATTTTTTTCTTGCTGGCCCCGAAGCTTCCATGAAGCTTCTGTTCTAGAGTCAATGGCTGTGAAGGATGAACCTTAGTGGCAAGGCAAGTACTTGGCTATGAGGTACTACATAAGTGCTTTTACAAATCATCTAGCTTGAAGGACTATGACTTTCTTCCTCAGGGACTAATATTTATGTAAAATAAAATTGAATGTCTAGAAAATTGAGTCTTTTCTTAGATGTCACAGAAAGGTCAAATAGGTAGAAAGGTACTTTTAGTGGTATAACAGCATCTTTTTCAGTTTTACTATCTGCTATAATATTGCAGTTTTTGCCCTGGTGTGGAGTGTGGACACCTTTAGCATGCCTTCTGGACACCAGCTATTGCTTGGAGAAGTGTGGAAGAAGCAATTTTTAATGTTCTCTCTGTATTTCACTAATGAATAAGGAAATCACAAGAGTTTACTTTTGTTCCCTAGCAAGCAGAGCAGAATCAGTACTTCTTTTCTCTTAGTTTCTTGAAAGAGGAACCCACTCTATGGTCCAGAAAATATAGAATTCATTGTGGAGGCCAACTTATTGATGTTTCCTCTTTTCTTTTGTTATTAGTACATATTTTCACAGTAGGCACAATAAAGCAGGCATTTAAGACACATATAGGGTGTGTGTGGTGGCTCATGTCTGTAATCCTAGCACTTGGGAAGCTGAGGCAGGAATGTTGGATCAAGTTTGCAGTCAGCATGGTCTACATAGTGAATTCCATGTCAGTCTGGGATAAGGCATGAGATACTTGCTCAAAGAAATTGTAATGGCATTAAGAAAAAGCAGGAAAAGGCAAGAGGAAGAAAAGGAAGAAGATGAGGAAGAGGAAGAAAGATGGGGCTACCAGTGGTAGGCTATGTGTTCATTGACCCTGCTGTTAACATGTAACCACTGGGCTAAATGAGGTAGCAACAATACTTCATGATTTTGCACTAGTTTCCCCTGTAAAAAACATCCTTAAAAGTTTCAGTTTAAACAACCATAGCAAATATTGAGACATCGGGTCATTAGAAATTGTCACAGTAATGACGCCCTGGTACTTGAGATAGATGAAAATTCTGACAGAGTTCTTTGGGAAATCTTTCAGAAAATTTTACTTTGGGGCATGCCTATTTTTCTGAACAGTTCCTTTTTCTTCAGTTTGCGTGAGTGGAGCAGAGTGTTGTCATGACAACCTTAGCAAAGTTTCTTTCTACAATTTCCTTGATTTCAACCATGAAGCCTAAGTGAGTTGTTCTGATGATATCTACCTAAAATTAAAGGTAAAACCTGTTTCTTGTTTCTAGGTAACTTCACTGTCTACTATCTTTTCTTCCTAAGCTATCATGGTTCAACGTTCTTCAAATCTGCTATCACAGAAATTACCTCTTTAAAACAGTGCTCAGACATTATGATGACTTTATAAGGTAGAGCTTATATCTTGCTCTAGGAAGTGACAATAATTTATTGACAGTAGCTATAGTATCTCAAGGCACAATTCTGGGAAGCAACTGTAAGAGAAACTGTATGATAAAAGAGTTTTTCTAATACTTTATATAGCACCATGTTTGAGCATCTTGGGGTTCCAGTCATTGTTAGTGCTTATGGGTTAATAGTGGATGCAAAAGCCTTTCTGCAGTTCCAGTTTCAGATGTGCTTACTAGTGAATGTATTACCTTGAGCTGGTATAATCTTTCAGTCTTTACTCTCAATCCTACCTCATAGTTTTTAGACAAAGTAAATCCAGATAGGGAAAGAGAAAACACATGGAAGTTGCTGTTATCCAGACTAAGGCATAAGTAATTTTGATTTGTTTTCTAATGTGCATTCTATTTTTTTAATTTTCTATTTCAATGTGGTTTGGATTTTTTTTTTAATTTGGTGTTCAAGATTGCTTCTGTGAAAATATTCCAAAGATGGTCTTTCATCAGGATGGAACATGTGCAATCATTCTCGAAATAAAAAGAGTATGTCCTACATATTCCTTGAAATTAAAGTACAGTTTCTCACTTTCATAAACTGACCTAAACAACTCTATAAGCCAATTAACATTTGATCTCAATACATTGAATTTAGGTAACTTCCTTTTTAAACATTTTTATCACAATGTTTTGCAGAGGTCCTTATTCTAATATAGACCAGTTTTGAATTTGGTTCACTCTTTATACTGTAAATCTGAATTTTACTAAATGATACTTCCCTTGGATAGTTATAAAAATTACTTTTCAATCAAGAGCCACCATTAAAGAATCCTTTTTGTGAATTACATAGGCAAGTCAATTATATATTATGTATTCCAAAATTCCTCTGCATTTATCCTTCAGGCAGGTGCCACATCTGCCCAGTGAGCAACAGTGTTTCAGTTTTCGTAAGTTCTTGGAACTATTACAAATGACACTAGTAAGGAATATACTGACAGTTATCACTGAAGTTTATCAAAGTCTCTGTCTCTCCAGAGATAGTAAGAAGAGAAAGCCTTTATGCCACAAGTGCTGATAACATTGAGAGTATTTATGGCTTGATAGTGCATCTTCTATTTAATATAATGCACGTTACTTGGCTTATACACATATGCAATCAAAAATTGATGCCAAATTATAATATATTCCACAATTATTTGTCCCATAGTAAATAAATTCAATATGTAAAGTTAGTAGTTTTTTTTCTTTCACTCATGTTCTTAGACATTCACATTATATGTTGTGTAAAAGAGCTTTATCCTCATTACTGAAATATTTTTAATTTAATAATTCAATGAATACATAACTTTCCTTTTTAATTGCTTATTTTCATCATGTCGACCAAAGCTTCTTTGTACCATTTAAGAATTGTAACATTAAAAATGAATAAAACCACATTGAATTTGCCAACAAACACACACAGATACATACACTGGGAAATATTTTTTTCATGAGAAATATGTCCAGGTATGCTTCAGGCTTTAGTCATACAGTTAAGATTCTTTAGACATTTCTGATACAGAAGTGATGATACAGAAGAGTTGAATTTCAAGATAAATTGATGGAAGTGTCTATTTCAGTAAAACAAAGAAATGTGATTCATTTCATGTGAAATACATTATTCTAAATTTTTTTTATATCTTTTATTTATTTCTCCACATTTTCCTTACTAAAATGTATACAAAAAGTGTTGCAATTCAGAGCTTATCTCAAATTATATGCTTTCTTATTTGGGGACCTGTATTAGTTACATTTCTGTTGCTGTGATGAAATACCATGACCAAGGAAAATCACAGAAGGAAGAATTTATTGGGCTTATGGTTCCAGAGGAGTAAGAGTCCATCATGGTGGTGGAGACATGTCAGGAAGCAATCAGTGCAGAAAGTTGAGATCTCACATCTTCAAGCAAGTAGAGGAAGCAGAGACAGACTGAAAATGGGATGAGACCATAGGCCCTCAAAGCCGACCCCTAGTGATGTGCTTTCCCCAGCAAAGCTGTAGCTCCTAAGCCTCCAGGTACAGCACCACCACTGGGGTATATAAGTATATAAGTACTTGGAGCCTATGTGGGTAATTTTTAATCAAACCACCACAGAGCTCATTACAAATAATAACAGTAAAGGTTTCACTAATCTTTTTTCTGTAGCTACACATGTTCCAGTTAGAAATAGAAAATAAATTAGCAGCTTACTTTATCAAAGTGCTTTGGAATTTAGCATATTATACTTGAAGGAGACTGGAATTTTAAAAATATATTCTCATTGTCAAATTCCAATATAAGAATATTCAAGTATCATGAGACCTAAATTGATATATGAGGCTCTCAGACATGATAATTATCATTTATTTATGTTCTTTGAACATTAAAGTAAAAAACAATTACATTTATGCCAATTTCATAGGTTATAATGTAGAAACATGTTGAGACAAAATGACATAATAAAATTAAACTGCAAGTGAATTATAGAACATACATAGCACACATTCTCCCAAACTGATTTAGTAGGCACCTTGAGTGTTGTACATAGTTGAGAGAAAGAAGGAATGAGATCAGAGGAATGGAAAGAAAATTAGGGGATAGGAGGGAGGAGAGAGGAGAGAGTATCTTGCTTTTATGATTGAATGATACAGAAACTCTAAGCCCTTTTGACCTTGGTTTCCATAACCACAGTGAGAGAAAAGATAATACATGTATCATAAGATAGATTGGGGAAAATTAAATATTTTGTTTATTATGTATATTTTGTGTGTATGAATGTAATTCCTGCATGCATGTAAGTATACAATGCCCATGGAGGTCAGAAGAGGGCATAGGACACCCCGGAACTGGAGTTACCAATGGTTGTTAGCCATCATGTGGGTGAGAATCAAACCCGGGCCTCTGCAAGAGCCATCAGTACTCTTAGCTGCTGAGCCATCTCTCCAGCCCTGAAAAAAAATTGTTTTTTAAAGAATGATCACACTCCTTATGGAAGCATAATAAAATCAATAAGTAGGAATTTGTGCCCATATTATAATTGAGTACATGTGTTACAATATCAATTGCAAAGTGACATCCATATTCCTGCCACCAATACCTTAGTCATTGACAGTACAACAGTTTCAGCCTTCTTTCTTCACTTTATTCATTAGTTTTCTAAAGTGATTAAAACTGGCAGCCCTTAATAACACTTGGAATCCCATAGAGCCAATTTCTGAACAGTGTCTGATGATGAACCTTATAAAGTTTCCAGATCTTCCCCTGCATCTTTATTCCTTTCTCCCGGTAAGGTTTATGCCCCATAAGTTTTACTCTATTTTAAGAATTAGAAGAAAATATGTAGGAAATTTAACCTTATGTATCTTAGTCAAAATACCTCTCGTTAACCCTCAAACAGCAAAACACATGCCTGCCCGCCCCCGCCCCGAAAGAAAATCTCAGCAACCTGCCCCTGGAAGCCTGGAACCTTGCTCTAAGATATCCATAGCAGAGCACTGATTAGCTAATTAAATTTTAGAAGATAGAAATTAAAATATATAGGACAAATATACAGTGTTCAGTTCTTTCTCAAATGACAAAGGTAGAGTGTCTAATTAACCTAAGGGTAGGGAAGTATGTTTGAATTAAAAAGAGAAAAGGGGAGACTTCATCAAAGAACCTGCTTGGTTGCTTCAAAGTTTAAAACATTGATAATATGAGGAAATTTGGGTGATCAGATGTGGAAAAGCAGTAAGATTTGATTGAGAATATGAAGTAGAAGATCATAGTTTGAAATATCAAAAAACCATTGAGTTTTGCTGTGTGTGACTGAATCAGTGAATAAGATCAAGAATACCGTAAAGTTAACATTTTTTTAAACATCTGATTAACTTATTTTTTAAGTGTATGAGTGTTTTTCTTGCATGTGTGTGCTAAGAACCAAACCTAGAGCCTCAGCAAGAGGAATCAGCACTTTGAACCACTAAGCCACATCTCTATCCCAAGTTTACAATTTTTTTCAGCATATAATTTTTATTGAATGTTTGTGTATTCCATACATTATATAATGATTCATTATTCCGCATGAAGATAGGATTTCTTTCCTTAAAATCAGGAAATAGTCTGAATATTTTCTATCTTCATTATAATAGAAATATTTTAAAAGAACAAAAACTGCAAGGAACTGCATAACCACCAGTTTTAATATGCATTGAATTGATGGACTTTATCTCATATGATTCTGTAATTGATAGTATGCAATAGCTTTGTTCATTATAATAGTAATCAAATTTGCAGAAAAATATTGTGATCAGTTTCTGTTGTGTGTGCTAATAGGATAATTTTAGATTCTTTGAAAAAAGAATACTGTAAATATGTACTACATATTGTAAATTATCACAGTCTATAAATATAAGAGTCAGCCAGTAGGTGCTTTATCATCTAAGAGTGCCAGTTTTCGAAATTTGACTCTGGCCCCAAAAGATCCAGTATTTCTACATGATCAATGATTATCTTCATTTTCAACATACACACAAGCACAAACACAATTGT
>NW_008342282.1:4931713-4966360 GCF_000622305.1 Nannospalax galili | reverse complement strand
TATATATATATATATAATCCATATATGTGCTTATATGAGTATATATAAGTGTGCATATATGTGCAAATTTTAGACATGTGTGTATTTGTATGTATACAGCTGTTCCTATATATGTGTGCAGGTATTTACATTGCAAAAATGCTGTCGGAAAGTTTTTAATTTGAGCAATTAACTTCACAGCATCTATCACATAATCTGATGAGGAAGAATGTGTAGAGTAAGTGTTGGATTAGACGATTGGATATCTACTCTTTAGACCATTATTTTGACAAATATGGAATTTTGTTTAGCATCATTTTCATATGGAAGATAAATATATACTCCGAAGTCACTCAGTGCCTTCAAATAAGCACATACTATTGTATAAAAGCAATATGTAAGAACTTGCCTATGTAAAAACTTAAAATAATCATCTTTTTTTCATTAGTTCAAGTTATTGACATGTAGGAATCATGAAATATACTTGCTAATGAAAATACACAAATCAAGCCAGGAGTGGTGGCGTATACCTTTAAACTCAGCACTCTGGAGGCAGAGGCAGAAAGATTTCTGCAAGTTCAAGCCCTGCCTGGTCTACAAAGCAAGTTCCAGGTCAGCTGGGGCTACAGGGAGGCACTGTCTAAACAAAGACCCACCTTCCCCCCCCCAAAAAAAAGAGAAAGGGAAAAATTAAAAAAAACACAAATAAAATAATGAAGTTTATATATACTTCTTTTAAAATGCTTATTTTTATTTTAACTGCTTTGTTTATCTACCAGAATAATGTTTTTATTTGTGATTTAATCACAGTAAAGTGATTTTTTTAAAGTCTATATTTTAACTTAATTTTTGGAGAGATGATATCATAGATCATATAGCCCAACAGCCTATGCCTCACTATGTAGCCAATGATGACTTAATTCTCCTGCCTCTACATCTTAAATGCTTAAATTGCAGTCATGCACTACCATCTCAGGTTTATGGACTAAGTATTGAACTGATTGCTTTCTGTACACTAAGTAAATACCCTTTCAACTCAGCTACACACAAGTCACAGCATGTTCCATATCTTTAATGAAAAAAAATATATACTCTCATCATGTTCCAAAAATTTCAGTCAATGGCAATGGCAGCACCTTTAAAATGCTTTATTTTCTTAAAATAGCCTAAAGAGTATATATCTCACCTATACATGGCAGCATATAGCTGTGCTCCCAGCATTCTTAAGGCAGAGCTAGGAGTCTCATGAGTTTCCAGTCAGACTGAGCAATTTGACTGTATCCCCAGTGACAAGAATACAACAAAGGAGTGTCATAGCTTCTAGATCAGGTTCCTTTTTTTCTGGAGCATTTCATCAAGGGCCTGCAGTTTTATAAGGCTTTATTTTCTCCAGCTAGTGTTGCCTTGCCTGTCTTCAACCATGATCAGAAGGTGCAGCACTTAATTTTCCTCTTGTTGCTAAAAAGAAGTGAAAGTGCAGTATCACTGACTTTCAGTATCATGCTGAAATCGAATTTAAGCATGGGTTCCTCCCCGTTCAGATGCCTTTATCACCAGAATTTCTTTGTTTAAAGATTTATCTTTAATTTTGCTTAGGGGTGTCTGTGAATATGCATGTGTGTGTGTGGGTACATGACCACAGAGATAAGAAAGAGATGTCATATCCCTTGCAGGTTGAGTTACAGGATTTTGTGAGCCACCTGTTGTGGGTGTTAGGACCTGAACTCTGGTCTCGTTAGAGCAATAAGTGCTCTTAACAGCTGAGTCATCCCTCTGTCTCCTCATCACCTGAATTTCTTTTTAAATTTTGAACATGGCTAAGGGAAATAATTGAGAAGGTTTAAAATGAGCTTCGCATGGTCTTCAAATGCATAACTTAGCTCTGTGGTGTTCCCTCCAAGTTATCCTTTGGATAGATATATTTTTTTCATTTTTACTTAAGGTTATTTTGTATTCAAGGAAAATAATCAAAAGAAGCTGTAAATATTACAACACTGGAACCTTGGAACAGGACCATAAATTGCATTTGCAGCCATCAAAACTAAGACAAATATTCAACAAATTATATAACCAATGATGTCATTATCTATTATAACAAGACTTGAAAAAATAATTGTATGTTCTCTCTCTGCTGTAGAATTCTTAGTAAATTATTAGAAAAGCAATGTTCTGTTACATGTTATATCAAAACTTCTGGATAAAATGAAAGATTCCTGGGTATACATGCATTAACATGACATAAAATTATTCTTGTGTATTTCTAAAATATTTAATGAGGTATAAAAAATTCATCTTAGATCTATGAATTTGAATTTTATATCTACATTATAAATTTTAACCTGCTGTATCTTCCTAGTTGAAGGTAAATTTAGTTTATTTTTTTCTTCTGAAATGTGTAGGACAAAAATGCAAAAGATTAATAATGATTAACACAATTGCTGAGATAAATTAACATATACAACCTTAGATGGAGGGGTTTTTTTTTTGTATACAGGTGATTATGGCTGACCACTTGAGATTAGTTAAACTACCAGGGAGGTTTTCCCTGTAGAAAACTGATTCTCTCCCTCAGAAGCCATTGATTCTCTAACTCTTCATCCAGAGGTAGGACCCTATGAAATTTCCTTCATCCACATTGATATGTCAACTGACATTGTCTTTATGCACGTCTTGCTTAGATAAGGATACTCGAGATTTCAAGGGTTCAGCCTCCCTATCTTGTTGAGGTTACACTATCTAGCAGCAGGCGTTCTGTTTTTCTACCTCTTAAAAAATTTGCACATTAAACTTTAAATGTAAGGCATGCATTTCAGCTTTATCAATTGGGACTAGGCACCACAAGGTCTTTTACTTTCTACAGTTTGATTAGTTGTAGAACTTTATAATAGTGTCCATATGTTGCAAAAAGAAGCTTCTTTTATGAATAGTGAGAGCTAAATTTAGCTGTGAATATAAGGATGAGATTAAAGAATGTAGCATTAAATGACATTGATTGAAGGAACCTGGCAGTAGCAGGTTCTCATTCAGGGTGCATGACCTCTCTAACCACATGTGCTTGATAATGTTTACAGTGCCTTGCACAGATTTCTTCTTGTCGAGCATACCTTAAGTCCAATTATATAGCTGTTGACTATTGAAAAACACCAAGGTGCCAATATTATGAGATATTTTCTGGACTGTTCATTATTTCAGCTCATAGACTTTGCAGATGCATAGGACCGTTGTTTGATTTTCTCCCTTGGCAACTTGCATTTCACTTTCTGTTAGTGGAGCTAGTCCTTGGGAAAGAGGGTTTCAGGCCAAGTCCAGTTCAATTTCTCCAAGTTCTGCCTCTTCAGTCCATTATATCTTCAGCAATAGGATCTTACCTGTAAGTTCTGGGAGGCACCCAAAGATTATAGCAATAGCCTATGTTGTTTTTTGGAGTTTCTTGGACTACCATGACCATAATTAGGAGGAATATTTGCCTGCCTGACACTGGAAATTTTTGTTAGATAGCTTTCAGCTATACACATGCACACACACACACACACACACACACACACACAACACTCGTGTGTTTGTGTATTATATTATTTTTAAGCTCATTGTGACAAGGATGTTCCTCTGACCCTATGGTAACAAGCCATGTTCCTGCCTCCTTCCCATACTCTGTAAAGAATCCACTTCCCTTCCCTCTTCCAGCCAATTGGTTGACCATAACCACTTGCAGGGTAGGGGCCAAGCGTATAAAAGCTGGGAAAAGCACTAGGCTAGTCTTTGGCCATTTTTGTAAGGCTGTCTGAAACCATAGGATTTATGTCTGGGTGTGGACTTTTGAGCACAGCTGTGGATGGGGGTGGTGCCTGCTTGTCTGTAAGTAAACCCACACCCCAAGCTCAGCAAGTCCAACAAACTTGTTAAGATTCTTCAAACTGGGCTTTTGAGAATTTTTTCTCAGATTGTGGCAAGGACCATGGGAGGAGAGGATTGGATGCCATGTGCACCTCCCAGCAGTGAATTTGACTTACAATCAGCTAGCCAGCTGGATACGATGAAACTGAGAATGAGTTTTGGAAGACCATTAATGATGTCCCTGATATGGGGAAAGAGACCAACAACCGAAGTAAAACGGAGTGAGGGGAGAGTGTGGGCTGAGAAACTGTCAACCTGGTGGGCCATTCCCCAAGGAATGGTGGGGGTAGCTACAGTGGCATGGTTAATGCAGTGGGCAGTGAGATCTGTAACTAGGGTGAGGCCTTCTAAACAGTCGAAGTAGATGGAAGAAATCTCAGGGTGGCAGCTATCTTGTAGATATTATGCATTGGCACATCTGCTTGACTGGTGGGGGCCGCCACATGAGTATGGAGATGCCTTGAAAACAGCAGAAGGTCTGGAACAGATTCTGCAGTCTCTGGGAGTAGCACACCAGGGACAGAAATGTCAAAATCCAGCTGCAGAGGCCACTTGGCCATTGCTATTGATAATAAGAAATCTGTCCCAGGTAGAGGCCTTAGCCAGAAGGAAAACTGAAGGTGTGAGAGAGGAATTAAAATGGGAGAGGGATATGAGGCTGGCCTCTTTGGTACTGGCCTCTGACCTTGCCAGTAAGTTAGATAGAAGAGAAAAAGAGATGGAGGTGTTGCTATGCTGTTTTTTACATCTAGGAGATTAAAAAGGGGGAAAAAAAAAACAACCAAAAACCCAGATCAGAATAATAATAAAAAGCCCATCCTGGGGTCCTAAAACCTGGAACCCCTGGGAAAAGTTGGGTAGTGAGGAAAAAGAAAGTGACCTAGAGATAGTGGGAAATGCTCCTCAGGTCCAAACTTTAATTCAAAGAAAGGGACAATCCATAGCCCAACATGGCGATGGCAGTCTTAACAATCGCCCAGTGCAGGAGATCATGATAATCAGAGAGTACTCAGCACCAGAACTATTAGAAGTGGGAAAGACATTTAAACAAGCTATGAAGGAGCCTTTGCCCACCTGGCTTGTGAGGCCATGGTATATGGGGGCAGATGGAATCATTTTAAGTTCTACAGAATCAGAGAAGTTAAGCGACATAACCACTCATCCCTCTTTGCGACAAAGACTTCACACTTTAAGACAACATGAGGGAAATCATTCCATGATGGATTGGCTCATATGAGTTATTCGGGATACATGGGTATCTCCAGCTGAGTGTCCCATGAATACTAGAGACTGAAAAACCATTGAGGAAAGACAGGATCTGCTGAGGGAACTGGGCATGAAGGAAGCTGTATTTGATGCCCAGTTCACTGGCCCAGACAGGACTGTGTTTACAGGAGACTTAAGAAAGAAACTGATTCAGCAAGGGCCACAAGATTGGTATGGAGCTTGGTGGCAGTGCTAAGCCCCATGGTCTGGTGTGACATGTATGAGGCTGGCAAGGCTCTGGTAGATTTAAATGATTTAGACCAACATGTAAACAGGGTTCAAAAGGTGATAAAGTGAGTAGACACAAGGGAAAAGGGCTGGAACTCAGCAAAGGGGCCCCTCCATATCTTCCAAGCACAGATGTGGATTGATCTGTGCACAGCAGGAGATGCTAGGGACAAGATAGACAGGCAGAGAAATGCTGTGTTGGTGAGCCTGTGGAGGGCTTTAAGACCTGACCAACAATTCACCACAGAAGAGAAACTGGGGACCAGGAGGTGCGGGTAACCCCAGCTGCACCCCCTTCTCCAGAGGAAAGCAGCATCATTGGATGGGACCTCCCCCAACCACTGCCTTAAAGGGGTGGCCAAGGTTTCCCACAGCTGAGGGCCATACTGGGTGACTGTAGGCCACATGTTGAATTGAGGATTTATTGGTCCCTGACTAATATACAAAACACATGGGCCCTAGTGGATACTGAAACAGAGTGTACATTTTTCACAGCAATCCCCAAAAGCATTGGGGCCAGTGGATAGCAGAGGACAGGTATGGGGTTAAAAAACCATACAAGTAAAATGGACTAGACTAATTCTGAGTGGGCAATTATCCACCCCCAGGAGTACAAGATGTGCATCTCTCTCCAAGAGAACCTTTTTAGCGTTGGAAGCCCTGATGGGTCATCCCCTGCATGTTAATATGGGAGAGTTTTGGCTGAGGGTGTGAACAATGGAGGTGATTACTCAGGGGTGGGCAAGATGGGAGCCAGTAAAATTGTGCACCCCATGGAGGGTGGTGAATATCAAACAGCACTGGCTCCTTGGGGGTCAAAATGAAATTGCAGAAACCATCCAGGAACTAGAGCAGGTAGAAGTTATCCATCTAGCCCAGAGTCCTTTTGATAGCCCCATTTGGCCTATCAGGAAGCCAGATGGCTCCTGGAGAATGTAGATTACTGGGAGTTGAATAAAGTGGTGCCTCCCATTCATGCAGTAGTGCCCAACATTTCACTACTAACTGATCAGCTGGTGCAGGAAATGGGGTTCTTCCATGCTATGGTGGACTTTGCTAATGCATTCTTTAGTATTCCCCTAGCTGCCGTATCCCAAGATCAATTTGCATTCATGTGGAATGGACAACAATGGATTTCAGAGTACTTCTTTCTCAAGGTTACCTCCACAACCCCAATGTTTGTCATGGGATGGTGGCCCAGGACCTGGCCCTGTTACCCTGACCTCCTTCTGTAAGGAGGTTCCACTACATAGATAACATAATGTTAACTTTTGAGTCCCTTAGAGATTTGGAAGCTCATTTGGGGAACATGCAAGTGCACCTGAAGGAGTCAGGATGGGAAATCAACCCACAGAAAGTACAAAGGCCTGGTACAGCAGTAAAATTCTTAGAAGATTTATGGTCAGGCAGAACTTGCATGATACCCAGTGTGGTGGTTGAGAAATTCTTACAACAACGTGTATCAATAAATGCTAAGCAATTTCAAGTATTTTGGGGGCCTTTCAGATACTGGCAAATTTTTATGCCTCACTTTGCTCAGGTTACCAGTCCCCTGTATAATCTAATAAAAATAAGTGCTATGTGGGATTGAGATGTAAAGGCCCAGAATGCTTTTGAACAGGCCAAGGTACTGGTTGTGCAAGCTAATCAGCTGTGTGCCCCAATACCTCAGTGTCTCTTCCTCTTGGACATCACCAGGAGCTCTGAGGGTTATGGGTGGGGCTTGTGGCAACAACAATTTGAACAGATTGTGTCCCAATTGGGTTCTGGTCCCAATCATGGAAAGGGGCAGAGTCCTGGTACACAGAGCTAGAATGGCAACTGCTGGCTGTGTACAAAGCATTGCAACGGGTGAAATTCATTACGGGCCCCACCCCCATTACTGTAAAAACCCCATATCCCATAAAAGGATGGTTGAAGGCCTGTTAGCCAAGCCCCTGTCAGGGGTGGCCCAAAACAAAATTCTGCAAAGATGGCATGCATATTTGCAACAGCAAGGGGTGCTGTCAGCAAGCCAGATCACCAATGCCATGAAAGCAGTACTAGGACCAGAGGCATTTCAAGGCACAGAGCCCCTCCCTCCACCTCCTATAGTTGACCCTCCAGCGAGACCCAACTGAGTGCTAGAAGGGGCTCCCCCAATTCTGATGATGCCTTGCATATCGATGGCACTAGCAGGGGTGCCAGACAAGAATGGATATCAGTGGCAATACAGATGAACACTGACACTATAAGGTTAGAAATGGGAGAAGGAGAAAGCAGTCAGTGGGCTGAATGACTGCTGTATCAATAGCACTGTATGGGTAGTAATAATGAGGAAGCCTTGACCAATCACAATTTGTACTGACAGTTGGGCTGTGTTTAAATGCTTAACCTTATGGATGGCTCAGTGGGAGAAAGAAAACTGGTAGGTGATGGGACAGCCACTATGGGGACAACAAATGTGGAAGGACATATATAATAAAATGCAGGAGAAGTTAGTGCCCCTGTTAGTTTACTATGTGGCTGCCAACCACCTGGTGAGTCCACCGGCAATCAGGAAGCTGATGCCCTCATTAAAGTGAGTGCTTTCTGCCCTCATGTTCCCCTAGAAGCAGCTCCCTGGATCCATATCAAGTCTAGCCACAGAGGAGCTGACATGGGATAGAGAATAGCCAAAGCAGCTTGCATTCTGGTAACATATGCTGACATCCAACAGGCTGTCCAGCCTGTGATGTGTGTTCATCGTTACAGCCCTGGAGGATGGAGACCATGATGGGACACATGCACAAGGCAGCTTTCCCTGTGAGAGACTGGCAAGTAGATTATGTGGGGCCCCTGCCTGTCAATGAAGGGTGTAAATATGTTCTCACTTGTGTGGACACTGCCACAGGCCTTACTCAGGCCTTTACTTGCAAGAGAGTGATGGGCAAGGCTACTATTAAGGGGCTTACTGAACTTAGTGTCATGTATGGGTGCCTGAGGTAAAGTGATAGCGACAGAGGCATTCATTACACAGGTACAGATGTGCAAGCTTGGGCTGAGGATCATCAGATTCAATGGTATTTCCAACTTCCATACAATCTTATAGGAACAGTATTAGTTGAAAGAAAAAAATGGGTTGCTAAAGGAGAAGTTGAAAGCCTTAAGCCCAGAAGGAACCCTATGGGGGGAAAAGACCCAGAAGCCATAAGGTTGTTAAACGAAAATCCCAGTACCTGGAGTTTGTTGCCTCCATATGAGCAAAGGGACCTCAGACGTCCCCAAAACTGTAAAGGCAATTGCCAATAATGGTTGTACACCTGAAGTGGATGGTAAGACCCTATTGCTAAAGACACCACATGATGTGAGTGAGGGAGAGGGAGAAATCAAGTTTGGACTAAGCTAGAAACTCCCTGCCACTGGATGAGTGGCTTTCATAGTGCTAGAAGGCACCATGCAGACAGCTGGGGGAGAGTTATCCCCCATTATCCTGTTCAACGAAGGACCTCATGTGCTGCACTATCAATATACAAAGCAAGATGTTCCTGCTGGTGCAATAGTGGTTCATCTAGTGTATGTACAACCATCTAATTATGGATTGGACCTAATGCCCACTCCTAGGGTGGAACACACATCTGGTATTGTAAACAAGACCACCCCCTTGTGGCAGGAGAGGTTATAGGCCCCAGTGGAGAAGCCACTGCAATTGTATTGTTAGATGGATGTGACACACCTACTAAAGTGCCATCCAAGCATTTGTGTTTATGCCCATGGGCTATTATAGCAGTTACTATTTACATGTTCTTGCTTCTTGCTCTTTGTGTTTTTATAGTAGATGGAATGCCATTAAATCAAGTCATCAGCCCATGATACACAGAGGATACAGAGAATTGAAGAGTCCAGTGCCCTATTATAATGGGAAAAAGGTCACCCCACCCCCTCTGAGGCTTAGGGTTATCATGGAAGGGGTGGGCAGAAAGTTTTGTAAGACCCTGTGATGATAAGGCATGAACCCACCTCCTTCCAACATTCTAAAGAAGCCACTCCCATTCCCTTTTCCAGCCAATCGGTTGACCATAGCAGCTTGCAGGGGATGGGCTAAGGTATTAAAAGCCTGGAAAATCATGAAGGTTTTGGAGAATTCTTTTCTCGGGTTGTAACAAGGACCATGGGAAGAAGGGAATGGATGCCACATGTGCCTCCCAGAAGTGAATTTGACTTACACTTATGTTAAAGTATGTATTTAATAAATAGTGTTTCAAGTAAGAGTTTGAAAGTAGAATTTTTGCTCCTGAATGTATAGGTTGAGTATCCCCTATATAAAATTCTTGGGACCACAACCATTTCAGATTTTTAAAATTTGGAATGCCCATCCAGTTAGAACATAGATGTCTAAAACTTTTTAAGAATTTTTATTGAACATTTGTAATTTCATACAACAGTTCTTAATCAAATTTAGACCCTCTTACCCCATCTATGTCCCCCCACTGTACCTCGTGTATTCTACAATACATGTTAAGTCCTATCCAGTCAAGCATTTGTACCCTGATGTCCTACAGTGTAAATTCATCCACTGGAGTCTACTCAGTCCATCTAGAGATCACATATAAGGCATACTTTCCCTCACCCAGTAGCAATCAGTCTCCAATAGTTCTCATCTAGGGATGGCCTGTCACCCATTTCCCTCCTCCCATCTGGGCCCTTGTTTAATTGAGTTGACAGATTGAATTATCTTTACATTAGTAAATTCTATCATACTGCATCTAAACCCTGAACCCTTTTGAAAATTGCCTAATGTTAAAAAACAGACTTAATAAATCATGTCTTTTTTTCAAATTTTAGTTTTCATTTTACTTTCATTCACTCGTATTTGCTCTTACAATTATTTATGGAAATCCTGCTAAGGGGAATATCAGTTTTTCAAGCTAAGTTGATTGTGGCTAGCAAGAGATTGAATGTACTGTTACCTAAACTTTTATACATATTTCAGAAATCATACACATTTTGAAAAAATCTGAATCTCGTAATGCATCATTTAGTCTGCATCTCTGCATAAATTTGAATAATATTGATTTTTGATTCTTTAGAATTAATGGATACAATGCTCCTCATCCTCCTGAGATATCACATGCTACACTGTCCTCAAACTTAACCTTTATTGCAGATTTTGTCCTTTATGCCTTGAATAGCCTTGGGTAAATAAGCAAGCACAATTCTATGACATGCAGACAAGTATCAGCAAGCATTACACTCACCTTTTAACAATGCATCGTGAGTCACTTCTGAAACTGATTTAAATGCATTTGAATGCTCAATCCAATATGAATGTGAAGACATTTAAATAAATGCAGTGTTTTTCTGAATCTGAGATCATGCTGTACATGCTTATGTGAATGTGTGATGTGTAATCAATCAAATAAATGCACTGAATGGATTTATGTCATTTTCTGATAGCACATTCAAATCAATGTCTCCAACATTCACAACAATGTACCATCTAAACTAGCAAGAATATCTTCCTTATTCTTCACAAAGCATGAGTAGTATATAATTTCCACACTAGAGTGATATGTATTTTTTAATGAATGTATGAGACAGTTTTTCATTAATCATCGCAAAAGTTTGTCCTCCTGTTTGATTACATTGCTTTTACAATGCATATTCTTACAAGAAAGTACTTTTGAAAGTACTCTTTGTTCCTTAATCCTATATCTATGATTCTGAGCATAATGATGTGAATTTGAACCTGTTCATTACTTTCCACTCTGAAGATATCTTTGGTAGTTGACACAGGATAACGGAATAAATGTTTCCTGAAGAAATATTCATAATAATTAAAGTGGAGATTGGATTTTTTTCATTTCATCAAAATAAGTAGCTTCCTAAAAATGATGCTTCAAGAAATACTCTTTGTCTCAAAGAAGTTCAAGGCCAGTCTTGGCTACATAGCAAGACCTGATTTTAAAAGAAATTGAAGACTTAAAAACTAAAAAGAAACACTATGTATCGCCTCAAAAATTAAAAATAAATGTGGTTACACAAAGGATTATCATGCCTGAAAGCCTTTATGGAATAGGAAGTGATCCATAAAAATAACTGAAGATTATGGTTATGTCAAATAACCTTGAAAACTGTAGAACAAAATCTTATAATAAGCATTTTACTCTAATGGATATTTGAAAACAATGTTTAGAAATTGTATGTAAAAAACATGATCATTTTGATACTATGGATTTTCTTTTGTCCGAAGTGAGAATGTTGGGGGCATTTGTAAAACATTATTTTGCATGAATAACATTGACATAATTTTTGAGTCTAGGGAGCATCTAAAATTTTGCTTTTTTCCTAAGGATAATATTTTTATATTTGGTAGGCTTTGATACAGACAGGATTAACACCCAAAATAGAAAGATGAATACATCTTTCCAGTGATTCCTTGTTATAGTGAACTTGGCAATACAATATTCTCAAGATGACTCTATGACCTTCTAGTAGCATTTATGGACTGGTATCTTGGGAATATGAAATGTCTGCCATATGCACATGTTGAAAGCTTTTTGCTCTGCTGACACTACTTTGAGATGTTGGAAACTTTCAGTGATATGGCCTAACTGGAAGAAACAGATCACTGGGGATGTGACTGTAAAGATTATACCTGGTACCTTGATGATGATGATATAAGGAATTTTCCAAAATATCCTATCTATCTCTGCTTCCTCTCCACCATGAATTAAAGAAACTCCTATGTAACATGACCCTGCCACCATGATATTCTGCTCACCTGCATAAGGTCAAGGAAATGAGGAACTGATACCCCCAAAGAGATGGGCCAAAGTAAATACTTTTTCTTATGTTTTTATCTGTCAGTTATTTGGTCACCACTACCCCAATGTAATTAATATGTCTGTAAATCATACACAACATACAGTGATAGAAACACACACACACACACACACACACACACACACATGCACATACACACACTTACTCATTCTTACCCTTACCCATATTTCTACTTCAGTCTTCCATGAATAAGGATTCTTCTGCATCCACCTTCCTTGTCTTTGAGTAGAACTGTGAAGTATAAACTGGTCTTCAAATTATGTAAATTAATGCTGAAGTGTATATGTGCATGGGCAATAGATTATTTTTTGCTGACTTCTGTTTTCTTCATCTAGGACAGTGTTGGCACTAAGTGGGCAGGGATGTTTGATGAATGATACAATGGCTTTATTTACTTACCGTTCATAAGACTGGAGAAGTTGCGTTAACATAACTATGAATAAGCAGTTTGATTTCTTGTTGCCTTTCAGTATGGTAGCAAACACTCTGGATCCAGCTCTATCCTTACTGTTTTACATTGCTTGACTTCTCTGAGTGGCATGCTACTTCAACACTTTGAAGAAAGTGGGGTAAATGAATGTTAAGACCTTTTCAGATCTAACATTTATGATTCTTTACATCTTTTGTGAGAATTTCATCATGTTTCAAATTAATCTTACAATAATTTTCAAATTCTAGGCTTTCACAATATATTTGTGACCACAATCTATGAATGGTGAACACCTCTCCTGTACTAACAAATTAAATCCTATATTAGCATTTTTTTTAAAAAAAACAATATTTTACAATTTATTTTTAAATTAATAAATACTTATTATTTGAGAACTTCATGCATATATACAATAAAGTACGAGTGTATCTTCATCATACCTTTCTGCTCCAAATTCTCCCTAGATATTCCCCCACAAAATACGCTGTGCTGGATAAATTTGTCAACTTAATACACCTGGGTAGAGGGAGCCTCAGTTGAGGAATCTCCTCATTGGACTGTGCTGTGTCTGTGTCTGTGGGGTAGTTTCTTGTTTTTTGAGTGATGTGGAGTGTTCAGCCCACTGTGGGCAGGTTTTTCTGTATTATATAAGAAATCAGGCTGAACATGGGTCAGCGGAACAAGCAATTAATCAGCATTCCTCCATGGCATGTAATCCAGCTCCTGCCTCCAAGTTCCTACCCCGAGTTCCTACCTTGGGCTTCTTGATGAATTGGGAGCCAGGAGATGTAAGCCAAATAAACCCTTTCCTCCCCAAGTTGGTATTTGTCAAAGTATTTTGCCACAGCAATGGAGAAACAAATTGGAACACATCCCCTCCCAACTTCACGTTTTCTTTTCCTCCTCTTCCTCCCCCTCCTCCTCCTCCCTCTTTCTTGTTCTTGTTCTTTCTTCCTCTTCCTCTTCCTCTTCATGTTCTTCTTCTTTTCTAAATAACTCACTGAGTCTTCTCAGTACTGCCCACATGTGCATCAGCACAGGCACAGAGAGGTTGTCCAATGGATAATATTTTAATGTATATATCCCCTTTTGAAAATTGTTTGTGTTTAATCTAAATAAAATACCATTAAATAATTCAACAAACTATCTTTGATCTGAACATTTTTATTGTCAGTAACATTATTTATTGCCTATAGCTCAATTTATTTTAGAACTGTTTCATTTCCCCAGAAAATAAACATAAGCACATTCTAATTTAGAGAACTAAATGCAATTTAAATTATGCAGATAATGGGTGTTTTGTATTTCAAAATTCAAGGTTTATTTTTTCCTTTTAAGGTTGTGGTTGTGTGGTATTACTGAAATTATTTTAGCTTCCATACATTTGACTAATGGTTCAATTATTTATTGATGATTAAATTAGAAGTTTCTCATATTTTATTAGTTCAATTATTATGACTGACATGAAAACCATCTGTTAGAGTAATGCCATGTTGCACCTTATCAAGTTCATATGTAATACTATTGTTCCTCTAAAATATTATGTGACTATGTAGATATATGGACTTCTTTATTATAGTATATTCATTGTTATTACTGAAACTGTGCCTTTCTCTAAAGCTTTAATTAACGAATTCTAAAGAATAAAAATTAAATTGGGTAAAATTATTTAAATGCATATCATCTTTGGTATGATATTACTGTAATGTCTAAATTATGATATTTAAAGTAATTATTGAAACCTGTCAATGGTTTGATCTTTACTCAAAACTTTAGAAACATCATCTGCTAGAAAACTGCAGTATAAGAAATTGAAAGCTAAATAGCAATGATTCGCTTTTCTCTGTAAGTTTTCTCTGTAAGTTTCAGTGTTTCTTTTGTTTTCCACGTTGTGGTGACAGATTATGCTGAGTCATAGAATATTTTCTGCTTTTAAAAGCACATATTTCTGGAGTGCCAACTGAGGTTACAGATTGCTCATACTTGCATGTCATTGGCTTGAGGAAAACTGCATAAGTTTATGGTATACATTGTGCATTTAAATTTCACACGTAGCCATTTTTCAAATATGTATAATGTAAGAGCTTCTTCCTTTTATCTCAAAGGAAACTCCCTTTCCTCAGGGAAATGAAACCAACTCAAAGACCTACCATATGTGAATTCATAATAGAGATAGTTTTTACCATATGTGCTATAAAGACCAATATTTCAAGATATTTTCAACTTTAACTCTGAATTTCCTGTCCTCTGTCAATTTAATCTAAGGTTTTTAAAAAATATTATCATGAACTGAATGTAACTCATGTGAATTATACATTGATGTAATACTTTAAAACACTGGAGAGTAATTATTCACTCATTCTGTAATCACTGAAGTAACATTAATCATGTTGACTCAATTTGAAAGTCATATGGTACACAGTCCACAGATCCAAAAATTCAACTATATGCCTTGTCAGTATTCATAATCCATTTGTTCAGAAATTATGCTTTGTCAGACAAAAAGGCGTTTTCATAGTACCACAGATATATTTCACTCTTACATGGGGTTTACTGTAATAAGATATTGACTATACCTGAATAAATGATTGACCTAAATCCTGTAGCCAACATTCCTTAGGACCATTTGAATAGAAAGCTATGTCCAGCATATAAATGTGAAAAATATAGAGATAATCGCATTCACCTATTATAATTTTCTTTTTCCAGTTCTTTTGAGATCAATGATAGCATATTATCATAAATAAATTATTAGATTTTGATTAAATGTATTTATTAGATTTCAAATAAATTCTAAATAAAAGATTAAACTTCAATAGTGTACAATATAAGTTTGCAAAGGATGTGTTAAACCATAAAAGAAGACTTGTACAGATATAAATTTTAAGAGAATGTGTTTGTAACTATAATGTAAAATCTACCAAATAGTATAAAGTGTGAATATTTCCCACAGAAAGTAATTTTCAACTTCGATAATTGATCCTTGTTTGAATTCAGAGTTTTTTTTCCTACCATACCATTCATATAAAGGACATTTTACAATCAACCATGAATGAATTGATTTGAATTGCATTGGCATTGGATGCTCATGTAGAAATTCAAGAGGTAGACTCAAGAGCAATTGCAATCCTGAGATTGTTTTCTGCAAAGATCTTTTGAATTATGCATAAAAGACATTTGGTTTCTGCTGTTTGAAGTTTATAATTCAGAAAGCTATTTAAATATTAATGAGTTGTTTGGGAAGTTTTACCAAACAGATAATGACCAGGCAGAATAACTGTACAAAATATAAAGGAAACTTTAGAATTTTAACTTGATATTTTCTATCTGGAATATTCTATATTATTTATTACATTGTAATGTTTAATTAGTACATGGAATATTACTAGAAAGTCATTGTTCAGTCTTCTTAGTACCAAATATAAGCTGAGAGAAATGGTCTTTCCATAAATAACTTGGTTCCTCCAAAAGATTTTGATTTGTTGGGAACTTATTCACATAAATGAAGATTATAAGTTGAAAAATAAGTCAACTGACATTAATAACTTATGAGTTACCTGAAATACATTGAAATGAGAAATGAAATAAGAAGAAAAATAAAGAATTCTACTGATCAATGTGCTTTCAAACCGTGACTATGTTTTCAAAACTTAAAGGAAAAAGCAGATTTTTTAAAATACAAAGTTGACAATTATCTACATATTAACTTACTGGATACTTTAATAAAGTTTTTGCATTTGTTCTTCTAAATATATTTAATTCAATAAATCAGGTATTGTTGAAATTTTTGAACTCTTTATAATGTTGTGGTTTGCAAATATAGTTATCATTCAAGTTTCGTGGATTTGTATATGTTCAAGTGGAATTTTCAAAATTGCTAGGTGTGGTGGTGCATGCCTTTAATCCCAGTCCCTGGGAGGGAAGCATAGGCAGATGGATCTCTAAAAGACTGAGGCCAGCCTGGCTCACATAGTGATTTCCAGGCAGGCTCAGATTAGGGAGACCCTGTCAAAAAAGTTGCATGACTAATTATGAGGAGGTAGTCTAGGAAATCTAGGAAGCTGTGAGCCTTAAAGTCAATTTTTGTATTAAAACACGATAATCTACAACATTGTTTTAAAGGTTACAATTTCTCTCATTCTGTTAAAATTTTTTGATGGTATAAAATTAAAAATTATTTTAAAATATGTTAAGGTGAGCTAGGAACTCAAGATTTCAAAGTTAATGCATGGTACTATATTAAAACTAATAAATCTGAACACAATGTTTATGTCTTCTAGCCCTTGAATTTGCAAAATTGCAAAGCCTTACCTATTATTACATCATTTATAGTGCTGAGCATTTAGCTTTAGGGTAAAGAATATGAAGTCAGAGAAGCTTGATGTCATTCTTTACATTTCACAAGCAGTTGATTAAATATCATGTTGAGAATACATTCTGGGACCCACACTTCCAGGGTTCCCTATATCATGTCCTGACTCACATCTCAACTTTACCTGTGTGCTAACCATGGCCAGTGAATCATTTCATGCTCACCTCTCAGGTGATTATTTATACCATAAATCAAAATTTCTCTTTGTAACTTCTCAGCTTTTATCTAAGTAACTATGCAGGACTTTCTAAGAAACTTGGAACTGTATCTGCTTATTTTTTCATATGTACATTTTCTGCTAGTGAGGACATCATTCTCACGGTGAGTTAGAAAACATTCATTCATAAACTACCTTATCCTCAGAACTGTATTAATTTCCTAGTAAAACACAATCATCCTCTAGATTTATAGGCTCAAAATCTTACTACGTCTTTTTTTTTCCAATTTCTATATCAATTCATTACTTTCTATTGTCACTACCACTAACCTATATTATCGAACTAGTCACTACATAATTACTCTCATTAATGTTTTTTCATTTAATAAATATAGTATTGGAGCTGAGAAGCAGCTCAGTGGCAAAGTCCTTACCTAGTACACGTGAAGCAGTTCAGGGAACTGACAACAAAGAAGACAGGCCACTATGGGGGTAAAGGAGAAGAAGAAACTCAAGAGAGGGGATAATAGGGGATACGTATTATTAAGGGGAAGATGGGATATTTTAACTGTGGATGGAGAAGGGATGTTAAATAGGGAGAGAAAGCAGAGAGAAAAATAAATCTCTGGTGGTGCGAAAAGCCAGAGAGAAATGTCTTAAATCAACCCCCCACCCCCAAATGCACATAAATATCTGAACATAAGTTCATGTGTACACCTGAAGGATATATAACAAGAAACATGGCTCCATACAGGAGAAACCACCCTCAAGTTGTGGGCCAGAGTAGTCCAAGAGACTCAAAATAACAGAAGCCATTGCTACAGCCCTTGAATCTCTCCCAGAACTTGAAAGAAGACCCCCGATGCTGAAGAGAGGATATACTTTGGACTAGGACTTGGAGCAATTGAATTTGAACTGACTTGGAATCCTCCTCCCTGAAGAATAGCTCTCATAGTACTACAAGATACTATGCAAGTTTCTAAGACAGAAAAATCAATCAATGGTCCAATCCAGCTGTAAATCCTAATAATCACAATGATTAACACAACTTATCTCTATTTGTACAGTAGTGGCACTTTTAGCTTCAAGGTAATTAACAGGTATCTGATTGGATTTAAAGCCTTATGAATGGGAGGGAACTCATGGCTGACACTGTAAACAGCCAAATACAAAAGTCTGGAGAGGTTATAGATCCTTGAGAAAATTCTATCTTTGGCATATCTCTAGACTAATGACATTTCTTACGTATGCTAAATATGGATCTTTACATTTACAGAAAAGTACACTGTATGCCATTCATCAAAGAAGCTTCTTTTTGCAAGAGATTGAGACTATTACAGAGTTCCACAACTGGCCACACACAGAGAATATATGTCTGAGAGATACCCACACCTAAGTGACACATCTACAGTGGAAGCTCTATACCTAAGGCTCATGGAACATAGTAGAACAGGGGGTAGAGAGAATACTATATATTCCCTTTCTCAGAAGTGAAGCTTCTTCATACAACAGAGTGTGATACACAGTGTAGACTACAACTAGCTAAATTTTAGAGAATAAGAGACTGCAGAGTGCTTTCCTGGATAGGACTCCTATATTAAACCTCACCTATCCAATGCTCAAACATTTGTCAGTTCTTTGTGGTGGTTAATAAAAATCAAAATCCCCTTTTCTAGTTTCTTCAAATGCATAGTAGATGATTGTTATCTATAGTCAATATTGACACCATCTAGCTGTACCTGAGTATTGTACTGAGTAGCCTTCTCCTCCCTGGATCCTACACTGTCTGGCTGGAATACATTCTACCCTCAGTGGCTACAAGAACAGGCATTTTGTGTTCCACATATGAATGGTTGAATGACTTGCATTTATTCTCCTGACATTTCACTTCATGGATGATCTCTATTTTCATCAATGTTGTTACAAATGGCAGGATCTAATTTTTTTATGGCTGAAATACTCCTTTGTGAGTATATACATATCCTATATCTATTTTTAACTAATAGACAAGTTGTTTCTATTTCTTGACTATTGTTCATAATAATGTACTGAATCCATCAGTGAAAATTAGTATTCAACAAGCCGGTTTCCTGTCAATTAGATGTATGCCCAGAGGTAAGTTTGTATCAAATGACAGTTCTATTTTCGATGTTTCTAGGTACTTCAATTCAATTTTCAACAATGTCATCACTAATTAAATTTCTACTAACAATCTGAAAGGATTCTTTTTCACTACTGATTATGTTTCACATTTGATAGCAACAATTCTTATCGAGATAAAGTAGGCTCATTGAGATTTTGATTTGCAATGCCCCAAGGATTAGTGATATCGGACATTTTTCATATATGTCTCAGTCACTTGTGTATCTTCTCTTAAGCAATACCTACTGAGGTCTACTATCTATTTTTTGAATAAATTATTTGACTTTTTTGCTTTTGTATTTATGGAGCTCTTTGGATAGTCTGAATACCAAACTCTTGTCCCTGACGCAGTAAGTAAAATTATATGTCACTCCATAAAATACTATTTTTTTTAATTTTCTGTGAAGAAGTTTTCAATGGGAAGTAATCCAATTTGATTATTTTTGCTTTAGCTCTTTATTCTTTTGGATGTTCATCCTCTATCAAGTTGTTTTACTGAACTGTTTCCCCTATGCTTTCTTCTTGTAATTTGATAGTTTCTGGACTTAAAGTGTTGCATATATTTAGAATGTTTTTGTTTGATTGGAAAGACATATGAGAATTTTTTCATTCTGCATTGGAAACGCCAATTTAACAGGACCATTTATTGATGAGTTATTTTTATTTTCCTCAGTGGATGTTATTAGCATCTTTGTCAAAACTCTATTGACTGTAAACACATGATTACTTTTAGGTCTTCTCTTCTGTTCCATTTCTCTGTGTCTATTTTAATAGCAATGCCACGCAATGTTGCTTTTGTTAGCAGACATTTACAGTATGTTTAAAACAAATGGCGTAACCAATCCTGCATTTTTTTTTCAACATGACTGTCTACTCAGTGAATTTTGTGATACATTTTAGGGTTTGCTTTCTGGGGTAGTTTTAATTAATATCTCCCATAGGCTCCAAGTATTTGGACACTTGAACCCCAGTTTGTGGTGCTTCTTGGGGATTATCATGGAACTTTTAGAAGGTGTGTCCATGCTGGAGGAAGCATATCACTGGCGTCAAGCTTTGAGAGTTGTGAAACCTGGCTTAATATCCAGTTTAACTCTTTCTTGTGCCTGTTTGAGTATGTGAATGCTCAGTTTTCTGCCTCAGTCACCGCCTCCTGTCTTGTTCCCCTTCATTGTAGACTCTCCATTATGGAACTGTAGGTCAAATCATCTTTTCCATCTGTAAGTTGCCTTGGTCATGTTGTTTTATCATAGTAAGAAAAAGTAACTGATAACCTTGGTGTACTTCTATAAAAATGATATTGATTCTTTGACATGGTTTATTTTACATCAGATTATATGGAAAATTTAGTAATATCAAATTTCATAATGCTTGAATATTGGATAACTTTGTACATTTTTGTGCCTCCTTCAATTTCTTTCATCAGTGTTCATCATTTTACTTATATCTATTTCATTTTTGGTCATATATATTCTTAGGCACTTTTTTGAGGTGGTTGTTGCAAACAAGTGCTTTATTAACTTCTCCTTCAATAGATTCACTTCTGCCAGGAGTAATGCTACTTTTTATTATATTTTATTGAATGTTTGTGAATTCATATAGTATATTTTTATCCTATTTAGGCCCCCTCCCCCCGACCTGCACTCATATATTGCACGCTGCCCTGAACTTCAAGTACTCTGTCATACAGGGTTTGTAGCCTGCAACTATGCAAAATGTGAATATAGCACTTCCTGGCTTCTTTTGAGTTATTGTTTGGGGTTTTTCTATGTATGACTCTTTGACTTCTGCAGACAGTAGTCATTTGACTTCTTCCTTTCTAATTTGGGTGCTTTAGGTTTTTCTCTTGCTTCATTGCTCTGTTTCAGTCTCCCTCTCAGTAGTGTCTTGAGTAACAGTGGCAAAGTGATTATATTTGTACTCTCCTTTTTCCAGATCTTAGATAGAAAGCTTTCAGATTTTACCAATTCAGTGAAATGCTATTGTCTTATTATAATGCCCTTTATTATGGTGAGATGCTTCTTTTATATAAATTTGATCACTATGTTTATATGAAGGTATGCTTACATTTACCAGCTCTCATTTCTGAATCTGTCAAGGTGATCCTATTATTGTTTCATTTCATCCATTCAATGGGTTATTTCACATTTACTAATTACTTATGTTGAATAATATTACATTACTTAAATAAATATCAGTTCATCATAGTGAATTATATGTTTTATGTGCCATTGAGTTTATGTAATTCATATTTTGATGATAATTTTTGTATTTATATATATAAAGAATATTGGTTATTGTTTTCTGTGGGATCCCTGTCTGATTTTGATAGTAGGAAAATGCTGACCACATAGAATAGGTTGAAAGACTTCTTTCTTCTTCAGTTTGTTTGGAAAACTTAAGGAGAATTAGTGTTAGTTATTTTTAAAAATATATTATTTTATTAATTATTGTTGTGTTTTAACGATGCTTTTATGAATGTGGGCATGACTGACTTTGTGATGTAGGTTCTGTAGTCTCAAACCTACTTGGTTTCTGGAGACCAAATTAGGTACCCAAGCTTGCCCAGCAAGCACATTTACTTGTGGGGTACTTTTTCTGTTCCTTCTATTAGTTCTTCCCTGAAGAATTTAAGAGTGGAGTATTTGATCCAGGTCTTTTCTGAGACACAGTTTATTGTTCAGTTAAATTGATTGGTTGTTAATCTGTTCAGGCTTTCTGATTCTTCCTGATCCAGCCTTGGTAAATTATATGTGTCAAGGTATTTGTTCATTTAATTCTAGTTTATGAAATTTGGTGGCATATATTGTTCATAATAATTGCCAATAATTCTATATATTTTTGTGGTGCCAGTTGTAATTTCTCCTTTTGCATAATTTAATTTATTGATGTTTGAGTCAAATCTATTTTTTTTAGATTCAACCTGTATTTTCATAGGATTATTAATAAAAGTACATATTGAGATTATCTAAGACTAAAATTTGGCAGTAGTTATATGCAGAAGGCAAATATAATAAGAAATGATGTCTAATATCCACACACTAGCTCTCTAGCTAAAAATGTAGCATCTATGTTTAGACCATGTTTAGAGTGGCTTAGCCAGCGTGAGTCCTGGGTTCTATCCCCAGTACTATAAAACTAAACAAAAATTAACTAAAAATAACATCTTCTAAACCTGGAGATGCTGTCTATGGTTGGAGAATTTTATAAATGAATGTTTCGTGGACATATGCAACTGAACACTGAAGTGACATTTCTTATATTCTTGGTTGGTTATCCATGTGTATATTAATATGTGCTATCTTATTCTTAGGAATGCAGTATTACTGTACATTGTGATTTTTTTTACTAGACAGCTTGACATAAGAGAATTACCTGGCAAGAACATATGCATGAAGGATTAGCTATCTCAGGTTGCTTTGTGAGCAATTTGAGATTGTTTTGATTAAGCATTATTCGATATGGGAAGATCTACCTTACTGTATGCAACACAATTCACTAGGCAGAGGGTCTTGGACTACATAAGAGTGCAAAGAGCCACATGTGTCAGGCAGGTATGGAATTCATTTCTCTCTGTGGTCCTGGCTGTGTATGATGTGATCAGCTGTCTCAAGCTTCTGCTGTTTTTTCTTCCCTGTAAAATGGACTATAACCTGAAAAGTGCAAACGAGATAAACCCTTTCTTATCTGAATTGCTTTTTGTAAGGGTATTTCATAAGAGCAACAGAAATGAAACCAAAACAGATATTATAATAAATGTATGCTTCTTTTAATAAATGTCAAGTGAACTGGCAATTCAATATAGTTCAAAGAATGTTACCTATGATCCTAAATAAGGATCCAGTAATACACTTTATTTTGAGTTCTAGTTAAAAATAAGTCCTTGAGCACCTATCTCCATTGCATTTATGCTTCAGTGCTTGAAGGGACTTTATGTGGAATGTGCTGTACATCCAAGATAATCATGATTAAATGTTTTGTTGTTGTTGTTGTTGTTGCTTTATTTTTTTTTTTTTTGGCTAATTGTCATTCTGTCAAAGACTAAAGGCCAGCTTTGCATCCAATGAGGATCTCTCCCTATTGTGTCCTGTACTTGACTTACAGGCAAGCCAGAGATAAAGTCACATAATACCTGAGGGACAGGTTTGTGCATATGCTGATGGTAAGGGCCTATGTCATCTGCATGGCAAAATACCTTCCATCTACTAGGCACTGAGGAAAATGAAAGAAAAACATGCTTATCCCTAACAAAATGCTGAGCTTGAATTTGGGCATTACATGCTGGTTCAGTTTGCAATTTAATTAAGTAAAACATTCACATGACTCACTCTGAAGTCAGAACTGTGCAAATGTATCATAAATCAGATATCCAAAAATGATAATAACAGAATATAATCTATGTCTAGTTATTAATAACCTATAACCATTGTATCTAGGAAGGAACAATGACATCTTTTAAAATTTCTATTGAATTTTTATGATTTTCATACAATATAATTTGATAGAGCTTAGATCCCCTCCCCTATCCACAACTATTCTTACTGTCCCCTCACTAATTTAATGCACTCTGTTCCCCGTAAAAAACTGTTTCTTGCCTCAAGTGACAGAACTTCCTTGCGTTAGGTTGAGATTTCTTACCCAATTTGCCAAGACTAAACTGGGATTTTGTATGTTTTGAGCTTGCATGGGAATTACACATGCTGTCATCATTGGTGTGAGATCATTTGAATAACTGACCAGCTATTTGAAAAACTATTCCTTTCTGGTATCAAGCATCTCTGGCTATTACAATCTTTTTGGCCCTCTAGTGCAATGATCCTGGAGCCTTGGAAGGCAAAAGTTGGTAATAGGATAAGCACTCTGCAGGCTCTTGTAATCTGCACATTGGCCAGTTGTTGTGGGTTTCTGTGTTAATCACCATCTGCTGTATAAAGAAACTTCTCTAGTGAAATTTGAGAAATCTATTCATTTTATGTGTTGCATTGATGATGTATCATTTAGGGCTAAGCATCTCACAGATACTTGTTTTCTGCATTTGACTAGTAGTATAACTCTGCCTTAGTCTCCATATGTTGCATAAAGAAGCTTTGATGAGAGCTGAGATGTTAACTTGTCTGTAAATATGAGAATGCATATATAGAATATAGTAAGAAATTACATTGGTCTTGGAAGATGGCAAATGTAGGCTTTGATCTAGGATTTATGACTTCTTCAAGCATGTGTTTATGACTTCTTCAAGCTATGTTTACAGTATGACACATAAATTCCATCCTATGAAGAGTACCTTAATTCCAATTAGAAAGCTGTTGATTACACCCAAGATTATGTGCCACTACTGCAGCAGAAACAGTAGTCTGCTATGCCAGTCATTGATTTTTTTAGGGTTTACAGCTGAGTAGGACTTTGGCAGTTGGTATAGTATCCACTGATACCATGAGCCCTAGTTTATAGGAAAGAGTTGTCCATGTCACTTTCAGCTCAATTGTTCCAACTCCTGTGTCCATAGTATGGTCTATTTTCAGCATTAGGGTCTAGCCTTCAAATTCTGAGATGCAGTCAAGGGCTATAGCCATAACCTATGTTATTTTAGGAGTCTCTTAGACTACTCTGACCAACAAATAAAAGGGAGGCATCTCCTCCCTGCCACCGTGCTTTTTGTTATATAACTTCAGCTTTACATATGCACTTGAATATATATTGTATGTATATTTTTTTCAGGATTGTTAAGAAATAAATTTCCTTCTAGGTTTTGACAACAGCTCTGCTATTTATCTTTCTTTACTTTTCCTTGTAAAACCATCCCTACTCCCTCTGTAGGAAAACTACCCCCTTTCCTCATTTCCTCCTTGATAACACCTTCTCCTAGTACTCCCTCACTTCCTCTTCCCCTTTTTCCCCATGGTTCATTTCTGTTTTCCTGGTTGCTGCAGTTATATAAGAATATATACTCACATCAAGGGTATGGAGCTAAGATTCACAAATGAAAGAGAAAATTTGTCAATTGTTTTACTGAGTCTGTCTTATTTCACTTAGTATAATAGTTTAGATTTCTATCCATTTACATATAAATTTCATGATTTTGTTTTGCTCTACAGATTAATATAACTCAATTCTGTAAATATACCACATTTTCATTATCCATTCATCATTTACTGAACATTTAGAACATTTAGATAATCGATTTCTTAGCTATTGTGAAAAGAATAGCAACAAATATGGCTGTGCAAGTGTTTCTGCAGGTGTATGAGTCATTCAGATACGCCAAGGAGTGGTATAACTGGGTTATATTGTAAATTATTTTCAAATTTTAAGAGTTATACATATATATTTCCACAGTGGTTGCACCAGTTTGCGATTCCACCAACAGTGGATAAATGTTTCCCTTTCCCCACACTCATGTCAGCATTTAGTGTCATTTGTTCCCTTGATTTTAGCCATTGAGCAAAGGGTTAGATGAGCTATTAATGCAGCTTTAGTTTGCATTTCTGCAATTATTAAAGATGTTGAACACTTTTTTATGGTACTTCTTAGTCATTTTTATTTCTTTTTGAGAGCTCTTCATTTAGATTCATAGCCAATTTCTTTTCTAGCTCATTTGTGTTCTTAATTCTTTGCTTTTTTAAATGTTTTGTGTCATCTGGATATTTATCCACTGTAAGACGTATAACTGGTAAAGACATTTTTCCCATGCTGTGGGATCCCTCCGTACTTGATTAGTTATTCATTTATTTTTTGCTATACAGAATATCTTTAGTTTAATTCAATACCATTTGTCAGTTGTTGACCTTAATTTCTGAGCAATGGACATCTGGTTTAGAAAGTTCTTTCATGCACCTTTATCTTATAAGATACTGAGTATGTTTTCTTCTAACAGTTTCAAGATTTCAACATCCACATTGGGGTCTTCGTTCCATTTGGGGTTGAATTTTGTCCAGGGTGATAGGTATGGTTCTAATTTCATTCTTCTATACATGGAGATTCAATTTTACCAGCACCATTTACTGAAGAGGCTGTCTTTTCTGTCTTTTCTCCAGTGTGTGCCCTTTGGTACAGTTCTCGAATATCAGGTAGCTGTAATTGTGTGTACTCATATTTGGATATTAAATTTCTTAATTAATCTACAAGTCCATTTTGAGCCAACACCATGCTATTTTTTTTATGACAACATCTCTGTAATATGGTTTGAGGTTTGGTATGGTAATTCCCTGGCATTGCTCTTGGTGCTCAGGATTGCTTTGGCCATCCAGCACTTTTATGTTTCCATATGAATTTTAGAATGAATATTTTTATTTCCTTATTTCTTTATTTTCTGAAGACTGTTATGGAAATATTGATTGGGACTGCATTCAATCTTTAATTGCTTTTGGTAGGTTGGTCATTTTCACAATTTTAACTCTACCATTCCATGAGCACTGAACATCTTTGCAAATCCTTGTGTCTTGCTCAATCTTTTTCCTCAAAGATTTAAAGTTTTCATTGAAGGGGTCTTTAATGTCTTTGTTTTGGTGTTTCTCAATATTTTTTGAAGGTATTATGAATGTGAGTGTCCCTGAAGCCTTTCCCTGTTTCCTTCTTATTTGTATAAAGAAAAGCTATTAACCTTTATTTTATCTCAAAGAGAGGCAATTTTTAACATATTTTTCAAGAAATAACAAAGCAGGTTGCAGGAAAAAAAATATATATATAAAATGATGTTTAGGGGTGGGGATAGCAATAAGAAATCAAAGACGAAAGGATTTGCCAACATGGGATCAACTTTGGTGGAATAATGAAGGATTTTTTTTTTAAATCCTTCAAGTTTATTGGGCTTGCTAACAGAACATAGGGTGGGGGTTTATTTATAGAACAGTAGGCATCCCTGCATTTACAGCTGTGCTGGAAAGTCTATGCTTAAGTATAGGTCTTGTGACTTCCAGACAGCTGCATAAGATGGCTATAGAGGTGCCTTATAGCATGTAGCTAAGGTCCACTGATTGTTTGGGAGTGTTAAATGACTCCCCCATTGACTCCATGATGTACATGAGAAGGAGGTGTGACCACTATGCTGGCATAATGGTTGGAAGACACTTCCACATAACACTCTAACCCTTCCTCTGGCTCCTACATTCTTTCTGACAACCATTTTCACAAAAGTCCCTGTGCCTTGGAGGGGTGATATGTGTTGGTTGATCTTTCTCCCATTGTGGCAATGTGCTGAACTTTCTCATCTCTGCATCATCTTTTTTCCATAAGCTGTTGGACCATTTCAGTGGGAGTCCCTATACTATAAAAACACAAACAGCAAGAAGCAAGAACATCTAAACAGTGGCTGCTATAATAACCTATGGGCACAAATGCTTGGATGGTACTTTAGCAGGTGAATCACATCCATCTAAAAAAACAATTGAGGTGGCTTCCCCATTGGGGTCTGTTTCTTCCCCACCACAAGGGGTTGGCTTGGTCTATAGTACCAATGCGTGTTCCACCTCTAGGAGCAGGCATTATATCCAATCAAAAATTTACTGGTTGTAAATACACTAGAACTGCTACTCTTGTACCAGCTGGAATATCTTGTTTGGCATATTGATAGTGCCACAGGTGGCATCTGTCAACGACCAAAAGTATAGGGGATAGTTTTCCCCAAGTCATCTGCATTTCATCTCTGGCACTATGAAAGCTACTCATTTAGTGGCAGGGAGTTGCCAGCTTAGTTCAAGCATGATTTCTCTCTCTTCCACATACATCATGTAGTGTCTTCAGCAATAGGTTTTTACCGTCCAGTACTGGTGGAGAAATGTAGCAGGAGGCCTTCAAAGATGGCGTGGACCCAGAGCACTGGGATTCAGTGAGAATTCACTTCACTTCTTGGTCCACAAATAGCCCTCCAAAAGGAGCCCACACCTCTGTACCCTGCTCATGAGACCAGTGACTGCTGACAGACTCCATGGCGCAGACCAATCAGAAAATGATATGCTGACTAAAGGGACTTGGGGGCGGAGAAAAGGGAGATATGAGGTCTGCCTCGTCCTGTATTAAATGAGTCTGCAGCACCTTGCCTAGTGCTTCTTCTACCCAACTCCCGGGGTCTGTGTGTTGTGACTCCATGCCTCTTACCCCCTAATCGGCATGGTACCCAATCCAGGTTAGGGTCTTCACAACTGGCCTGAGGAGAACCCGCACCACCTGGCGCCTGAACAGGGACTCCTGCCCACTGTGTTGGTGACACCCAGAACCTCAGTTAGTTTGGTAAATAGGCCCCTGATCTTGTCTGTTTCTTCGGCTGCTCGAGGGTAAGTGAATAGCACCCTCCTCTGTCCCCTCCACCCTGTCTGTCATCTTTATTGTTGGACTAGTTTGTTAGATCAGCGAGGCACACTCCGCCACGCAGTCCCGAAGCCCACTTCGGCACCCCCCCCCGCTCATCCCTGTGAGTTCACATAAGGGCTGATCCGGGCTTCAGGTCACCCTGTTGCCTGTCCCGGAGACACCGTATGAGCATACGGCTAGAGGTGTCACAGCCTTCAGAAGTCCCTCACTGATCACAAGACATTTGGATCCCATACACCTCTACATGTTGGAGTGGTTTACATCCTAGTGGCTCACAGTGCTTCTTTGCTTCCTTTGTGCCCTCTTGGTAGTCACCCTTGTCTTCTACTTTTGTGGCAAATTCCCCTTTGCAAGACCCTCCCACAATGGGCAATTTATCACCACAATGCAGGGAACCATAAACCGCAGCACTAAAGGTGCTCCTTAAAACCAGAGGTTTGAAAGTGAAACCAAAAGATATTGAACACTTTTGGGATGAAGCCACTAATTTGGCTCCGTGGGTCTCCCCTGAAAACATATGGGACCCTGACACGTGGATTCAGGTCCTCTTCCTGGCCTGAAAAAGGGAGGTTGGGTCAGGGATCACTCCCCCCGCATCATTCCTACCGATCCTCCTAGCCATCGTTGCTAGCCTTAAATCCTCCTCTCCTGAGGAAGTCATCTCGGCCTACAACAAACACTGCTGGGAGCAATCTAGTGTAGATCTGGCTATTACCTTGACCCCGGATCCCCTGGATCCCCCACCCAGAGGTGGACGCTGCCTCTGCACCCACTTCCAATAAGGAAGGAGCTCCTTTGCCTATATCTCAGGATACTCTCCTAGAGCTACCATGCCCCAAAATTCCCCTGACCCATTACCCATGGAAGGAGTTACTCTCTCCCCCCACAGTCCATTAACCATCCTGCCTCTTCCCCTGCTAATGTGCCCCTCCCTCCTAGACTGCCCTCCTTAAAGCCTCCCCCGCCTTTGTCCACATTTCCAGTTAACGTCAGCCCCGATGCGGTGCAGCATCCACGGCTGCCCACCCACTTGCTGACCTTGTTCTTATCCACAAGGCAGCTGAGCAATCTGGCCCTGACTCCCCATATTTTGAACAGGTTCTTTGCCAGTGGTCCTTACAGTTACAAATCCACTATGATTGGTATAGCTTACTAAAGGCAGTCTTCGAACCCTGAGTCTTTCTAAACTGGCACGCAGCCTATGATGGTTAGGCTGAAAGCCAGGCATGCCATATGGCCTCAACATTACGTTGGACATGCTCACGGGATGCAGACAATATACTGACCCCATCTCCCAGTCTACTACTGGCCTCCATGCCTATTTCCAACAAGTTTCTGACTTGGCCTTTAAGGCCCTTAAATGTTGCTTCCCCTGTGACCCACAAGTCTTTTTCCATAATTTGATTCAACAGTCAGGGGAGTCCTTCACATACTTCCTTACCCATGTCACCAAAGCAGTAGAATGGAGGGTGGAGTCTGGACCCACCGGAGAGGTGCTTATCAAACAATTAACTTGGGAGGGACTAAACATTCCTACTCTTAATGCTATGCTCCTGTCCGCAAAGATAACATTCACAAATGGATACTTGCTACTAGAGACTTGGACCCTAGGGTGGGCCCTATTGAGGCTTTGACCACCTCCTTGGAGACTCTTTTATCTCAAGGAAAACCCACCCACTTTGGCACACGGGAAGTCTCCTGGAACTGTGGGGGCCTTGGCCACTTTTGTAGCCACTGCCCAAGAGGTACAGTCCACCCCAAGACTCGCTGCCCCAAGTGCAAAGGAGGGTTCCATTGGGCTAAAAACTGTAGGTCACAGCCTCAACTGGACTCGGCTCCTTTAAACTTTACCCGGGGCACCCCTCAGCCCTGCCCACAAGAGGGGAAATGAGACAGATATTATAGACTCTCCCAATCCTCAACCACTCCCCACTAATGACCCTGTTCCTAGATGGAACTGCCATAAAGGGCTTAGTCTAGACACAGGGGCTGATGTCACCATTATATCATAAACTGAATCCCTTAAATTCCCTCATTGGAAATAAAGGCCAGGCCCACCAATAAAAGGAGTTGGCAGCACAAAAGGTACCAAGCTGGTCACACGTCCAGTATATTGGAAGGACTTGGATGGGAACCAGGGCACAGTTACCCCTATAGTAGCAGATGTTCCCCATAACTTGTGGGGTTGAGATGTCCTAGAGGACATGGGCACGGTCGTTACTATGGATGACCATGCCTTTTATGATGATATCATGCTCCATGATAACTTGGGACTATCAGGAAAAGGACAACACCTTGCCCAACACCCCCAATCCTAATGGCCACTGCCTGCCGGTTCAATATATTCTCTGACAGCCAGTATGCAATTCAGGCCCTCAGATGTCTTCCCTTTGCTCGAGTAAAAGGCCATAAGGATCCCATCACTAGAACGATGAGAGCTCTCCAGATTATCTTAGATAACAGACAATGGCCCTGGAATATCTCCCACATAAGATCACACACCAAGCTCCCTGGGATCTTGGCAAAGGGAAATGACAAAGTAGATAAGCTTAATATGTCTGTAGAGATTCCTCTGCTAGAACAAGCCCGAGCCTTACACCAACAATTTCACCTTTCTCTTCGCAGTCTGCACCGCCTTCTACCCAACCTACCCATCTCTCAATGCAAACATCTGAGCAGATCTTGCATTACATGTGCACCCCTTGATCCCTTAGTCCCCCTCAATCGATATGGAGTTAACCCACGTGGTCTCCTACCCAATGCCGTCTGGCAAATGGATGTCACCCATTACAACTCCTTTGGCAATCTTAAGTATGTCCATGTCATTGTTGACACTTACTCCTCCTTTATTTTCAGCATTGCTCAAACCGGTGAAAAGGCCGCACACACCATTAAGGCAGTCAAATCAGCAATGCTGGTAATGGCAGTGCCATGGACCCTAAAAACTGATAATGGGCCAGCTTACACCTCTCTACAATTCCAATCATTCCTGTCAACATGGAAAATTAGCCACTCCCTTGGCATCCCTTATAATCCACAGGGACAAGCCATTGTGGAGTGGGAAAATAGGACCCTCAAAGAAACATTACAAAAATTTGCTACCCCTGAGTCTAATTGAAGCTCTATTCAGCATTAATTTCCTGTCCTTCGACGAAAATGGGTTGAGCCCGGCTTACAAACACTGAGCCACCATACCTAAGCCTACACTCCTGCCACTAGTGAGATGGAAGGACCCCATAACATGTCAATGGCAACCACCCACCCCCTTGTTAACAAGTGGGTGAGGCTATGCTTGTGTGTTTCCTCAGACAGAAACAAAGCCAGTATGGGTTCCAGCAAGAGATGTGAGACCAGCAATTGACCAACAGGACCCCCAGGACCCAGAGACCTCGCCGCTATCTGGATAATTGGTTTGCTCTTCCCTGCCCCTGCCACAGCCCATGATCTCTGGACCTTGGTTGCCTCCCCACCTATACTCTTGCCCTTATCGCTTCATTCTCCAGCCTTCCCCACACTCTATTCAACTAATTCCACACTTGGCCTCCCCACCATGGACCCAGTTACTTCCTGGGAATCACTCAATAGTTCCTGGCCCCTAAATAACTCTCTATGCTTCGCTACCAGCAACGCATCCTCAAGCCTTGGGCTGTTTAACCTGACCATCCAAGACTATACTGGCAGTGCCTCCTTGGGTTACATGCTTCAACTCCAGGGCCTTTCCCCTACCTGCAACAACACTGATGTAACCTCGGTCTTCGCTGCACTGGGGACAATACTAACAGGGGAGGCAGAGGGGACTGCCACCCCTCCGCCCCCATTTTGCCCTGCCATTCTACGCCCACCGCTCCCCAACTGCCCATGCATATGCTCCCTTGCACCCTTTTCCCTCATGCTCCCTATACCATGGCAGAGACACCACCCTATGTTGGGGACCCTTGTTGTGTAAAGTAGAAGTCCCTTCATGTCCGGATAGCCCATGGGCTCGGCTTCAAATTCAGGGACTCCTTTTTCAACAGAGTGCTTTTCTGGCATTCTCCTGACTTGTCTTTTGAAGTGCCCGCCACAGATGCCCTACCATAAACATAGCCTTTGGCTTTGTTACTACCAGCCTTTCCTGTGTGATTTTCAGGTAGTCTGGCAGCATGGCAGGAGCCCACTTCCATATGTAAATAAGGGCATCCCACAAAGTACCTATCAGCTAAAGGCTTTTACCACTGCCCCCACAGTATAAGTTTCCTGGTTTCCCATCAATAATTGAAGCTGGAACTAGAGCAGAAGCTGGAGCTGGAGCTGGAATTGGAGCTGATCACCAAGACTTGGAGCTGAGCAGAGTCACTGAATAAAGGCTGTACCACTGAGACTGAGCTGAGTCCTGTGTCTTACTGCCTATGATCCAGCCTTCCCGGAGAGAGCTGTCTCTTCGTAAGCCGACTCACAGACACCTAGCTTTAGCCACCCCGCTCCTTCCTGCGTGATCCAGCAGCCAGTAGATTTCACATCTTGAGGAAGTGCACAGGTGAAATTAGGGCAGAACCCGGCCGGGCAAGCCCCAGCAGCAGAGACCCACAGAGAAGTGGCGGACAGTGACCGCTCCAGGGTGCGCGCAGGGGACCGGTGCCACAAGATCCCCGCATGCCCCATAACCCTAAGCCCAACCATGCCATCCCTCCATTTTGCCGCTTCAGCTGCTCCCCCTCTAATCACCCCCTAGGATCTCGGAGACAACTGGCCCCCACCTATCCCTGTGGCATTAAGATCTCCCATACCAACCGCGAATCAATACTCGGTAACTGGGGCCTCTGTGGTCCTCATGCCTACATGGACATGAGGCCATTACTGGCACAGCAGAGCCTTCAGCTTTCCAATGGCACTTACACTAACACCAATACCTCTACTTGTGCCAAAAACAAAATCATTACATCCATTGATCACACGACATCCTGGCCCCCCCACCCCATTTGTGTGTGGCCCCTGTTTGTCTTATTGCTAGCCAATGTTACCTCCGAACTTCAGGGACAAATCAACTGCTCCAATACCAACACCACCTGTGTACTGGCGGCCAGCTGGGACCATCCAGCCCACATAGTTCTCTTTATGTGTGAACCCGCAGCCCTTTGGGTTCCAGTCACCAATGCAACCCACTTCCATGCTGTCACCCTTATAGAGAAGACAGCCTTGTCACAAGCCCCCCACTTAAAACGGGATTTTGGGGTCTCTGCTGCTCTCATCTCAGCCATCATCCTTGCATTAGGTTCGACAGCCACTGCTGCAGTAGCTATCACCCAATCCTCCACTGCTGTGGAGACACTCAATGAGGCTATGTCCAAAACCTCCTCTACCTTTCACACTCAGCCCCTTATCAATCAACATCTTCACCAGGCAATTAATGTGTTACAACAACAAATTGATCTCTTAAGTGAAGAGCTGGCAATTACCAAAGACATGGCTCTGCTAGCTTGTGACCCTCGCTTTAGGTCACTTTGTCTCACCCCCTATAAAGTACAAAATATTACTAAAATGCGCCTACAACTCACACACTATATTCATGGACACTGGAATCAAAAGTTTCTTAATTATTCTATATTACTAACTAATCAAATTATTGCTCTAAATTATACCCACACCCCCACGCTGGACATCACTTCAGGGTTCTTAGAGAAAATCTGGTCTAATCTAAAAGCACTGTTTGACCCATCTTGGATCGTCACTTACCTGCTCCTGACAGGCATAATTATTCTTCTCTTTCCACTTCTTAAATGCCTTGTTCTTCATTCCCGCAGAGAAAATTCAATCACTCGGTGTATCAGGCCCTCAGAACAATTCACAAAGATGATTTAAACCAGCCCTATGCAGCCCGACAGACTTGGCTTGCACAAATGTACGAGGCCTCCTACACATAATTCCCCACCTCGACTGATCCCCCGGGACAATACCCCTTGGAGTGCTGGTAGTCAATGACGGGTAAGATCCTGTTGGGTTGAATCAACCTAAGCCAGGACATGGACATGTCTATGCTCCAATGACGGGTAAGGTTCATGCCCGAATAGGACAACCTAAGACAGGCACAGTCCA
>NW_008342282.1:4917230-4924899 GCF_000622305.1 Nannospalax galili | reverse complement strand
AAGAGCCAAGCGCTCCTCCCAAGCCCATGTGACCCCTGAGGAACAGATCCTCAAATGACCTTAAGTGTAAAAATAAATTGATTTATCTCAGAAAAAAAATCGACATATGTTCTCCCTCATATGTGGATCCTAAGATCAGACTCTGATAAATATGTATGCAAACAGACATAACTGCAGGAACCAGGACAAGGGTAAGGAAACAGTGAGGTAAAGGAAAAGAAATAAC
The DNA here is from genome assembly GCF_000622305.1 of Nannospalax galili. Lineage (NCBI taxonomy): Eukaryota > Metazoa > Chordata > Mammalia > Rodentia > Spalacidae > Nannospalax > Nannospalax galili. The sequence continues at coordinate 4,924,673 of NW_008342282.1, read as the reverse complement.
CTGAAGGAGAAGAATAGTAGGCAACAGTCCTTAAGGGAGATATGGATAAAAATTGGGTTAGATTAAGGGAGAGGGGAGGGAAGGGTATATGAGGAACCTAGGGGATAAGGAGAAAGAAGCAGTTCAACAGAGGTAGGATGATAGGAGCAAGGGTATTAGTAAGGAAGAAAGGGAGGAAAGTGCAGGCACCTTAAGTGGGAAAACCATGAGAGAGAGGTGAGGGCAGGGCCAGGACCAGAAGCGGTGCTCCGGGGGCCCAAGAAAGGCACTGAGTTGGTCTGGGTGAGAAGGGTCAGGAAGCAGTATTGGTTCCCCAGGTGTCTGGGGCCCCAACACTAGGAGTGGCTCAGGGCTCAAACTAGGAGTATAGAACGGCGAGGGGGGGGATGGAAGGGTGAATGTGGCTTAAGGAGTCCCAGCGCGGAGAGCTGCACTGTAGACTTACCCCAAGAGGCCTGAGGAAAGTAGTGTGGGGTATTAATTTTTATATATTGATTTTGTTTAATGCTATTTAGCTAAAAGTGTTAATCATTTATATAAGTTTTCTGCTGAAATTTTGGGAAATTCCTATTATATCATATCATTTGCAAATAAGGATAATTTGAATTTTTTTTCAATAAGTACTCCTTTCATTTCCTTCTATTGTTCTTACTAAATTTTCAAGTACTTTAAAAAACGAGTGAAGATAGTGGACAGCCTTATCTTATCTGGTTCCTGATTTTGATGGAAATGCTTCAAGTTTTTCTCAATTTAGAATGATGTTTCCTGTGGGTTTGTTGTAGATAGCCTTACATATATTGAGGTATGATCCCTTCAGTTCAGTTCTCTCTAGGATTTTTATTAAGAATGCATGTTGGAATTGGTCAAAGGCCTTTTCTGTACCTATTGCTTAAGTACATTTATATGATTTATTATATTTGTTGGCATGCATATATAGAACAATCCCTGTATCTCTGAAATAAAGTTGAATGATCATAGTGAATGATCTTTTCGATGTGTGTCTGTGTTTGATTCACAAGTAGTATTTTGAGAATTTTTGCATTTATGTTCATTAGGGATATGGGTCTATAGTTTTCTTTCTTTTTTTCCCATGTATCTTTTCCTTATTTTGGTATTAGTTTAATTGCTACAAAGAAGGAGCTTGAGATGTCCTCCTTTGTTTCTATCTTTTTCAATAGTTTAAGTAGTACCAGTTGTATATCTTCTTTGAAGGCCTGATAAATTCTGCTATGAACCAAACTGAGTCTGAGTCTGGTTTCTTTCCCCCCCTTGCAAAGCTTTGCATGTTTGTTTCAATTCTCTTATTAAGTTATGGGTCTGTTCAAGCTGCTGATCTTTTCTTTGTATCATTTTGGTGGTTTCCATTAATTTAGAAATTAGTCCATTTCTTTTAGATTTTCAAATTTAATTCTGAATAAATAAATAAGAGTTTAATGGACTCCATTATAATGTTCTGAATCTTTTTCATGTCTGTTTTGTTTCCCCTTTTATTTTGATTTGTTGATTTTGATTTATCCTTTCTTAATCAGCTCTTTAAATACTTTTTTTTGCTTAATTTTTTAAGTGAATGTGTGTTGTGTGCAAGTGCACCCATGTTATGCAATGCCTGTGGAGAATAGAAGAGGGAATCAGATTCTCTGGAACTGGAGTTATGAACAAATGTTAACTACCATGTGGGCCCTGGTATTCAAACCTGTGTCTTCTGCAAGAATAATCAGTGCTCTTAACCCATCTCCCCATTCCCAAAATCAACTCTTAAATTCATTGATTCTTTATATTGTTTTCTTTGTTTCTATTTCATTGATTACTGCTCTGGTTTTTGTGTTATTTGTTCTCTGCTGGGTATGGGCTGTTGATTTTTGAGTTGTACCATTCAGTCATTTCTTTCTTCTTTCCTCTTTCTTTCTTTCTTTCTTTCTTTCTTTCTTTCTTTCTTTCTTTCTTTCTCTTTCTTTCTTTCTTCTTTCTTTCTTTCTTTCTTCTTTCTTTTTTCTTTCTTTCTTTCTTTCTTTCTTTCTTTCTTTCTTTCTTTCTTTCTTTCTTTCTTTCTTTCTTTCTTTCTTTCTTGACACTTAGAGCTATAAACTCCTCTCTTATCCTCTCTCTGAGGCTTTTAATGTGTCTCAGAGACTCTGTTGTGGTTTGTTATCATTTTCATTTAGTTCCAGGAATGCTTTTATTTCTTTCTTGATTTCTTCTTTTGCCAATTCAACATTTAGAATTGTGATGTTTAATGTCCATGAGTTCTTGTAGTTACTACAATCTTTTCCGGTTGATTTAAAGTTTTATTGCATTTTGTTCCCATAGAAGACAGGTAAATTGTTTAATTACTTGTATTTTTTGAAGTTTGTTTTGTGCCCCAGTATGTAGTCTATTTTAGAGAAACTTCCATGGGCTGCTAAGTAGAATATGTATTCTTTGATTCTTGGGTGGAATATTCTGTAAATGCCTGTTATATTCATTTGATGTATGACATCATTTATGTCAACTGTTTCTTTTTTTATTCTTGTTCAGTTGTCCTGTCTATTGGAGAGTACAAATTATTGAAGCTATCTAGTCTTTCCAAGTTGTGGTTAATCTATGTCTTGAAGTCCTGTAATAGTGCTTTTATAAAATTAGATACAATAGAGCTTGGTGCATAGGTGTTCATGATTATAATATTTTCTTGGTTGATTATTCACTTGATCAAAATGAAGTGACCTTCTTTATCTCTTAAGAATAATTTTAATTTGAAGACTATGTTGCCAGTTATTAGAGTCACAGTGCCTGCTTGTTTCTTAGCATGATTTGCTTGGATTTTTCACATGCTTTGTCTCTAAATCAGTGCCTATGCTTGAAGATGATAAGTTATTCATATAAATTCACAGAAACGATGACAGCATGCATATGTCCCATACAAACTCAAAAGCAGACACAATCCCTACAAAGACATGGGATAGTGGGTAAGGAATCCCAGCTCAAACTAAGGAAGTTTTGTCAATCGATAGTTGTTGGGAGGAAGAAAGACAATATCCTACAGGGATCTGATTCTCACTGGGCCCAACAGATGGACTCACCTATCTTTTTATTTATGTGGACTTTTTCTAGGGGGTGCTCAGGTACCACAGAAATATGTATCACTCCACTATACTTCTGCTGATACATTAATACATCATTTTGGGATTAAGAAAAGGAATTATGACCTCTATTTCTGGTTCCTAATATAGTTATTAAAGAAATAATCCATGGTTCGTGAATTTAAGTGTTCATTTCTACTTCTAATTTCTACTCTGTTTAATAAAAAGAATGTTATGTGTTTAATGCAAAACATTTATAAATATGTTGCAGAATCAAGTAATAGGATTTCTGAAGGGATAAATGATTCTCAGAGTAAAATTCTTTATAAAGTCAAACAGGCAGAGGTCTGCCAAATATTTATTTGATGAGGAAATTATGAACTTAAAATACAGATCAAAAGGTTCCTTGCAAACTACTTTTATAGCAATATGCAAATACTGAATCATTAGACTGTTGCAATTTTGGAAAACATAAATGCTTTTCCATGGCCATAGAATCACTTTAATGTATAAATGTTTGTTAATATTATAATATTTTGAGTACTGAGAAAGAAAAGAATGCAAACAAAAAATAAGGATTAGATACAAAAATGAGTTTGGAGACTTTATCTACTCTTTTCTACTTGCATGAGTAGTTCTGATTAAAAGGGCTTATAGTACTGCAATGATTTTAGTAAAGTAAAATCCTGCAAAGAGAAATAATTTATGTTGTTTCTAAAGGGTTAGCAACTAACTGTTAATATTACGATGAACTCTATGCTACAGTGCAATCAGAATCTGAGTCATATTAAGCAATTTAAAAAATATGTGTTTGCTTTCAAGAAATAAAGTTCACATTTTGGAGTTAGAGTGAAAAGCGAAAATGGGGACTAGATGGATGAGAGATAAAGCATGCAGAAAATCAATCAAGAGGAAAGTTCCTTGACATCTGTCAGAAAAGAAATTTCAAAGAAGTGAAAGGCTAAAGCAAGGTAGTAAAGGCCATAAGCTGAGTTTAACAACTTTAAGTTGAAATAAATGATAAATTGTTTGATATATTGCATTGTACCTTTATGCTGTAATCATTCTTCCTTCTTTTATACAGAGAATGTGACTTCTGTTTGTAAAATACAAAAATAGAATTCCCTACTGTCTGACTTGAGTGGATTCTAATTATTTACCAATTCCTATAATCAGCTTAAACAATCAAAATAGCTGCTATCTAAACAGAGAAATGAGATCTGAAACACACATGTAACTAAATCAGCTTGTTGTGAGTCACGATAAGAATTTGTTTTTTGAAATTATTCCAAAAGTGAAATTATCTTTTTTCCTAGAAATGTTACCTGGGAGTCTGCAGATACTCTTGGTCGTCAACAAATTTACTCTGACAAAGACTGATAATGATCATCTTGTCTAGTGTTAGTTCTAACAGAAAAGATAGAAATATAGTTCTCTTGTAAGATATGTCTAGAGCTCTAAAAGTAGGTTCCCCCAGGCATGTTATGCAAACAAAGAAAATAAATATTTTGGGATTAAAAATGAGGATTGGTATGTGTCTTCTCCTCTGAAATCTTTATTCCATTTTTCCCCTTAAGAAAAACATGCATTTCCAGTTAGCAGAGAAATGGCCACATACATTAATGCAAAGGAGAAAGTCTTTTTTATACACTTATGTACCCAGCTGACAATATAGATTCTATTACCAAATAAGGGAATGAAAAGATTGAAGAAAGCCAGCTAGCTGTCTTGCTAGAATTAGCATCTCTGAGAGCCTGGCACCTGTGCGGTCACAATTGCTTCTCCAAATTTCCTTCTTCCCAGTGACCTTTAACTTGTATTCTTCCCAAAGAAATCACTTCACCTGTTGCCTGTTTACTTCTCAAGAGGCTTACCCTCTAATTATTCTAGGGTAGGAAAGGCTTTCAATATGTCAGACTGTTACAAATTCCATTTTGGATTAAAGAAAAACAAAGATTTTCATAAAAACCACTGATGCTGAGCCACAGTGCTCCTTGACACAGCAACTGAAAGGTAAACTGAACTGGCATCACTTATATTATTTAAATCAGATTGTCATTTTCTCACAAGGCAGCTGGATCCTTGTAAAACAAGGTTAGGAGAGGTCTTCAAAGCCTTCTTCAATAATACATTCAAACTTCTTTTCTGTTTTTGACCTTGATTTTTTTGTTTCTGAGGATGCATTAGCTGTGTACACAAAGGCCTTTCTTTCCCTTTTTATGCTTAATGGCTTTACCCCATGAACAAGTACCAGAAGGGGTTGGTATGAAAGCATATTTTGTCTTAAACCAAAAGCTTTCTCATTAAACTTTCTAATTCACTTGTTTTATTAATTCCATTTGCACATGAAATACATACTCAGAACAAGAGTTTTGTACTGAACTAAGTCTTAGAAATAGTCAAATGCATTCAAATCATGTTTTAGCACCATTCAGAGCTTGCATTTTGATGGGAAAGAAAATGTAAAATTAAGGAAATTCATTCATGAACATACTTTTTTGAAAATTGCACTTGCTTTTTACAGGAAGAGTTTTATAAATGAGAATACTTGCTACACATAGTAATAGCAGAGGCTACTTGCATTAAATAAATTACAAATAATATTTGACCCTTATTTTGAAGAATATGCAAGAAAATTTAGCTTAGTGAAGAATACAGGAGAAGTAATGGGAGGGGGTGGCCACAAGTACATAATCCCATCAACATAATGGAACTGGAGTGGCAAAATATACTCATGCATTCCACTGCAATTTATCAGCCCTGGCCCTAAGTGCATGACATTATGAGGAAGCCAGATATTGGCCATGGATTGTTATTAAAGGTTTGACATTGGAGGAGAAGGAAAAGCCCTTATACTTGAGAGCAACCAGCAGCTCCATAGGCATTAGGAGTGTTTTAAAACTATATTACTCAGAAATATAGAATCACTCTCAATTCACTTGGAGAGACAGGCAACAAGGCAATGTTGAACAGAGAATCAGCCACCTCAGCTGCAAGATCATGGATGTAAGCATTATGTTCCTGTCTAGTTACCTTTGGCCAGATGCAAGGCACTTTCTTAAGCATGCTTAATATGGTTAACTTTGTATTTTGTGGTGAAAGAGACTAGGAGCTTTGGAATCAGCAGTAGCAGAGTTCAGATTGCTAACCTTAGAAATTAACTTATTTTGTGTCTTTATGATATTCTTCTCCAGAACCCTGTAATGAAACCCTTAGGCACAGGTCAATTTGTAAAATAGAAGTTCAATTTTGATTGAAATTCCAAGGTTAGGAAGGTAATCCTAGTTTATACCCTACTTCACTGTTTGTAGAAACAGATGCATGGTTCTTGTCTTCTAACATAAGTTTTGGGGAGTAGAAAGTTATATTTTTATCATTTATATTTTAATATTTAAATATTTCCCTTATGTTTATGATATTTTGATTTTATGTTTAAATCATGTCCATATGCCACCAATTTTAGAATCCCCCACATGAAGAGTGCATTTAAAAACATGGTTACCAACATCAGAGGGACTAAGGCGGGAAGACCACAAGTTTGAGCTCAACCTGTATATAGTGACACAGCATTTTTTAAGCAGGAAGGAAGAAAAATGGAAACAATAGCCTTAATATTATGTGAAGAAGTTCTTTTTAGGGGTTGGAGAGATGGCTCAGAGGTTAAGAGCACTGGCAGCTCTTGCAAAGTACCAGAGTTTGGTTCACAGCACAAACATGGCAGCTAACAAACGTCTGAAACTCCAGTTTCAGGGGAATCTCTTCTGACCTCCATTGGCATTGCACAACTTACCTACATGCAGACAATACATTAATACAAATAAAATAATAAATAAGATATAAAATTTCTTTTTAAATGAAAGTGAAAAGGAAGAGGAGGAGGAAGAAAAGAAGGAGGAGGAAGAGAAGGGGAGGAAGAGTAGAAGGAGGAAGAGGAGAAGGAAGAGGAGGATGAGGGAGAGACTAAGAAGCAGCAAGAGAAAGGAGAAAGGAGTAAGCAAAGGAAAAGGGAGGAGAGAAGACAGAAGGAGAAAAAAATCTAATGCTTAATAAATTTTTTGGATTAGATGTAAATTTTTCCTTAAATACTGAGCTTTAAAGAGTCTGGCAATAAACTAAGGAAAAACAACACAAAACATCTGCACATTCACAAGTGATGCTAATCAGGAACATGATTAGTAACTAAATAACATTTTGGTCAATGTATAACAGTACATTAACTATGAACATTTTATATTACTTTATCTAAATATTGTCTATGGCATTGTAAGTTTGAGTTTGCTTTTCTTTTAAGGAAAGAAAATTGAAATTTAACTCCCTTTTTACTTTTTCCTTTTTTAAAGAATTGTGTGTGTGTGTGTTTGTGTGTGTGTGTGTGTGTATGTGTGTT